>NW_019394219.1:2818969-3171469 GCF_000648675.2 Cimex lectularius
TCACGATAGCTCAAGTGGTAGAGCAGCGGCGTATCAAGCCGAAGATCGTAGGTTCGAATCCCCTCGTGCCATTGACTTATTTATCTCAACTAAAAACCTTAATTAATTGTAATATATTAATTGGTCAAGCGGACCACGAAATTAGTGAACATAAGCATAATGTGACTAGGTAGGGAGTCACTGTAACTTCATCAATTGAGCCTTGTTGACACTATTCTTCCTGATTATGCGAACGAGATGTAAATGTGCGTGATATTGCATAAAACCTTTTTGTGTTGTGATTTTTGTTAAGCGTTGAAAATCGCGCTAAATCACGCCAAATTATGTCCAGTTGTCATAAAAACCGATCCTGTCGTACAGAAGGGGGAAAAAATGTAAATCTGTTCAGCGGAAAACGCTCTCATTTTCCCGGTGGAAAAATTTCCACTCCGCTTTCCCCCTGTCATCATATTAAACCAGACGTTCCGACAAAACAATAAAAAAAAAAAATCTACAAACGACAATTTCCACCGGTGCAAATGATACGTCGTAAATTTGTATCATCAGGAGCGTCCAATCAGTATCAATTTAAGCAGGAGGTCACGGTCATCGGGCGAAACAAAAGAGGGTGAAAGCTCTCCGGCACAGAGGTCCTTGCATCAGAGGCTGAAAGGACGAAATAATCCTTATATAACCGTAGGACCTTTTTACCTGTTAAATAACCGACGAGTCAGCCCATTATTGTACCTATCGTCCATTGCAACACGTACGACACACCATTTTTTACTCCGCGATCTAAATAACCTGTTCGATATATTACAAAAATTGACAATATATATAACCGTAGTAGCTGTAAATAATACATCAATATATATAATATTTATTTTAAGGAAAGATAAACTATTTAATTTAATAACTATTTAATGCAGGTTTCGTGTTCAACAAATGTCAAAAGGGGCTAAAAATCTTTATCTTGCCTAAGAGAAAAATTAACAAATGAACAAATATAGATATATCTTATATACTGTACGACCCAGCGTAAAGCAAAGTTTATTTTCTTTTGGAAGTGAAATAACGGAGATTTACACGGCGTAACTTCAAATATTTAAAAGATAATGAAATAAAACCAAGGGTTTAATTTTTAAACCGGTTTTAATTTTCCTTTTTATAAAAATGAATACGGCTGAAATTAGCCCTTATTTTCAAGTTCTTCCATAAACTTTGTCCCATTACAATTTAAGCTTATATTTCTTTACATCTGTTCCTAATCATATATTTTGATCGATACGGTTTTAAACTTTTTTGTAATATATTTACAAATATTCTTTACAAGACAGACTTTTCAATGCCAAGTAAAATTCGGAAAATTCCGTTGAATTCACCTCACAATCAATTAAAAAATAAACTAAACAAGAACTTTCTTCAACCCTCTTAAATTTACTTAAGAAGAAAAAATTCTCAAAATTAAGAGCTATAATCGGACAATTTTTAAGCAGCACCTGCATTCAACAAGAAAATAGAGTTGGATAGTTTAGATAGTCATCCTGGAATGTCTATTATCCATGGTCCCTGTTAAAAAGTCAAGTTAGGTCCTAAATTACAAGCAGATTGACTCCGAACTTCCTACTTTTGATGGCGTTCAAGGCTTTTCATATATGTTCAGTGGATGTCAGCAGGTTGTTTCTCGTTCAACCCCCAATTAAATAGTTTTAAATTAAATAGTAAAGTTAGGTTCTATTCTCTAGATTGATTGACTCCAAACCAACTGGATATTATTGCTGGTTTCGTCAAAGAGATGTATAAACAGAGAAGTATAAATCAAATTTTCTTCAAATATGTAATTTAGAACCTAACAAGATTGATTAAAATGCCATCAAAGAAGGGTCAGCAAATTTTTCAACTATGTAATGTCAAAAGTGACTGTAGGGTTGATAACCCAGTCCTATTAAAAAACCCATAAAGTTTTAGAACTCCATTCTTCTAAAGTGTAATAAGAGAGGCTTCCATAGAGCTTTACAATGGAGAATTCAATTTAAAAAAGTTTAAGAACTTCAAAGAGGAAGTCAAACTTTTTGTTGCACAAATCACTTGTTTTAAACACTAGGTTGTAACAAAATTTTTTGTAAGACTGGAAAAACAAAGCAGTAAAAAATCCTGAGGTAATAGAAGTTCAAATAGGAATTAAAGCTCTCAATGAGCCTTGATTCCATCGAAAAAGGCGAACGTCAGTTTTTTCCTTTATGATATATAATGTGAAATATATTTCGTTAAATCTAACACATTCGCGCTAATAAATTATTCCTCTTCAAAACCAATAGATAGCCGAAGATCTTCGATGAACTGCAAATACGTTCATATTTCCTGTCAGACTATGTAAAAAATGAATGAATTGGTATTGGCGTACAGCCCTGACCTCGCACCTTCGGACTACCACTTATTCATGGTTCATGGCCCGCGGCCAACCAACCGGAGTGAATAAACGGAGATTTGTGCGAATAAACAATTAAAATGCAATCAAGTAATTTGTTTTCGTGTCGAATTTTTTTTTCATTACACAAGGAAAACATTTTTGTTCATTGGTTATAAAATTATTTTATTATTAATAATAGGACCAATTATGAAGAAATATTTTAAAATTGGTTGTCGTTTTCTATATTTTTGGTTGGATTTCACTTTTTTAAATGTAACAAATAGGGAAATTTATTGAAAAGCTGTGAGAAGCATAATAATAAGAGGAAATGTTGTGTGGATAATTATACCATTTTGGTTGAAACGTCCAATAGCAGTAATTCGACAGATGTCACAATTGTAAGTTTTACTGTAAAGATTTGTCATCTTCAACACAATTATGACCCCGATGTCGAAACGGTTGTTTCGCAAAAAGCCGGAGATGACGAGCGCATTAGACACAGAGCATAGATTTCGAAAGGGTCAGATCGAACCCCAGACGAAGGTTTAATCTTATAAAGCAACCGGACGACGTTCAATTGTTGTAATTAACTTGATTGACCGTCTGTTAGCAATATGGGAAGATCCGACGACAGGATGGCGAAATGCGTCTGGCCGTGTACACAGTGAGAACAGGCGGACCAGAGTAGAATGTGATGTACCAATATTTTTCAACAATGGATTTTTTCTTTATTCGAGAATCTAAAAATGCTGCCGATTTTTTTGTTTAAATATATTACTCCTCATGAACACACTTGGGTCTGAAACTTCGCAATATTTGCAACTGGTGTCTAATTAACTTTCAAATATTGATTTTTGGATGTTCACTTTGGACTTTTTATGAGCTGAACGGGGCCCATTTAAAAGTATTAAAGTATTAACAAAGCTCATTCAAACAAAGCTCTACAAATTTGTTACTACCGTAAAGAAATGGAAAAATCATCTGTGCCCTTTTACAAAATGTAGAAATACAAACGTTTTGCCGGTGCTTTCTTTTCTTTTGAATAATTTCTTTCAAAAAAGCGTGAGCAAATCAGTTCGTCGGAAACTTCAATATTACTTTTTTAATAATAATAATGACAGACAGTGTAGTAGAGAGAAAGAGTGCAAAAGAGAGGGAGGGAAGAGAAAGAGTGAGAATGAGAGGGTTAGGTAGGTAGAGATAGGTTCATTGATAAATGAGAGATGAAGGGAAAAGGGCGACAGATTGAAAGACATGCAATAAATGAATTAGCGTACTAGCTAGATAAATAAATAGAAAACGAGTTAATGGGTAGAGAGATAAAGTGAAATAGAAAGAAGTAGTGTGAGAGAGAGAAAGAAAGAGAGTTGGAAAAGTACGACGATAAAAAATACATTTATATAGTCTGACTTGGAGAATAGAGATATGATAGAGACATATCTTGATAAAGTAAAAATAGAAGTAGATAGAGAGAGAGAGAAAAGAAGCTAACTAAGAAAGTAAAAGAAAACAGTGGGAGAAGGAGGATTGTGCATAGTCTATGATCTAGAGACATATCTTGATAAAGTAAAAATAGAAGTAGATAGAGAGAGAGAGAAAAGAAGCTAACTAAGAAAGTAAAAGAAAACAGTGGGAGAAGGAGGATTGTGCATAGTCTATGATCTAGAGACTGATATAGCAACATTCATAGGTCAAGAGATCGATAGAGAAATGCATAGATAAGTATATAAAGAGAGAAGAGAGAGAAGAAGCGAGATGCCGAGAAAAAGAAAGGTAGATAAATTTACAACAATATGAACTGAAGATGAGTTAGAGACGCTGATAGACTCATAAATAGTTAGAGCAATAGGTAGAAAGCGAGGAGGAGTAAGAGAGTAAGAGAGGAGGATTTAGAGAAAGTGAAGGAAACTGAGAATGTCATAGAAGCAGTGGAAGTATAGGGCGGGTGCATAGAACGTGAGTTAGAGCCAGAGATAAACGCTTAGATTCGTAGAGGTAAAGAGAAGAGAAGAGAAGAGAAGAGAAGAGAGAGAGAGAGAGAGAAGAGAGAGAGAGAGAGAAGAGAGAGAGAGAGAGAGAGAGAGAGAGAGAGAGAGGAAGTGAGTTGAGTGACATAGAGAAGAAAAAAGAGGGAGAAAAAGAGAGAGAGAGAACGAAAAGGGAGAGGGAGAGGAAGTGAATGAGTTTAAGAAATATAGATAGAGAGGAAGTGAGTGTGAATGTGAGAGAGAAAGAAGAAGAAAGGGAGCGAAAAAGAGAAAGAGAATATGAAAGGGAGGAGAGAGAGAGAAGGAGGGAATAAGTGTATGTGAGAGAGGGAGTGAATGAGTGTAAAAATGTAGATAGAGAGGAAGTGATTGTAAGTGTGAGAGAGAGAAGAAAAAGAGAACGAAAGGGAGAGAATGAGAAGGAGGGAATGAGTGTGTGTAAGAGAGGNGAGAGAGAGAGAGAGAGAGAGAGAGAGAGAGAGAGAGAGAGAGATAGAGAAGGACAGATAGGCAGAGAAGAGGAAGTTGAGGAAGAAATAGAAAGTGTTGAAGGTCAATTAATTCGTAGTGCTATCCAAGCAATCCATCTTCCTTTTGGATCCGATTCATAGCTTGCTTGAATTCTTCTAAATTTCTAGTTTCAGAAAAATTGTAAATCTATGTAATAATATGCAAGTTAGATTAAAATAGTATACTTTGTGGTGGCCAGTAAGTCTTTAAACAATACGCTAATATGCAGGTCGGAAAATGTTTTACGCTCGATAAAACATCACGTTAAATTGCCCGTAACAGTCTCTACTTTATTATATAACAGGCGTTTATTTATTATTTATTACTATTCGTTTTTCGAATCTAAGTCAAACTACGTACAATTAAAACATTTTATGAACTGTTAAATAGCAAATTATTTTTTATTAAAGTTTTCCTCATTCATCGTTGTCATTGAGGTGTTGACTTTTTGGCCCATTTGGTTGCAGAAGACAAATGTAAAACCGAGGTTTATAAATGTCAAACAAAAAGTATGTCCCAGTTTCGTTAAATTACTTAACACTTTTCAAAACTTACATCACTCAAAGTTCAAAAAAGGACAGGTGACAAAAAAAAATATAGCATATATATTATTTTGTAAGATTGATTATAAAAGTGCTTAACAGCCATGAAAGGTGATTTGACCAGCTTTCTACCTACCCAGTGTAACAAAACTATGGCCAAGCTAACAGAACGTTTCATTCAATTATGCATATGGTATGCGAGCGTGGACGTGTAATGTAAAAAAAAATTCAGAATTTATATGTCCTGGTTTTACCAGAAATTCCAATCGATTTCGTTTATGATCTGGCCAGTTTTTCCCTTAAGATGTCAACATATCTGGCATTTCACCATACATGAGCGTTTTCAATGTTCAACTGCAGAGTTGCTAGCTAATAATGTCAAATTGCGTCCTCCCGGGCTGCAGATGATTTCATCACAAAAACTGAAAACGAAAGTAATGTTTACCTATCAATTAAGAGGAGTGAACAGAGAGCGCAATGTGGTGATACATCACAATCGTTAAACTACGTGTGTGTGTGTGTGATTTAAAAAAAAATTATTTTGTAAGGTTCTCCATATGTTTAAAAAATACGTTAATTAAAAGCAACATTGCGAATTAATTCCGTTCTTACGGAAAGATAGACAAGCACAGACACAAATTGGGAAAATTTTCGGAGTATTTTTCCTCAAGAAAAATAATGTCTAAAAATGTTGATTCTGTTAGGTTTTTCTTTGATATCGCATAATAGAACTGATCAAATCGTTTCTCAACTATTTCTATTAGGAAAACAAAAGAAAACTTAATCTATTATTCATCATGCATGAAAATATTAACCTAATTCGTCTCTAACCCTAACCTAACCATACCAAATGTAACCCATGTCAGCAAAGAAACATCCATGTTAAATTCAATCATTAAAACCACCTATAAATTTGATACTATCGTAAAAAGGTGGAAAAATTATCTGCAAACTCTGGGCCCTTTTTTCTCCACTTTAAAAAAATCTTAGAAGTAAAAAAAAAGTTTTGGTGGTGCTTTCCTTTATTTTGAGTAATTTCTTTCACAAAAGCGTGAGGAAATCAAGGATTCGTCGGAACTTTATTTTATTTTTTTTTTTAATAATAGAACTGTCAGCGATTGAAACAGAGGGAAAGAGAGCAAAAAAGAGGGAGGGGAGAGAGAGTGAGTGTGAGTGAGAATGAGAGTGAGAGGGGGAGGGAGATCTACTGAACGATTTATATATTGATCAAATTATATAGCAAGATTTGGTGTTAAGGACCACTCTTAAATCTAACGTTTGTGTGTGTGTGTGTGTGTGTGTGTGTGTGTGTGTGTGTGTGTTGTGTGAGACAGACAGACAGACAGAGAGAGAGAGAGAGAGAGAGAGTGAGAGAGAGAATACAAAAAGAATATAATAAGCAGAAAAATGAAGGTTGTGAACAATAGGCCAAGAAAAAAGGGAGAAATATGAAACGTGAGAGTCAAGTGGCAAGAAAGAAAACAATGATAGGTAGATCTAAAGTTAAATGTCCAAGTAAAATACGCAGATAAAGATTGTTTGAGAATGAGTGAAGGAAAGAAGGAGTTTGATTGATTGATTGATCGCTTTATTTAGTCACGCAAATTTTTATTGGACCTTTCTATCACTTAACGTGAAAGAGAGAGAAGAAACAAAGGGGATTTAAAAGAAATACATAATATGAGAGAAGCATAGATATTTAAATAAATCTATCTACACAGACATATGTATATATAGAGTGAAAGGTAGATAAATCTATTGATAAGGAAATGTGGGCGTATGAAGTGGAACAATTATTTTCCTCCTGAAGACTAGCAAAACCTTTACACAGAATAATCCTCATAAACTAATCGATTCACGCAATATTTTCGAGAAATACGTAGAAAGGAAAAATGAGTCATTAAATATAGAAATAAACTGGGTCACGGGTATGTAGAGACGTCATAAAAATTTAATGGGCTCAATCGAAGATGTTGAAATCTTAGAGCCCGACAATCGAGGGATTTAAAAGGATTATCGTTCTCTGGCTAAGCCATCGGTTACGTATTCGAGACTGCGTCTGGAAGGGTTACGTATTACAAAACTGGGATAATGCCCTTGGCCTTGCCTTGTCATTGCCCAAAAAGTCTATGGTATTTGATTACAGCAACTTCATAATAAATTTACAAAAATATTACATTACAAAAATATTATTTATAATTATTGTAAATAGTAATTCATTCGATAATTCAGATGTAAGTTGACCACAAGAGTTTTCTGCATCGGCAACGCTTTTCAGGTCAACCAAGATGAAAGGGGTATCAGGAAAATCCTCTATTATTCAAGGAGTAAAGCCCAGTTTTTGGCCTGCGTCTTGAAATGAGGATCAATACAGAATATACATGAACTATAAACTATAAGCCCAGGTACAGCAATCCTAACTTTACGAGATCTGGAAAACCGATAAACATATCTTACCAACACAAACCTAAGAGACTTGACAGTCCCTGTAGGTAATAGCACGCAGAAGCATGAAGACTCGCGCATTAGTATTTACCCTGAAGGCAGAAAAATCGAAGTTGTTGGATGTCATTTCGTAGTATTTATAGATACAAACTGGGTTCAACTAATATAACAGTTTTAAATCTAAATTCATGGGATGGTTCTCAAACAATCAAGCTGAGCTCCCAGCGATTTTAAAAGCTCTGGTTTGGACAACAATCAAGGATTCATACATCAGTTCTAAAAGTGGAACCATATGGACAGATAGTCAAGCAACAATTAAGATGCTCAACAACATTAAATGTCATCTTGAATTGGTTGAAACAATAAGAAATGCTCTATTCGACCTTAATAAGCAGAGGAAATATGTAAACAATGTTTGTAAATCCCAGGCCCTGAAGATGATCTCAATAAAGATCGAAACGTTGGCACGATAAAGAAAATGTTTTTCTGAAACCTACATCATACCAGACCGCATCTCACGATTTCTATATAAATATCGATTAACGGTCACTAATCACCACACATTAATAAGCAGAAATGGAAAGTTTCAATGAGCTGGGTGCAGGCACACGCAGAATACCCTGGAAATGACCGACGGATTGGCAAAAAGTCCGACCACTGATTCCTTGATTCAGAATCCCATAAAATTTCAATATCGTATACCATAAGCTAAGGACTGAAGCCGTGACCGAGTGGGAATTGCTGTGTGGAAAAATTAGTTAACGAAGCCACACACGAAGAAATTTTTCCCGACTGTATCAGGTTATCATCATCACTAGTTAATTCATTCAAAAATAACCAAGTTTAAAGTCAGATACAAGTCCTACTTGAAGAGATATCGCATAAAGGCAGATGACCTCTGCAGCTGGACCATAAAACTACCGCACACACGGAAGCACTTAATTTTTAAATGTCCGGTCTTCGAAAGTGAAACATTCATCCTAGAAAGGAAAATAGTTTGGGAAGGAAGAAATTGGCCGACAACACTAGAAATGCTAATTACCTTTGTCTTTACTATGACTATGTATGAACTTTGTTTTAATAATATATGATATTATAAAAGTAGCTTATATGAGCAATTAATTCTGCTTTCTTTAATAAATCGATATCTGCCTAGAAAATAAAATTATAAGAACTGTATACATTGTAATTTTGTAAATGCTAAGTGCCAGTAGTTACATTGTGGGAACTGGCTGAATGTACAGCACATAAGCTGTAAGTAAACTGTGATAGTTGTATTTTTTTTAAATCTATTCGTAAACATATGCAAAATTCCGTGTCGGTTTTACCTATCGGTTCAAGTATTTTATGCAAAATTGCTATTAGTAGGACAAACTTTTTGACCTGGTGAAAATTTTAATGTCATCCTGAAACATGTTTACTCAAAACTAATGTAAAAATTTCTTTGCACCTTGGCGAGATAACTGAATCCTCTTGTAGAACGATAACGCGATGTTCCTGTAGTTTATTGTTTATGTTAATGTTGTTTTTTGTCATTATTGGATTGATGATTGATTTAACTCACCGATATGTGTTTAGAGCTGCGGCTCGCGTCTGTCCAGAGTAACAAGTAAAAGACTCGTGGTCCGCCGTCGCATATATCTTCTGCTGCCGCAATCGGCACCCCCTCCTCGGGCCTTCATCAATCGTCGCTCTTTTGCCACGGTTTTTAACCGCCCCACCACGATTTTTATGAATTATGTCAGTCTTTTTTGTCGGATAAAACGCCTTTTTGTCACTGTTTGTCACCTGTGAGGGCCGATTGTAGCTGTAACACGGTGGCCGGCATAACTTTTCGACAATCGGCTTGCGCAAACGTTCGATTTCCAATGGGCTTTTTCATACGACGTTATGGTTTTAGCATTCAGAAGAATGAAAGTCAGATGAGGTTGGATTTTAATCCATGCACAATCGATGTTCCTTTACCGGGCCACTTCCGCCTCTCCCAGCTAGATCGGAAAATTGTTCGCAACGCCTGTTTTCCTATTCAATTTCAGCTCAGAATGCATACACTCTGTAATTCTTTTTCCAGCAGATCTTAGATCAAACGATAGTTCATCAAATACTTGATGACATAAAATGAAACTTTATTGCGTTTACAAATCTATTGCAAGGGTTGGCCTATTTACAGCATACGCGTTTATACAACAGAAACCTACCTGATGTACTTAATTAAACAGAAAATTAAATTAATTTGAAGAAAATATAGCAGAAATAAAAGCCGAAGTTAAAAGAAAACGTTCAGCGAGGACAACGTTCTTACGAGTGACTTGTCTCGTTTTGCTGGACTTGTGATGATGGAAATGGTCCACGTTTGTAACAAAACTGGAATCACGATTCTTTTTCATTTATTTTTCCATATATTATTTGGCGTTCACTATTACTTTTAGTGGCAGGAATATTCTCCATTCTAAATTGTCTCCTTTGTACTTTCTATCGTTGCAGTGTTTTTCCTTTATTTTTTGTTCTTCATTATTACATTCACTGACCAGAATTTTCTCCATGCTTTGCTTATTCACCTTTCTATTTCCTCATTTGTTCTATACTATATTTGTAGTACTTTTTGTTGTACTTATTGTTTTGTTCTTCTCTAATACTTTAAGTAACCAGAATTTTCCCTTCGCTTTTCTTACTCTCCTTTCTATTTCCTTATCTATACTAATGGTGTTTTTCATTTAAAGCATGGTTTTTTTAGAATTGCCTTATTTAATTTTTTTTATTTATTTATATTTTTTGTGTTTATATATTATTATTATTATTTTGGAAGGCCAAATGTATGCAAAAATCCCATTTTAAATTACATATAAAATTTATTTCTGTTTCTTTTTTGATTAGAATTGTGAATTTTTGTTCCATAAATTAACCAATTCCCATAGGCTTGTATGGCTAATAATAATAATNAAAAAGTAAATACATGACTTATTTACATTACATTTCTACTTAATTATCATGTAAATAAGTAATGTATTTATTTTTTGTTTTTAAAAAAGTTTTCTAACATAAACCAAAAATGATCTACCAAACAAAAGCCGGCACAGCCACTTACTTGGTCTGTCTCCACTCAAAATGCCTTAACTTGTTTGAGTCATTCGACAAACCCTTGCTTGATTGAAGACAGACTCAACAAATTACCTTTGCGGGTTTAGCATCTATTATTTTATAGCTTACCAAAATCAATTTTGACAAGAGAACTTAGAATTTGGAAGTTAATTTGTTTTTTAATGAGTTGTCTGCATACTCGCAAGGCGTGCTTACATTTATGTTGGAAATGCACAAAAATCTAATTGTAGAGTTATAAACTTGATATAAAAACTTAGAACTACCCATCTACTATAAACCAAAAAGTTATTTGATTTAGTTAAAAGTTATTTTTTGTATTTATTATTTTGTACATTTATACATTTTATTGACCAGAATTTTCTACACTCTTTGTTTATTCCCCTTTCTATTTCTTTATTTTTTCTATGCCATCTTTACAGTACGTTTCCTTTATTTTTGTACTTCATTATTCCTTTTATTGACTAGAATTCTACATTTCATTTATTCTCCATTTTATTTGCTCTATAACTACTATCATTGCAGTAATTTTTCTTTACTTTTTATTTTGTTCGTTATTCTTTTAGAAGCCAGAATTTTCTCCATGATTTATTTATTCTCCTTTCTATTTCTTTATTTGTTCTTCACTTTATTTTAATACTTTTCCTTTTTGTGTTCTCATAATTTTGTTTATTATTATTATTTTTAATGACTAGAATATTCTCCACCATACTTATTCTATTTCTCTTTTTTTCTCTATACTATCTTAACAGTAATTTCCTTTATTTTTTTACTTCAATATTAATTAATGGCCACAATTTTCTACAGGTTTATTTATTCTTAACTTTAAATTATATTTTATTTGCTCTATACCTACTATTTTTATAGTACTTTGTCTCTATTTTTTGTACTTTTTATTTTGTTTGTTATTACTTTTAGAAGCCAGAATTTTTTCCTCAAGTTTTGCTCAATATCCTTTCTATTTCCTTATTATTCTATATTGTATTTTTTGTAATTTTTCTTTATTTTTGTACCCTTTGTTTTCTTCTTCATTAATACATTTAGTGGCCAGAAGTAACATAAAAGGTGGTAAAAGTAAAAGAGAGAGAGAGAGAGAGAAAAGGTAACTAGGTAAGAAAGGGAGAGTGAGTGAGTGAGAGTGTGTGTTTTGCTGAAAAAGAAAGAAGTGTGACAGACCGAATAAAAAAGGTAAAAATAAGGAGATATAAAGAGGTAAAAAGAGAAAAAACATATAGCATTGAAAAGAAAGAGAGGGGATTAGAGGAAGCCATACCTGCCAAGGTATAACAATAGAAAAAAAAGAAATATGAATAAAGTAAACAACAGAATCCAAAGTAATATAAAAGAGAGAACTAAATTGCCCAAAACTGAACAATATTGAGTTTCACCTATCTTTGTACTCTGTTTTTCTTTTAATTATACACATCTGTACAGTACTCTTCTCCTTTTTACCCAATGATGAACGTTAATTTTATTTTTTACACTCACAATTGTTGCATAATAATAAGGGTTTGGAATATATAATAAATTGAGATAAAAATATAAGAAAGAAAAGAGGTTGTTGAGGAGGGGAGCAAATTGAGCAACATTTTATAAGAGTTATCTGCAGAAAACTTTCTCTGATCATAAAAGAAAATGTACAATAGGTGTTCAAATTACCCTGTATTCAATTTTTACTAATGACAAAAGAAAAAGCGAATAGAAATTTTAGAAATATATTACCGTTACATTGCCTCAAGTCAAATCCCACAATATAAATTGAAAAATCAACTGAAATGTGGTCATTATACACAATAAACTTAATAAATATTAATTTCAATGGATTTTATTTCTTTTAAAACTAAAATTGACTCATTAAGTCACGTTTTAATGACTTTTTAACAATTAATTCTACATCTTTGAACTTGTACATTTTAATGTTTTTATTTTTACTCCGTTTAATTTCCCTCTTTGTAGAATAAAATTAATTGGAAATACAAACCACTTTTTTTAATAGTCTGATGGCAACTAAGCTACCACCATCAGGTTCAACATCTTTTATCACCATAAAATTAACCAACACTAAGAAAACACAGATTGCTTGTTTAAAATTGTATTATTAAATAAAATAATAAACCAAAAATTGATATATTTATGCCTTCTTTGTTTCTAATCAAGAGTAAAAAAACAATTCGTTCAACGAAAATAATTAAGAAAGATAACATGAAATTCATACAACTTTTAATAAATCGTAATTATTAATAAAATAATACATAGAAACGCGACTTCAGCGGAAGAATTGTCCTCTATGAGATTCCGGAATATTAATGGTTCAACTGTTCGCAGCTCACTTCTTTCAGAAATAAAAAATTCACCTGTCTTATAACAATATTATTTTTTTCTAAATTTTTAGTGTTTAACAATCCCACATTTTTCTTAAGAATCCCATATATAAGCGTGACACCAAAAAATATATTTTTTAATAACCAAACAAAGGGTCCGCTTATATTTTCAAAATAGGTTTGCCATAGTACCAGAATCCTAATAATTCTTAAAAATTAAGTCGAGGAAAAACAATAACAATCCTTGTTACCAAATGTTTTTATATTAAATGTACAAACAAGATACAATTAACGGTTAGACTTGGCAACACGTTCCAACTCGTCTTTTTTCTTGATTGCGTATGAATTTGATGAACCCTAAAAAGAAAAATGTATAATTTCAATTAAACAACGAGAACTGTAAATAAAGTACCTTTGCAGCATTGATAAGTTCATCTGCTAAGCATTCAGCAATAGTTTTAATATTCCTGAAAGCTGCTTCCCTGGCTCCAGTGCAGAGCAGCCAGATAGCCTAAAATGTTAGAAAAAATTCTTATTTTAATTAATTACTATAAACACTAAAATCGATTAATAAGAGATGTATGAAATTAACCTGATTGACTCTACGAAGCGGTGAAACGTCCACAGCTTGCCTCCTAACAGTACCGGCTCTTCCAATTCGAGTAGAATCTTCCCTAGGTCCTGAGAGTGTGATGGCAAGCACTAACACCTGAAGTGGGTTTTCACCCGTGAGAAGATGTACTATTTCAAAAGCGTGTTTCACTATTCTGATTGCCATGAGCTTCTTGGCATTGTTACGCCCGTGCATCATAAGAGAGTTGGTCAACCTCTCGACAATCGGGCACTGAGCCTTACGGAACCTCTTAGCCGCATACCGTCCAGCAGAGTGAGGAAGATATTTGGCGTTTTTCTCTTTAACTGCAATATAATCCTAAAAAATATTTTTAAAATATGTATTAACCAAATCAAATATTGAAATTCTTTAGAATATGAAATTTACATTGAGTACGATACATATAGTACACATGCTGTGGATATACATATAGATTTGAATTTTAAAATTAATAGTTCACTAGTTTAACTAATTTGATTCATTTAGCAACTAGTTTGTGATTGTGAATTAAAACAACATTATAAGTAATTATTTAAAAATTTGGAGGGAAAATTAGGAACGCAGTCGCCATCGCTCCTAAGCTGGAAGAATGCAATTCCTTGGCCTCATACAGAGTGCGCTGGAAAACCTCCCGATTTGTGAAATGTGCTTGAGCATAGCAACAAGTATTTGGGTCCCCTATTACGATTCTTTGAGGAAACGGGGTTATTCTGTATGTACTCATTAACGTGAATGTGTGATGTGAGAAGGTCAATGGGGTACTCAATATTCCCATTATGTATAAATTAGGTTAGTTGTATAATTTATGTAAAGGGTGATGGAGGAATATCAAGTAACGTAATAAGTTCACTAACCTAATTGAGTGAAGAGTATGTAAACAGGAGAGTATATTTATGAATACATACATGTGTGCATTTGAGCCTATATAAATCCTAATACAAACATTGCATTTACTTGATATTTATTACTTACTATGTATTAAATTTATTTGTTATAATTACAAATAATTATACACAATTATAAAACGATTACTTCATACATATTTATAAATAAAATATGTTTTAAAAGAATATCATTAAATTAAATAAAATCTGAATTTGTGGTAAAAAAGTTACAATTATTTACAAAATACTTATAGACAAAATACTTACATATTTACTATTTATTCATGATCAATAAAACACTATTCCCAACTAAAATAACAAGGGAGAAAAATGCCAAAATGATGAACTAAGACATTCTTTTGATGTGATGTGCATGTAAAAATGTATTTTTGAGAAAGAAAAAGATTTATCATGAAGAGAAATGTAGTTTACAATATGATAAAAAAAACTTACCTATTATGAGGAAGTTTAATATTTTTTTAAAAATTGTGAACAAAAATAGATCAAATTTAAAAAGGATCTTCACAATAATAATGCCAAAACAATACTGGAGAAATGTGAAACTGACTCGATTCAGGGGGGAAAAAAATTCTACGAGCTTCAAAAAGCAGGGGTTTTTTAGAAGAGGCACATCACTATGGAACGACTTCCAAATATGGAGAAGGGTCTGTTATGTCATTCCAGAACAACTAAATAAAGCTTGTAATTTGAGATGTTTAGTGACTATTAGTTAATGATTATTTGGAGATCATGAGGTGCAGGTGTGATGTGGGTTTTGAAAACCACATCTTTACCATGCCAATGTTTCAATCTTTATTGAAATCATCTTCACGCCCTGGGATTTATGAACATTGTTTAAATTATACAAATACATGTAGGATGTGGGAAAAAAATGAATTTATACAATGCTAGAACTTAGTAATAAAATAAATAACTAAGTATTTGTATTCACTCAAAGTGTTTGCTGTGTAGTCAATCAAGTATACTTTGATTGAGTCTAAAACTTCTAGCATTGTATAAATTCATTTTTTTTCCCATTCTACATGTATTTGTATAATTTAAACAATGTTTAAAAAACAGGCCCTGAAGATGATCTCGATAAAGATCAAAACGTTGGCACGATAAAGAAAATGTTTTCTAAACCTACGCCACACCAGACCGCATCTCACTATCTCCAAATAATCAATAATGTATAATTTGATCTTAACTTATATTTCTTATATGCATATTCTCGCAAATATAGTCTACAGGTAAACTTCATTATTTTCAGTAATGTATTTGTATTCAAAGTTGTACAAATCCACCACTGAAAATGGTGGTAAGCGTAAAGCAGACTTAACCAATGAAAATGAAGATCGGATGTTCAAACAGCTAGATCAACTCACAGTCCTTAACAAAACATTCACAACTTAAATAAAACACCAGACCGCATCTCACGATTTCTGAATAATTATCGATTAACGGTCACTAATCACCACACACCTAAATAAAACATTGGGCATTATATTATAACCAAAAAACTACTTTCACAGATCACATTGCTCACTTTGATCCAGTTTATAATAAGATTGAATAATTTAAAATTGATATAAAAAATATTTTTAAAAAAAATTTATCATTACCTGGAGGGACATATCGACCACGTGAACTTCTTCGCAGCTCCATTTCCCAAAGAGTTTAATTTCTGGAAGTTCGGCAGACGGGGCGTTCTGAACGGATTCGGCCCCGTCTGTCACCATCACGGCGTCGTCGCCCCAGTTTTCTTCGGTCATTTTGTAAACACTGTCAAAAAAGAAAATAAAGTTTAAAATGCAAAAACTTTATTAAATTTTTTTTCCTGTCGAAATAAATATTACAGGGCAAATACAGCATTTACAAACACGTTGGATAGGTTAAGAAGGCGAGCCACGTGTTATTCGTTTCTAGTACCTTTACAAGACCCAATCCTCGGTCGTGGAAACGTAATAAAAATTATATGATTAACGTAATATTGCGAATATTAAATATTTTAAAAGAGAACGTATTGAAAAACCAAAAATTGTTACTTACAATCGTAAAGATCCCAACGAGGAGAAATCCGGAAAGAGAACCCGACACTGACAATCCGGCACTGGGCAAAACTTACAGTGTCGCTCTCAGTCGCGTTCTCAACAAAATATCTCTTAATCAATTAGATTTTAAATCAAAATTAAGCTTTATTGGCTTGAATTTTAATTTAAATATTATAATAATAATGATAATAAAGGTACTTTATTTGTTATAATCCAATAATGTACAATAAAATTACAGCTACTAAATAAGTACCATAGCGGCACGGAAAATTCTGTTTGCCGGAGGGGAATGAAAATATAAACAGGGTTACAAAGTGCAGAATAATATAAAATGCAATTTTGAAAGAAGTTACTCTGGCAAAAAAATCCTTATAAGATCGGATAGGCAAGCAGCTTGGCGTGCAAAAAAAATCACATCAAAATTAGTCACTGACAATTAATTAAGGTTTTTAGTTGAGATGAAAAAAAGTTAATGCTCGAGAGGGATTCGAACCCACTACCTTCGGCTAGATACGCCGCTGCTCTACCACCTGAGCTATCGTGACCTCGATCCACTCTACCACAGAAGGTCGTGGGTTCGAATCCCTCTCGTGCCATTAACTTTTTTTCATCTCAACTAAAAACCTTAATTAATTGTAATGTTTAATTGGTCAAGCGGACCACGAAATTAGTGAATTAGTCACTGAATTCATCCAAAATCTCCGAAACCTGAGGAAACACTACAACCTGATTATGTCTTGGATGCTAAGGCACAAAGGAATTTTGGGTAAAGAAAAAGCAAGCACACTGGCCAGAAGAGGATCTGCAAGACCAAACATAGGCCCCCAGACTTGGGATAACAAAAACAAATACAGAATCCTCCACTACAGAATGCATCCAAATAAAACAAAAGGAGGTGGATAAACTCTAGAGGCGCTAGACACAGTAAACTTATGGTAAAACAGCCCTTACCAAGACTGGCAAACTCACTGTCGCAGTTGGAGAGGAGAGTGTGATGAGGAGTGATACGACTAATAACTGGTCATTGTCGTCTTACAAAACTACTACACAACATGGACATATAAAACGATGATCCCATTTGCAGATTATGTAATGAGGAGGAAGAAACAGCCAACCATATCATTTTCGATACCAACGGTTAAAGGAGCCATAACCTAGCATACGGAAAAAACCTAGAGAATGAAATTGTAACAGCAACAGTCAATGCCCTAATACTTCTGAAAAGAAAAATTGAGTCAATCGCACTGAACTAGGGAACTAGGAAGATACAGTAAGCCAGAAGGCTGTAGTGCCTATGGAGCACAAACCCTGCATCCCAGTATCCTCATAATCATCATCACGTAAAATGTGAATTGAAAAAAATAAAAACTTCCAAAGAACTTAAAATTAAAGAGAAAGAAGAAAACCATAAACTAAAAATGGGAAAAAATAAAATAAGAACTATAATAAAGAAAGCAAATTGAAATTAAATTATACAAACACTAAATATTCATTTCATTGACATAAATATTATCATGCATGCCTTCACAATCTTACAAGTGAAGTTGGCTCATGGTTTAACTATGCTAATTAATTGGTCTTTAGAAAGGGAACCGCAGCTTAGGTGGGGCAGTCGGATTTCATTTAAGATTGTACGTTGTGCAATGAAATGGAACTCATCCTCTCTGGCCTTAGAGTTACATAAAGTATAGAATAAATAGAGCTCCTCCACCCTGATTTAATCCAAGAAGTTCACATCTTATTTTAAACACTCACTATAGGTCACTCAGATTTGCATAATGATTAGACTCAGACAGGGTCTCAGTGAGAAACTGAATGATCAAGATCCCTGCATAACAAAATGGCAGCATATGCATGCCAGAGCAAGCCTCACAGACTCCTATCGATGATGAGTATTCATTCTTGTAAGGAGAGAGTCAAAACTAGCATTCCATTTGGGTTTATTATTAACATTTAAGTTACGAGATATGTAATATTTGAAAAATAGTGCAATCCAATGGGAGAACTAGAAAGTGTTCTGTTTTATTACCTCTAGAGCAGTTATTTTAGGGAGTTGAGGGATTTTCAGGATTTACTTAAAGTGAAGCCTCATTGAAGATATGATCAGTAGGTACATGGATGTTTGTTTCTAAGTGTGTAAAGCTAAACAAATAAAACCAAACGAAAAACAAGCTATAATACAAAGCATAATAATTTCAGTATGGATTTAGCAATTTATAATCTCATAATACATAAAATAAATTTTTCTGGGGCTCAACTTTTTAAAAATTTAATTTCCTTTTATTCCTCAACATACTAACATTTAAAGCATAATCTTCCTTTTATTCTTTTGAATTTTAAAGTTAAGTATGCATTAATTCCTATCCAGTGTTTAGCAGGGCTCTGTAAGGATCAGTCCTGAGACCAATTCTATTCTTCCTATCAGCGATATAAATGACAAAATTCATTGTGAAATCAGTCTTTTGCACCTAGTACTGATTCTTTGACTGCATTCATTGAACTGACAGGTTGCTACTTTGGGGTCTTAATTTAACCCTGACAAGTGCTTTATTCTCCATCTGAAGAAAAAAAAACCTCATTTAACCTACAAAATTGATGGTAGTTCTTTGGCTTCAATCATTCAAAAAGACTTGCGGAATAAACATGTCCTGGGCATCATAAAAAAAGGAAGCTTTCTTGCATACCAAGTTAAAAGCACTTTTCCGTCACTAAAATACTTTATGAAAATTATGTTAGCTATGTTTGACCCATACTAGAGGTTACAAGTATTATTTGGAGACCCTACTTTCAAAAAGACATTGAATTTGTAGAAAAAATTCAAAGATATTTTACACAAAAATTAAAGCCACACAGCTATGTTTACCAACTTAAATTCTTAAATTTAACAACTCTCCAAAATTGAGAGTAAGGCAAACTCTTTTAAAAAAAGTTCGAGTTACCTGTCAACTTGACCTGCCTATACTCGCTGATTTTGTCAATGAGACGCGTTGCTGCATTTTGTCATCTTCAATGTTGCATTTGCATGATTTCTTGTTAATAACTTAGCAAACCGAGATGATAGACAACGAAAAAACTATAGGCTCATCACCCTGCAAACCACAGGAGGAAATTTCACAATTTAAAATACAAATGTTACACATATCTAATATAAGTGATGAAAACAGGCCAAGCTAGTATGGAGAAAATACTACTAACTTACAAGTAAAACCATGCACTACACAAGAAGGGAAACCCTCAGTGGGCTAAAGCACAAATAGAAAAACAACATTCGGTACTCTATTACAAATACTTAAATGGATGCGCAAGATATTCAATGTCAAAGAAAAATTACTGGCCAATTTTAATGTAATATTTTAGACGCTAATGTTTTAAATATCTGCTTGGCTATCTGATCATTTTAGGATTATTTTGTCATTGTGACCTCTTTTAAGAAAAGTGGAAATAATAATGCATCAGTTATAAAATAAATATATAAATTGGAACTCCCTGGTATATTATAAATATAGAAGAGCTCTTGAAGTGTTTCCACACCCCGATATTTACATTATACAATCGACACCACTTTATTTCAATTGTATAAGGTTAATAATTGAGTTGTAATTTGACAATCGTGTTGAACAATTGTTTGACATGTATGTGGTTGCAACTATATACGTTAAGTAAGTTATTAAGATTCATCATTAAAATGATATAAAAATGGTCAAAATATAAACAGTGCTCTATAAAAGAATATGTTCCAAGTTGTACGAAATTTATAAAAAGGAAAGTGATAAAACAGACAATTTCAATGAACTTTAATTATTTTGTATTTTTTCAACCCCATCAATTTGGCATTATAATTAATGGTTAAAGTGTTATTTAAGTTTGTTATTTACATAAAGAGCAACTCCAAAAAATGTTTGTTCAGTCAAACTTTTAGAATAGAAAATTGTTAATTGTTTTATCATTTTTAGATCATAGGTTCTTTCAAGAAAATTAAGTCTTGTCATTTAGTTAGTGTAACTAGTACCAGGTGAAGTCCAGCTACCAATTTTTTTAAATGTTCTTATTGTATTTAACCATATTGATAAAGGATGAAATTTATTTCTCCAATATCAAGAGCACACCATAAGTGGCCCTCAGAGAATCTGACTTGTAGAGAGTGGTCATCATCACCAGATTAAGGATAGGCCATGCGACGTTGACAGGCCGACACCTACTTTTGAGCCAAAGCCCACAAAGTTCGGTTTGTAGAGAAAGGATTAATTGAAGGGTACCATTCTTTGGCTCCATATAGTGGGTGTGTAGGAACTGATATGTGTGATGTGTGCAAGAATTGTGCTTGAGCATGGCAGAGGGTATTTAGGTCCCAAATTCCGATTCTTAGAGTAAACATGGTTATTTTATTGTATATATTACAGATATTGTTGTGCATTCTAGTGTAAGTTGAGAATGAATGTATTTATTAGCTTGAATAGTGGGAGAAGGTTGATGGCGGAATATTGAGTACCCTATCAACCCTCAATTAGGATAGTTATATAATAGGGGTAAAGGGTGATGGAGGAATACGCCACCATTCTAATGGTATGTAAACAAGAAAGAATATATTAAAAAGTGAGAGTTGGATTTGGTTTTAGGAACTGATTGCTTTGGAGGCTGGAATGACCTAGCCAGTTGATAGCCCCTGCAGTCCAACTCTGGTCTGGACAGATAAGACTCAAACTGCCAAAACCCGTGGTGGGTCTTGAGACCTGCCTGTAATTCAATAATAAATAAACTAAAAACTAAAGCTCGAATTGCTGGTTAGGCTGCAAGAAGTGATATGTTCACTTGCACATGTATATATCTTCATGTGCATATTTGAGCTTATATAAATGAATAATATCATGTATCATCAGTACGTTCACTAAGCAAGTTTCTAAATTGGACACGGGCAATCTAAAAAGCTTCTTGAAAGGTTATAAAAGAAAAAAAATCAGATTACATAAGAAGAAATAAGAAGCAGTATTTTTACTGGGTTTTTGATGGTGATGCAAGCTCAATGGACATGAAAACAATTGGCATCAAAGAACAAAGGATGTACAGATGTAAGTCAGAGTTACGCATCACCCTGCTTATAACCCTAACAGAGAGTCAGAAATCTGACTATGGCCTACTTTGCTCGATGTTAGTTTATGAATATGTTATATGTCATATTTGATAAGTAAAATTACCATTAACATTTACAAAAAATCAAAAATCGCTCCTTTAAAATGCTTAGCTACATCATCTGAAGTACCTACCAGTTCAAAAATCCTTCTTGCTATGTCCATGTTCCCACAATTCACTTATTTGACCTATATTATATGCTTCAATCACTGGAATCCACACTACTACACTGACATAAAACTTCTTCAAACTGTTCAAAATAAATTACTTCATACATTATATATCAAATTAAACTGTTTCAATGGTAAATCCTCTCACGCTCCTTTCAAATCTTACTTCAATATTTCTGATCTTAGCTACAGAAGAAAGTATTTTGAGATTATTTTTATTTTCAAATTAATTAATAAATGTATATATTCCCCAGAAATCTGTAGTAAACTCCAATTTTATGTACCACCTTGCTACCTCAGAAATCAGAAAATATTTTTTATTGAATAGAACAAGTTTTTCACTACATTCCCAGATGAATTGCATGATGATGGAATGTCTCAACATATGACATTCTTCTATTTCCTCATTAAAACATCAGTTACTTAAAGCATAATAATTTTATTTAATAACAAAAATGTACTAATTATTTAGTTACAATGCTTTATTACATTATTTTTATATATTTGTTTTGTATAATTCCTAGTCGTTATAATTTTATAGACAGGGGGTTAATTAATCTATGTTGTTTTATTTATGAGGAATTTATTGTCTTTTTCATTGATGCATAGTGTTTTATTCTTTATTAATATTGAGTTAGTTATAAGTATTGTATTTTTTTTTTCTCCTTACTTTTGTGTTTTTTTTTTTTTTTTTTGTTTTTTTTTTTTTTAAATGGGCTTGTGACCTGTAAAAAATAAAAATAAAATAAATAAATAAAAATGCGTATAATGGTACAAAGGCACTTCTGCTTGAGCCTCTTTTTCCGAAAAATCACTCTCTCCAACTTGAAATCTAATAAAGGAGTCAACGGGTTCCACTCTTTCATCTTGGACAAAACCTGACATGTTATGAAGCTTCACAGGCAGATCTTGCTCTTCTCGCTCAATTCAGCAAAGTGCATTCTGACAACACTCCATAAAAGAGATTGAACGTTTACAATGAGAAGAAATCAAACAAGCCTGCACTAATTGCCAAATCCAGCATCTCTTCGAAGTTAAGACTTGAGACGGTGAAACAGACATGAAAAAATGTAAAACAACATCAATAATCTTTAAATGATAAAGTCTCAGTTAATTATTTTAGACAAGACAATCCAGGAGTTGATTTCATTCAGTACATTGATCTAAGCTGCTTTTGAACTGAATCCAAATAACATTTTGTTATTTTTGTAATTAATTAAATAATAAAGTGTTATGAAGCAACAAATGTTTTACTTTGAATCCAAATGAAAGATTCTGCCATAATTGGGTAAAATAAAAAAAAATGATATTTTATAATATTGATGGGTAGATGTTCTTGTTTTGTTTTGCAGGACATGGGCACTCAATATCACACACATTAGTAAAGCAGAATATAATGAGTTCATATTTTGTTTTGATAAAAGTCATCTCAGATTGAAAAGAGAAAACAGGAAGAAACTGTTGAATAGGTTTCATGGCAGAGCAGTTAACACTCAACGGACATGTGACGAAGATGAATGGAAAAAACCCAGCACATTTTCTAATAATATGCAGTGCTACAGAACTCTGCAGCAAATAATATTTTTGAACCTACAAAACAACCTTGAAAGAAATAACCATTGCAATAATACAAGTAATAATTAGATTAATTAGAACTGTTTATTGTAAGAATTCATAGAACAGGAATTGCAATCGATATTGAGGATACAGCACAAGTTATTATAATAGTTTATTTGCATTTAAATATTTAAAAAAATCAATTGTTTAAATTTGATATAAAGAATTGATTTAATTCTTTCTTGTCAATAAAAATTTATTAAACCCAGGGTTGAGGTATAACTTAGGTAGGTCAAGACAGATCGTGGACGGCTTTATTGGATGATTGTTGGGTGGTCGTTTAGTTAATCGTTCACAATCGCCATTAGCTTGTTATCCCTAAGAGAAAAATTGTCGCAGGGATTGTGAATATGGTCAAGGAAACCGTCATCACCCTCCAGCTTGTATGAGAGATAAATGCGTTACAAAGGTTCCCCCTACTGGTTTAGGATACGGGATAGAAGAAGGGATTAAGTCTATAAGAGGGAGTAGACGATACGATTTGTTGTATTGACAAACAGAAAGAACACCCTTCACTATGCTAAAAATGAACTGTGCCGCTGCCATCTGTCTCGTTTTCCTCTTTGCATTCTCAAAGGTGAGTCGCAGCGTAAAGAACTTATAACTACAGTATTTTATTAAAGTTAAGATTTTTACTTATTATTTTTGCTAATTTATTTGGTAAAAATAGCAAATTCTAGTTATTTGTAAAAGTTAGTGTATTCTCATTTTTTCCACAGAAATCACTGGAGAGTTTCCTATTTTTTAACATTTAGATTTTGTTTTATTTCAAAATATCAATTTTCTTTTTCTCATTTGCACATGGGTTAAAATTAAATTAGAAGACTATAATTTAGATTTACAGAACCTGGTATATAATTTTTTTTTTCAACGATTATCAACCCAATCAACTTTTTTTTTGTATTGCAACTGGTTTGCTCTACATATATATTTTTACATTTATTCTCTTCCTTGAGAGTAAAATGTATTCAAAAATTAAACACATTTCAGGGAGCAGAAGTTCCAACCACAACAGAAGGGGCTGGCATGACCACCTCTGGGGTTGAAAAATCGACCACTGCATCAGGATCGACTGTCAAGGGGGAAGAGGATGTCAGACAAGAAATTAAAGCCCAGCTGCATGCTTTGAGCGAAGGCTGCAAGACCAAAACTGAAATATCAGCAGGTATGTAATTTAAATTTTTAAAACTAGGATCATGGTCAATCATGAATCAATCTGCTGCGGAAAGATTGTCTCTGTTTTCATTTGCTATTATTGAATTTCCAAAAAAAATGTATAAAGAATTAAAATGATAGTGACAAGTATATTAGCCCTGTTTTACTGTACTCAACTTCATTTTTGTCTTAATAGAGGCTGCTCAGATTTCAATAAACCAGCAAATTCCCAAAACCGAGCCGGAAAAGGTAAACCATAGTTTAATTTACAACGCGACTATAAATAACGAGTAAATTTTCCAGTGTTATTTGGAATGCATTTACAACGGAATGGGATTGGCTAAGGACGGGCAGTTCAATGAAAAAGGCGCCAGAGTTTTGGCGCAGAAAAGATTCGCCGAATCATCGGAAGAACTGTCAAAAGCTAATCTCATGATCGAAGCTTGCTCAAAAGAAGGTGAAAATTCCCTCTCACCCCAAAAAGTCAAAGAAAATTGTTTATACAACTTACGATAATTTTTATTTTATTTTTAGCTGTTGTCAAAGATACAACTGAAAAATGTGCAATTGGCCGAATGATTAGAGAATGTTTCGTTAAGAATGGCGCTAAGGTAGAAGAAATTTTTTTTTTTTCATCGTTCTGTTCTTAAAATAATGTTCTGTGTTTATTTTCAGATCAACTTCTTTCCAAAGCCCTAATTTCCAGGGATATCTATCTTAGAATCAAGGCTGAAAAAGAAAAAAATTAATTTTTAATTGGAATATTTATGTTTAATTAAAACTTTCATAAAGAATGTGTGTTTTATTTTACAAACCTATGTATTCTATGCTAAAGTAGCATAGATATACCTCTTATAATAAGGGGTCGGAATCAGTTGAGATCATTAGTCTGATTCTCTTAAACCAATGTAAAATTTACAGCTTAAAATGTTTAGTTTAAAGGTTTATTAAAGTACAAAACTGACAAAAGTCCCATAAAACAGAAAATTCTTATTAATAATAATGGTAATTCTCTTGCATGTCACGAGCACAATTAGTAGGTGGACCCCAAAAAATTTAAACCGCAGAAGCATCATACTAAATCGACTCAGAATTGGCCATACATGGTTCAAACACGGACACTTACTTTTGAGCATAAGATTGCTTATGTACCCAGCATGTAGAGAAAGGTTGTTCAATGTGTCCCACATAATTGAAGGGGGTTATTTCTTGGCTCCATATAAGGAGCAAGTAGGAATGCCACCTGATATAAGAATTGTGCTCAAGCATGGTAGCAAATCTTTGGGTCCCCTATTCCGATTTCTACTAAATTTTGTGAGATATTTTAACTGTTTTGAGAATGTATTTATATGTGTGAATGTTGTCGAAGACGGAATATCAAGTAAATTGACCCTCAATTAGACTAGGTATTGAAAGTATAATTGTCTATGGGCATGGTAAAGGATGACGGATCCAGTACTCTATCACTCTACTAGAGTGAAAGGTATGTAAATAAGGAGTGATAAAGTGAGTGTGTTTATGTTAAAAACTGTATACTTTGGGGTGAAATGACCTTGTGTCGATAGCCCCTTGAGCCTAACTTTGATGGTGTTATTGGTAAGAGCAAGGTCCACCGTCCAAAAAGTTGAGAAATTCATTGTTAAATAGTGAGGCTTTTAGCTAAGTTCTTGATTTCTTGGTAAAATTGCTCATCTCAAGCATTCAATCTGATATGCTGTTGAAGCTCCTTTCATACATCTTTTAATAATAAAATCTACATTCGAAACCAAACAATCCACGTCATCAACATTCCATTTGTATTACATACGTACATTATTAAGTCCCGATAGAAAAACTTCCAAAAAACTTTAACTTCACCCAATCTATTTGTCCAACAACTTTATTGTCCCGACATTCTTAGAAATCCCACAAGCTGTTTGGTTGTCTCAAAGTGAGACCACTGCTGGACGACTTCTTTTGTCATGTGTGTCCATAATCTCATCTGCTTGTTGCGACTACAAATCACAGTTGTAAAAATCATTATAAAAAAATTTTTAAAAAAAATTGTTCATAGTCTTGAAATAAATAATTTATTTAATAATAAATATTAAATTTAGGAAGAATTGAAATTTTAAACAAATTCGCTACAACAAAATAAATTCAGTGGAAATAAAATATAAAACAATCAAATTAGGCAATTTTGAATATTTTTTATTATCACAATAAGTTACTAAAGATGTAAATAAACCAGCAGAATCTCTAAAAACTCTCATGTACATAATAATATAACATCAATTTTTAGGAAAAAGAACACTTTGTATTTCAGATGTTTTTAGATTTAAAACAATATTTAAATACATTGAACAGTTCTATCCACAACTTATCTTACACAATAAACAATTTAATTTCATAATTATTTACAAATTTACAATATTAGCTAACAAAATGTGCTCAACTTGCATATTATTATAAACAATTTAAAAAATACTTTTTTTTATTGTATGAATACATAAAAAAAACCGAAATAATGGACAACTAAACATTCTAGTACATTAAATGGTTTAGACAATACTAATAAAATTGTAACATTTCTAAAGTACAGTATTACATAAACTAAGTACAAAAAATATGTGCCAGAAATATATAACACATATGATCTTTTATATACAGTTACAGAAATTAAGTAGGTTTTTCCTAACCGTAACCAAATTTAACAAGGCGAGTATAATAATTTAAACAAAATTGTTTAAAATAATTCTCAAACTTTCATTTTTAATTTAAATTTTCATTCTAATAAATAAATCTTTTAAAAAAATTAAAAACAGTCAATTTGAATTTTTTTCTAAACAGATAAGAACATTTATAAATTATAAATGGTAAAAGAAGTAAGGTTTAAAGTGCAAAATTGACAGAGAACAGTGGATAAAGTTTTCAGTCTGTAAACTTGGTTTTATACAAGTGACTCTTTTTGTCAAAATTTCAGTCTCGTCGACTTTTTCAAAAGTTGTCGCTTTCGAACTTCTTCCTGACTCGGTTGAGGTACAGGGGCCCGTGATCGACTCAACTTTCGTCTCCATAATAAGACAAGTACGATAACCAACAACAACACAACAACGGCTCCAATTATACTGATGATCCAGCGTGAGGTTGCAATTTGCTGATATGCAAGTTGGCACGATGAGAACGCTTCATTTACAAGTGAACTTGTATTTGTGAAACACTCAGTTTCATCTAAAAATAAAAAACAAAGAGTCTATTATATTATTGTATTAAATTAAATTGCTTCAATGGTACAAATAATCAAAGAAATTCAATATATTTGTGCCAATTTTAGTTTCAATTCAAAATTAATTATTGCCAAATACTCAATTTAGAGTAGGAATTTCAAACTATAATATGTGAAAGTGTGCGTGTGCATGTGCACATGTGTGAGAGAGTGAATGGTGAAAAAGAACTAATAATACTACAAATGAATTCACTTACTTGCTACTGAACAATTCAGCAAGGGAATCATATAAATTGAATTGTTTATAGCCCAAGAGTGTACACGAACACATTCACATGATGAAGTGTATTTTGAATTGAGAAGAGAGGTCGGAATCTCAAGAGTTTCAAGATGACAGAAGGCTGCAAGTTGTTCCACAAAAAGGCTTTCGATTGCGTTCCCAGTAAGATTGATTTGCAGCAGTTGTGGCAGAATCCCGAGGTAAGGCAAGGAATTCAGTTCACAATTCGCCAATGAAACATACTGAAAATTAAACAAAAAATTAATAATTAAATAAAAATAAATGTTAAACAAATAGTATTCGACGAATTGAAGTTTTACCTCAAGTGACACAGCATTTTGAAGAGGTACTGTCTGTAAAGGGTTTTCAGACAGATACAACCTTCTTAAAGAAGTAGGCAATAATGGTGGTAAATCCCGAATAGCGTTTAATGTGAGATCTAGAGCCTCGAGATCCTGCAGCGGGGAAAATGCACCTGCCTCGATGGAAGTAATAGCGTTATCTGATAAGTACAAGAATTTAAGAGATGTCAAATGCACAAAGCTGTCATTTTTCAATTTTCTTATCCTATTTGTAGAAGCATCGAGCACCTGCAAAATAATGTAAATTATGTTTTCACAGTACATAGTAAATAAGATCAAAGGTTTGAGTACATTTAAGAAAGGAAATAATATTTTAAAAAAAGGCTTACTACACCAACAAAACATTAACCAGTTGAGCAATATTATGAGATGATCAACCTGTAGTTTGATTGTCTAGGCTAAGCAGATCGGGATGAAACACTGCTTGACTTTTTTTGACTTGCAAAATTCTATATATTTATGGTCATGCAGTAGCCAAGTGATTGTTAGTCAGGCATATTTGTCATGATAGCAGTCTCTGCTTTTGAATTTCGGCAGAGCCCTTTGATTTTTATTTGAGAAAAATTTGGAAAAAAGTATTTATAGTTGTTCCTAGGGATGTTGGTGGTCACAACAGTTAAGGAGTTGAGACGACGCTCATCACTATGAAGTAAAGGTCCCCCGTACCCAACTGCCCTGAGTTCAAACCCAACATATATACGAATGGACTATTTTTTCTTCAAAAATACTGTCCATATAACCTCATAATTAAAATACTCTAATTAAAAAACAAAAAAAGTTTTATAAGCTGGAGGAAGACAAAGCAATTCTCCCATACATTGTTTTCATTTGAAACAGGAAATATTGAGGTTATTTTGTTTTAACGGCTGAACATAAAATCCCGCAATGCATTTTGCCAAACAATAAATGGATCATCAGACACGGGTAAAGGATTTAAATGTGAGAGTTCTTGTTAAGTTTTTTTTGTTAAATTATGAAATTGTTTATTCAATGAGTTATTTTTATGTTCTGAGATCTCTAGCCAGGTCGTTAGATTTCTAACAAATTTGTGGGATTTTTTAATTAAATTGTGAGATTTCTTATTATACAATGAGTTCTTTTTAAGTTGTGAGATTTCTAACAATTTTATTCTATTTTTATTTTCTATTCTATTCTAACACTGAGATTTCTTGTTAAATTATGATATTTCTGATTTACAATATTTTTTGAACAAATCTTTGCCAGAAATAATAGTTTCATCTACTTTCAGCTGATCCTGATTACATATCTCTATAGCGATAGAAAACGATAATTTCTTCTACTTTTGAATTATTCCTCCTGTTCAAAATATGGAAATTTTTTCGAAAGTCTTTTTTTTTCTAATTTCCTAAAAAATTTATCAAATTCGACTACTTTCAACTGATCCCAATCACATATCTCTACAGCGATGGAAAACAATTTCTTGTACTTTTGACCTATCGAATTATTCCTCCTGTTCAAAATATGGACATTTTTCTTCTACTTTCCTAGAAAACTTGTCAAACTCAGCCGTTCTTTCTTCTTTGTTATTTCTTCTACTTTCAGTTGACCCCGATCAAATAACTCTATAGTGACGGAAAACTTAATGTTATTTTCTTGGTAAATTGTGAGATTTCTGAACAAGTTCGATATTTCTCCTAAGTTGTGATATTTCTTATTAATTTCTTTAAATAAGGACATATATCTTTTAATCTCATACATTCTTACATTGTTACTGACAACTTTTTAAATGGTGTGAAAATAACCACTTATTAAACTTATTTTAGCAACTTATTAAAAGGATATCAGTTGTATAATATCTGCTAAAATCAAATATTTTTCCAAGTTATTGAAATTACTATATAAATTTTTATTACATTTAATTTTAGTTACAAACTTGGCATTATTCACCATGATTAATATCAAATATACTTATAGTTTTTTTTAAATTTATTTTTAGCTGGTTTATTTACTTATAATATAATGTATTTCGTATATTTTTTGGAGTTTTCTAGCTGTTTATTGTCGACTGATGAGGTTTATTAAAATAACATTCACTGATTAACATTTTTATTCTTGGCCTTTTTCAGGCTTTACTGTTGCTCCTCAGCAAACTATATTATAAACAATCAAATAACATGATATATAAATAATTGATTATAATATGACAAAATCATTTACTTTATACAAACTCTTAAAAAAACGTTGTAAAACAACTGAAACGGTACATTTCATGTTAATCTTTGCATAAGGACCAATGCTTATTAAAAGTAATGCTAATTTATATAGTAATTTTAATAATTTGGGAAAAAAATGATAGCAGATATAATAAAACAGATTACTTTTTTTTAATCAGATGCAAACACTCTGGAATATTTCCAAACCATATAAAAAGAATTTCTTAATATGTTATGTGATTTCTTGTTAAATTGTGATTCTTCCTTTTAAACTGTGAGATTTATTTTACATAGTGAGATGAATTATAGTGTGACATTCAACAGGAAGTTGGACGTTAAGCCCTCCTGTATGGCAGGAACTACTTTACTTTTTTAAACTTTATAAACAAGTTTGGGCCTAGTTCATACTGCTGGAAAATTTGGATATACACGATTGGAATAATATCTCAAACTTTATAGTTTGTGAGGTTTAAAGAATAAAAAAATTGTATACTTGTTAATAATTATAATTCTATGTAGAACAATTTTTCTGTTCGAGCATTGTGAGATTTTGATTGATCTGATTTTCACTAACTGAAGTTAAAGGGCCGAAACATGCGTGAAAGACTAAAGCAGAAAAGAAATCAGGCCAGGATGATCAGAGATGACCAATCTATTTATATTTCATAATATGCATAATTTATTAAATACAGTTATTAATATATTTTAATGAAGTCACAATAGCTCAAGTAGTTAGAGCAGTGGTAAATTGAGACGAAGGTCGTGGATTTGAATCCCACTCGTGATGCTAACTTTTTCATCTCTACCAAAAAAATTATATAAAAAGAGAAATTAAAATAGTCAATTATGACTTCTAAGCAAATATCGATTAATATATTTTAATATTAAAGCTTGTATTGAAGTTTAAAACCTTGTGACTGTTTTATATTTATGTGAAACTAGGGTTTTTATGTATTTAACACCAAATTCTTTTTTTAATTAAACGAACATCCATTATCTACATTCGAATTCTATGAGAGTTTCTAATTTATAAAGTTGTACTGGCCTCCCCTCGGGTCCGCCTAGGCTCGCTGTTATCCCGATATTCAGTTCGAGTTTGAACGGTACAACGGATAGATGGCGAGCCTGTGCTTCCAGAGAGTTCAAGACCCTTTTTTCCCCCCAAAAATACTGCCTTCCTCGGATCGGCTATCAAATTTGTTTTCTGCGGTAGTGGTTTTAATTCATGCCTGTTGCGCAAAAACCGAACCCATTTCTAAAATTGTGACTACAAATTTATATTAGAAATTTATCTGGATGTTCTGTACTCTGGCCTATCCTCAGAAAAGTAAATCAGCGATATTGTAAATTTTCAGGGTTGAAAAATGTAAGCATAAGGCATGTATGCATAAGGCATGGAATGTTTTATCATTCAACTACTAAAAAATACTATATCCTGGTCCTAAAGTTTTTTAAGAATAAATTATATTAGATTATTTAAATACACTTCTCATTCGCCATTTTTAAAAGACAAGGAAGTCAAAGTTTTTTTTCGTTTAAACTTAACAAAACTTTCAAATTTTCATATTGATCACAGTCATTACCAGTGAGAGGGAAAGAAAAAAAATTGGCGATAGGCGAGACAAAATAGAAAGTAAAGAAAGAGCGAGAAATTGAGATAAGGGCGTTGACCTGAATGGCATATTCTGGGACAAGCGAAAGAATCGTTGAAAACGTTTTATTTCCCTTCACTACCTGAGAAGGGATGACCGGTTCTAGTTGGGAGCTGAGGGTGGATTTCCATCTGCAAAGTGAAATTAATCCTGAGGTATTCTTTTCCGTCCGTACCGACTCTGAAAGATTTCGATTTGACCTGTTTCAGGCCCATTCGTACGACATTGCACGTTCGACCTGAATTCCCCGGATGGTCTACCACATAGAACCCACTTGGAAAGATAATTTTTCAAAATTTTGACCTCCGCTTATATCAAAATCCTTAAGGCCAGAGAGATCGCTGTGTATGACACACGGACTTCTCAGAAAGGCATGATATCATATCCGAAAGATTTGGCCATTTCTTGAACTCAAACTGTATTTTGTTATTTATCGTGATACTCACTTCAATGTCACTCGTTAAGTAAGGTATGCTGACTAATTTAAGATCACTGCAGTCTGCGCTTTTCATCCTCCTCGTTAATTTTTTGGTGCATTTTGCCTGGACAGGGTTGGCTGCCGAGTCGGTCGTGTGCATCATAATCAGAGGGATGAGGGATAAACCTATAAAAAAAAATTAAAAACTTATGAGTCATTGACATTGACAAACCTCCAGCATTCCAGGAGAATCAACAGAAAAGAAGCTGGTTTATCTAGCTCGTTTTGGTTGAAAAGCATCAAATAAACAATATTATACTTTTAAAAAATGTATCTATACATAGATAGAAATAAATATTTTACAACTTTGTGCACATAATGAAACATATTTATAAAAATATATACAACATGGAATTAAATCCGTCTATCGTCGGAGATCATTGTGAATTGTCACACATAATTGTAAATTAAAAATTAAAATTAGAACTCTGGGTGAACATGCAATAATTGTAGAATATATTTTAAAAAAAAGTAAATGCACAGAAAAAGAATGAGGCCATCCAGATCATAATTTTTTCTATGATTGTAGTATTTAATGAAGTAAAGGTGTATACGAAATTAAAAATTAAATTCCTGGACTAAATGGAATCTATACTTCCAGGAGTGGCAAGCATATCGTAGGGTCTGATCCATTCAACAGTTCAATGATTTGGACTCTTCAAGGAGTGAATGACCCGAGGTGTAAAAAGACGAATCTCTCTTAAAATCGAACACTCAGCTAGGAAGTGAAGAACTGTCTCAATTGACTGCGAGTTGCAAAGTGAATCTATATATATAGTTTATTTTTATTTAGTCCGTGTTCATGACGGGTATTGTCAGAGGATATTTTCAAATTGTTTATGTTTTGTGAAGACTGTGGGCGTGATCGCAAGCGGAAGAGGTGTACACAACGGTGGAATGGCTATTTCCGCCGGGGTTGATTAAGTCCGTTCCAGAGCAAACCACCCACTTCCATTGATAAATTCATATTTGTAGCTGGGCTCGATGAGCAGATTTCATACATGTTGCACCGAAAACCGAACTCATATTGCTTGATTGTCTGTGATTTTAAATGTGGGAGTCCGAGGGGAAGAGAAAATACAGAACAAAAGAACAACGAAAACAGAGAGCAAAAGAGTGGGGCAAAAGAGAGAGGAAGCAAAAAGGAGGTAAAAGAGACGGGGCGCAAAGGAAGGAGTTAAAATAGGGGAAAAAGATATCGCAAAAAAGAGAGAGTGAGATAGTAGTAAAACGTAAAGAGAAAGGAAAAGCAAAAGAGAGAGAGAGAGAGAGAGAGAGAGAGAGAGAGAGAGAGAGAGAGAGAGAGAGAAAAAGAGAACAACGAAAAGAGGGAGTGTGATAGTGGGAAAAAGAGAAAGAAAGAGGAAGGAAATAGCAAAAGGGAGGGAGAGGGAGAAAACGTGCGAGTGACATAAAGTTAGAGGCAGAAAGAAAAATAACATGAAAACCGGGAACATCTAACGACAAAAATGAGAGAGAGAGAGAGAGAGAGAGATTTTGAGTAAGAAAAGAGCCAGAGAGTAGGAGTGAGAGAAAGAAGCATTTTCTGCATAAACAGAAAGAAGATGAGCGACAAACCGAGCAAGGAAGAGAGAAAAAAGGAGGCACAAAGATTATGAAAGACAGAAAATGCCAGACAGAGAGTGAAAGAATTTGAACGTCAGGGATAGAAAGAATGTGTAACAGGGTGAGAAGGAATGTCAAAGAGAAAGAAGAGAAAGAGAGAGAGAATGAGAAAGTCAAAGAGAGAAAGAATGTGAAATTCAAAGAGGAACGTCAAAGAGAGAAAGAATGTGTAAGATAGAGAGAAAGAATGTGAAAAACAGTGATAAAAAAGTAAAACAGAGAGTTAAAGAATGTGAAAGACTGACAGAAAAATATGCAAAACAGAAATAGAAAAAATGTGAAAGATAGAGAGAGAAAGAATGTGAAAGACAGTGATACAAAAAGTGAAACACAGAGAGTTAAAGAATGTGAAAGACTGAGAGAAAAATATGAAAAATAGAAATAGGAAAAATGTTAAAGATAGAGAGGGAAAGAATGTGAAAGAAAGTGATAAAAAAAGTGAAACACAGAGAGTTAAAGAATGTGAGAGACTGAGAGGAAAATATGAAAATAGAGATAGAAAAAATTTGAAAGACACTGATAAGAAAAAGTGAAACACTGAGAGTTAAAGAATGTGAAAGACTGAGAGGAAAATATGAAAAATAGAGATAGACAAAATGTGAAAGACAGTGATAAGAAAAAGTGAAACACAGAGAGTTAAAGAATGTGAAAGACCTAGAGGAAAATATGAAAAACAGAGATAGATGAAATGTGAAAGGTAGAGAAAGAATGTGAAAAGCAGTGAGAGAAAGTATGAAAGATGTGAAGCAGAGGAGAGGGTTCAAATTCTTTATTTGCACTGTTTTTAAAATGGACCTTTAAAAATGTTCAAATAAATGTAATTTCCCTGCTTGAAGAGCCTGCATCAATAGCAATGATTGATCAATTTTAAAAATAATTTAAACAAATTTAACATGCATCTTTTTCATGTTGTCTCTTTCAGGATAGCTGGTTGTCCGTTAGAGATGAGTACAAGTCCGTTTTTCTACCTTTGTTTTATGTACTTCAAAACGTAGTTGATTCGAAAACGCTTTCTAAGACAGTTCGAAGTAGGGGATTGTACTGTGAAGTCAAGAAAGTCAACTGATACATTTACACATTGAAAGTGAAAGGTGTTTCTTTTTTTCTGGCAAGTCAGGAGTAATCTTTTGAGTTACGACTGATAACTTCTTTGGCAGTATTGCTGTTAATTAATTCTAGATGTAGGTTTGTTGCCCTTCAGCATAAACTTCAAGATCTCCAGGTTTTGTCCGTCGATTTCGTTTACTGTATAACTAACTGCAGCTATAAGAAAAAAACAATTGATGTTCTAGACCTAGTAATCATTAGCAGATGTGATCATGTGTTATCAACCTTGTAGCTAAGAATGGTAAACTCGATGCCAAACATTTGAAATCGAGGCCATATTATACGAACTTTTATTACATTTGATGATTGTAACAGTAATTTCAATTATTTAATTACGCTCCTGGTATCGAGACTTGCGTACTAACTTTATTTTAAATATGCCTTAAGATTAGATACGTCAATACAAATGCTTAATGTTTAAAAAATATAAAGACGTTTATATCAAAGTCCTCAAGAGGAAAAAAGTACACGAAGATCTATTAACCTACATGAACCTAGTTGTGCTTAGTTTGACTTCGTCGAAAAAAATCCTTCCCAAACCAAAAGAAAATTAAAGAAAGTTTGCTTATAACTTATATGAAATGGGCAAAAACAAACCTAATCTTAGTGAACTATCGTCAAAAATAATACACCTATTGTACTGTAGCATGACCTATTGTAGTATGATTATCAGATAATCTATTAAAAAAAACCTAGATAGATTGAAAACGATAATGAAATAACAATAGAATTTTCTGTTAAATCATGTTTCTATAAAATAAATGATGAACAGGAATCTTTTAGCAGCGTTGCCGATTCACGCAAGTTATTTCCACCGCTAAGCAATTTTCTCCAGTATCTTAAAAGCGTCACGTTTAAAGTAAATTGCGCCTAAACAACAGAAAGAAGAATGCAGAAAAGCGTATTAAAAAAGGAAATCTCTGATGAGTTTAAAAAAAGAAACTTTTATCGTGCAGTTTTAATCTCCAAGATTTACAAAAGTTTTCATAATTCCTTCAATTCGCGTTTTATGACTTGCGAGGCCCCCCCTTGAGGTCGAAGTGTCGCAGCTGTCTCAGGCTACAGAAATATCCTCAGGCCACTACAGCAAAAAGAGACCGTGCATTGTGAAATTTCTAACAAATTTGTGGGATTTCTTGTTAAATTGTGATTTTTTTGTTAGATTGTAAGATTTCTTATTAAGTATTGAGATTTCTTGTTAAGTTGTGAGAGCTCTTGCTAAAAATTGAGATATTTCTTATTTATTTGTAGATTATAAAAAATAAGTCTGCGAGTAAGAACCGTCTTTTACAAAACTTGAAAAAATGTATTTATTGTTAAATTGTGATATTTCTGAAAAAGTTATGGGATTTCTTGTAAAATTATAATGTTTCTTAATAATTGTGATATTTTTTGTTGAATTGTAAGATTTCTTATTAAGTTTTGAGATTTCTTATTAAGTTGTGAGAGTTCTTGTTAAATTGTGATATTTCTTATTTACTTGTAGATTATAAAAATAAACCTGCGAGTAAGAACCGTCCTTTTTTACAAAACTTGAAAAAATATAGTATTCATTGTAAAATTGTGATATTTCTTAGAAAGTTATGAACAAATTTCTTGTTAAATTGTAATATTTCTTAAGAATTATGAGGTTTTTTGTTGCATAGTGACATTTCTTGTTAAATCGAGAGATGCTCGCCAAACTGTATCTTGAGAGCTTTCTTGACAAAACCGTGTATTTTCTTGTTAATGCGTGAGATTTCTTACTCTGTGAGGTTTCGTTATTTTGTGAGATTCCTAGACATATATTTTCTTCTGTTATGTTCTGTTCTTGTTGTACTATGAGATATCTACCGAGAAACCTCACAATTTCTTTCATAAAGTTTTTCTCGTGAAATGAACAACTGATCATTAACTATGAACTTCTCTATTTACGAAGATTAGGATGCCAAACAAAAACCGAAACTGTCCTGACCTATGAGCCTATTGAATGATGTCACGTTCCATTCTTGTCCAATTTGTCTCCCTCCAAACTCCCCTTAATTTTTTTAAACCCGATATTTGTAAGCCATTCTGTAGAAATTTTAGTCACTTTTCTATTCATAACTATAAAATTTTCATACGAAAATTAGCGCGAAAGTGCCAATAATTAATCCAAGATGATACATTGTTCGACTGAAGTTTCACTTTTTGTACAATTAGTGTCAAATCCGTTATGAAACTTCAACTCAGCGTTTCTATTTTCTATTTATTTTTATAGCTCTAGATATCCGTTTTAAGAGGAAAGTCGAAGGCGCCGTTTTTATTATTTAACAATCGGTTTAATTAGAGCAAAACCTTGGGCACAAAATAAAAAAAATACTAGGTGGTCCAAATGAAATTGAAAAATGGCAGGAAGTTATCAATATTAATCGGACAATGCCGTGGGGATAAATCAAAGTGAACAAAAACAAAACAATAGAATAAACAATTGACAAGTAAAACATTGTAAAAAGAAAAAGGTTCAATTCGATTTTCTCTTCGCCTATAACAGTGGAAACCGACTCTCACCTTGACAGGGGAAAATTGGGGTTATTTCCAAAAATCGGGTAACTTTCTCTTCCCCAAAGAGCTTTTCAAGAGTTGTCCTAGAAAATCAATCTGACTTAACTTGCTTAACGCCATATCGAACTTCCTATTCTCATGTTTTGATCCACAATTTGTTACCATATGGGGCTTCGTTCTTGAACATTTATATATTTTCTACACTGGTGTTGGACTATAGCGGAAATATGTACAATAGACAAATCAGTAAGAATAGGCCAGACTCGTATGATTAGACACATCTAGCAGAAATCACAAAATTTGTCCAGATAAATCATTAATAGTATTTCTTCTGTTCAACCTGAAAAATAACAACGTCAAAAAATTCTTATTGCGACGAATTGACTGTTGGTCCGGACGTTTCAACCCAGAGTACTTCGACTTAACGGTCGACCTTCTTCGGTTTAAGATGCTGGACAAGTCGAGCGTATAAACCGATTACTCTCGGATTATAAGCTACATCTTAGCAAAATTTGTTGGATGGAATATCGGGTCGTTATTATACAGCAGTCAAATTCTGCAAAAATCTCTTACAAAAGACTTTTATATTTTTATAATTTGGATAACTGAGGAAAAATGATGATTTCTGAAAAATCCTATCAACAGGTGACATCAAGGCAAACAGGCTTGGCAAGTCGTTTGACGTTTGTCAAGACCGGTTCGCAAAGAAAATAATTTGCTTGACGAACTGAACTTCGAGCTTGTTCCAGATTCACTAAGGCGTTTATTATTTAAAATAATAAAATTTAAAGCAACAGCGCAGTAATCTATGCCAATCTGTTAATAATCATAAAAGGAACGATATGATAAGGAGTGTTTTTCCCCGAAACCAAAGGAGTATCTGTCATAATATGCTGATTAAAGAAAGTTGCTTAATTATGATTTGAGATGAACTGTTGGATGTTTTTGCGCGTAAATGAGCTGTAACACGGTTAGTCCGAAACCTGCGAAAATGCAGACTTTATTAAGAAAAAGATCTCCGAAAGCCGATTGCCTGGGAGGGCAATGCGGAACATTATTATCAATGAATCAGGGATGTGAAAATTCCTCAGAGTACAGGTGTCTTATTTACCTTTCAGTCTAATATTAATTATTGAAAAACGTTTTTGATACAATAAAAACATAGTGGACGTGCGCAAGACATAAATCTTCCAGCTAATAATTAATGAATGACATCTATCTCCAATAGACTCTTGAAAATCTATGATCTTATTCAGGATGCCACTCAAGTGAAGAGCATTCAAGGGTCCTTAGACATCCTGTGCTATTTTGATCTTTCGGCTTGATTTGACGGCCAATTATAAACACGACCCTTGCTTAACTCATTTGCAACACGACATTTGCTGTCCACCCTCCACCCTTAATAAATGAGGGGGATCTGCAGCTGCTACCAGTATTAACAAAATTCAAAACACGCGAAAAACCTAGTTAGGCGAACATTGATTGCATCCTGCATTTCCAGTATAAAAAAGTCTTAAAATGTAATTTTTTATTAAATGTTAGATTTTTTTTATTTGGGCCTCACAGTTATTATTAAATTAAGCCTAGAACGACAAGGAAGCGCCTTCTTCAACTTCCTTTTACAAACGTTTAACACGATATTATCACAGATTAAATCAGTTAAGGCCCAGCCCATTAAAAGTAGCTAGATCATTTTTTTTCAACGAATAGAGCAAAACAGGACAACTTTTTAAAATAACCAAGCGATGAAATGAACTAAATGAAAATGTAATTTTTCAGCAAGGCAGAAACTTCAAGAATGCTTGAATTGAAGTACAAAATATATTAAACAAAAGTCAAAATGGGAGGAACTGACATCCTTGGCTCAGAAATCCTATTGCTTAAAAGGATGTGAGTGCTGTTTGTGAAACTTCCAAGGTGATATCTGGAAAGACAAGTTCCATACTCTGGAAAGGTCGATCAAGGATGCCCGTTTAACGATTGTGTAACTCATTTGACTAGAAATATTTTCTCTAGTATATTTTTCTTTGTGGAAATAGTACGACTAATATTGAAAAACTAGTCAATGTTTACTATTCGCTTTTGTCTGATTTGCTTTGAACTAGATTCTGAGACCTGAATACACAAGTTTACAAACTGCAAAGGTAATGGAGTGCTATATTTATATTTAGCTCCACCTATCCTAAAACAGAACACTGCCCCGCTCATTTCCTGTACATGATTAAAAGAACAGATTTTCGTTTATTTTATATTTGACAACGGCCTTGGTACAAAAGGTAGATCCGTAAAAATAGGTAAGAATCTGAACATTGCAATTTTCTCAAAATTAGTAGCCGCAGGGGGAAGGGAAGAAGTTCTTATCGTACAGGAAGGCTTTACGTGCCACTGCACATTCTTGTCTAGTGTCGCATACGAAGGGGTCAACAATCTGTACAATTACTTTTCAAATTACGAGTCCAAATCATAAGTGAAAATTCGTAAGGCGACCATTGGAATCGAACAACAGGACCCCCTGACGAATTAGAGAACCTGAAGCCCTTACAACCGCGCGCGCGCGTGCGTGTGTGTGTGTGTGTGTGTGTGTGAGAGAGAGAGAGAAAGAAAGAGAGAGAGAGAGAGAGAGAGAGAGAGAGAGAGAGAGAGAGACTATTAAATAAAGGAAGACAAAAAGTACGAGTAAGAAAAGGAATATTAGAGACAGATCGAGCAAGAAAAAAAGAATCCTTTTTAAAAAGATAGTTCCTACCCACAGTAAGTTGTTTTGCAACGATCCGGATTTCAAGCCTTTTAGCTCATCATCAGGTTGTAGAAGTCCTTCAACCTGATGATGAGCTAAAAGGCTCGAAATCCGGACGTTGCAAAACAACTTACTGTGAGTAGGAACTATCTTTTTAAAAAGGATTGAACACCACACTCACTCCATCATTTATCATTTCTAGAAAAAAAGAATGTAACAAGAAAATAAAATTAAGAGAGAAAACAAGTGAAAGATTTGACGGAGAGAAAAGTAAGACAGAGTAGGTATTAAGGTTTTAAGCATGCACTACTTCGTTATTTTGAAATTTTGACCATTCTTTCCCTTATGCTCTCACTGATGATAGCGCGAAGCCGAACTTAACCGGCGAGGTTTAACATCTTGATTTGGACTTTTTATTGTTCTTCTGAACGCCTCCCTTCAACAAAATAGCATCATTTAGCTTGATAATATTCTTGTAAATCGAGGAAATTTTTATTAGTTGCGATAGTTTCTTAATTACTTCTGCTTACGATGAATTATCCAAGAAGTACGTACTTCATTGTCTATTATGGTTCAAATACCCATCCAGATCTGGATCTACTGAGTAGGATATTTTTGCTCTTTTCACAATTTGAAATTAAAGTCGATAATTTTCTGGGAAGTCTTCAAAAGAAAATCTGTACAGAAAGTAGTCACGTGTACTCTTTCAAATGTCAGACTGTCCTAGGTAAAGCCTGCTTTAGATAAGTTATCTATTGTCTATTTAACGGGTCTCGTTTTTCTCTAAACTACTCTTTTTGTGATTTCGATTCGTATCCGTTTTTATATGAATATTCCTTTACATTATTTTCCACGTTACTCCTGGTTATAATTAATTTATTTATGCATAACTCCAACAGAGCGAATCTACAAGAAGAGTAACAAAAAAAGCACATAATAACAAAAAGAAAACAATAAAGAAAACACATGGCTTAAGGATTCCTGGCTTGTATACGTCTTTATTTAACTTTTATTTCATCAATGCAAGGGATCATGAAATACATATATTTCATTGGAATAATGTTTCAGCAATCTCATTATCTTCAATGGAGTTCAGTCCATATTTTGTTCTGAAATGTGGGACAAAGAACAATTTATGGTTCCTTAATGGTCGGATACATAATGATAAATCCAATTTTCGTATATCAAGGGCCCCATTCCACAATTTCCAACCCCAAATGAGATCTGACTCTAGACCAAGCCAGTGCAATCTTTCCAATTCAGATCTGCAAGACCAAATCTGAAGGCCATTATAATGGTTTTGCTTTCCTTTGTACTTTTTCTAATTCGACGACACTTGCATATTCCAGATGGGCACGAAGGATTAATATAATATTTTAACTACCAAGGCATTTTTAAAATCTCCAGAAAACCTAGTAATAAAACCAAGATGGCGTAGAGCATTACCTCGAATTTGCTTGATATGGTCACTGAAATCGTGAAAACTACACCAAGGTCGGAGATAGCGTCAACCTCTTCCAATCTCGGCCCATCAACGAAATCAAAAGTCACGAGGAAAGGTATTTTTAGTAAATTCAATTACCTTTTATTTGTTACTGTTCAAAGGAAGACGATTCTGCTCACACTGATTAACTAAGCAGACCGATTCCCCCTGGTAAACTGACACAATCGTGAGCTGAAGACACGGAGTTAAAAAATTTTCATATCTTCGCCAGTAAAGAAAACTTACCATCTTTTAATATTCCACATCATTGAAATAAACAAGAAATAATACGAGCCTGGATTGAGAACCCTGTCGTACACCAGAAAATGTTGCAATCTTATCAGACTGAGTTATTAATGAGAACAGAGAAAGAGCGACCAGATAGAAATGATTCCATGAAGGATAACAAAAGATACTCCAAAGATTTTCAACTTAAACAGAAATATCAACTCGATCGAAAACCTTAGGCAAATCTGTTTATACAGCGTGAACACTATTTCGATACTCAAGGAAATTAACAATTAAATAAAATCATAATAATGGAATAAATTGGCATTAGTGGATCTACCCCTTAAGGAACCATGCTGATTGCTGTTAACATATGATCGAAAAACCACGTTTAGGGCATCAGCAAGAATAGAAAAATGTTTCTTCCTACACTGTGCTCAGTTGCCAAAGCTTAACACCCTAGGCGGTTTTCAGCACAGTAGATAAAACGAGATAGATCCCAAAAATAAATGAATTTTGTGAATTCAAACTCCTTCATAGGATAAATGTTCTTATCGACTAATTTATTCCAAAAAGGGTTATCAATTTTAAACAAAATAACAATTTGTTTAATCAACTAATTGCTGAAATTATAATAAATTAAAATAACAAATCTACTTTTCCCTCGAGAAATGGTTCGAATTTCTTTTTAAATATTTAAAAAGTTGAATTTAAATATTCTGGAACTAAATATTTATATAATTGCGTTTTGTCATTTCGCTATTTGGCTGACGGAAGATGATTCAATGTTTCTTTTTGTCCGATACAATCGACGTTGGTCATGTTCGATAGTGCATTCATGGCAAAACAATTTTTCCGGCTGTTGTATCTTTGGCGAGATGTGATTATCATTGTTGAAAATCCAATTATAACGGATCGAATACGTAGAGGAATCTATTTTGGACTTAGAAATAACTTTCGACTGTAAGCTCTGTTTCTGTACATTTCAACAAGAAAAACAGATAAGGACATTGCCAGAAGCGGATACTTGTTTGATAAACACATCCCATTAAAACAAATGTTTTATTCAGCTCAAGTGACAAAATGAACATACTAAATATATTTTCAAATTGAAAAGATTTAACGGATGTAGGAAAATTCCATAATCCTTATTCAATCAATAATAAAAATTGATTTTATCATTTATCCTAAATATATTGATATCAATACATCAATAAGTTTGGCTCTGAGCAGTTTTCGATTTTCAACAGCCACCATATTTCAAAGAGCAAAAAAAAAACAATAATCCTTTTAAAATTGTCCAGATTTATAACTAAATTGGAATTCTTTTTGTCGAACAGTACTAACAGAAAGTCTACGTGGTGAAGAATATTGTAGGAGGATCATGAAGTGTCGCGGACACATCGTTTCCACTTTTTTACCCCGGCCGGAACCGCATTTAAACATTCCCCCCACCGTGACTGAGCTCCTTGGGATCCCCACGTGGTACTACGGTTTTAGGGCCTACCTAATGTCTCAATGTCTTAACAAAAAAAAGTTTTAAACCTCAAATAAAGGAAAAAGAACAAATTAAGTTAATCAATTCGAGAGCGAGACAGATACAGATAGATAAATATAGATAGATAGATAGATAGATAGATAGATAGATAGATAGATAGAGAGAGAGAGAGAGAGAGAGAGAGAGAGAGAGAGAGAGAGAGTGAGGAATGGAGGGAGAAGAAGGGAGAGGGAGAGAGAAAGAGATATAGATAGATAGAGATAGAAAGAGAGAGAGGGAGATAGAGATATAGAGGGAGAGGGTGAGGGATGGAGGGAGAAGAAGAGAGAGGGAGAGAGAAAGAGATATAGATAGATAGATAGATAGAGAGAGAGAGAGAGAGGGAGAGAGAGATAGAAACGGAGAGGGTGAGGGATGGAGGGAAAAGAAGGGAGAGGGAGAGAGAAAGAGATAGAGAGAGAGGGAGATAGAGATATAGAGGGAGAGGGTGAGGGATGGAGGGAGAAGAAGGGAGAGGGAGAGAGAAAGAGATATAAATAGATAGATAGAGAGAGAGGGAGACAGAGATAGAAACGGAGAGGGTGAGGGATGGAGGGAGAAGAAGGGAGAGGGAGAGAGAAAGAGAGATATAGATAGAGAGGGAGAGGGAGAGGGAGAGGGAGAGAGAGAGAGAGAGTGAGTGAGTGAGTGAGTGAGTGAGAGAGAGAGAGAAAAAAAAAGAAAAAGAAAGAAAACAAAAGCAAATTCAAAGTTAATCAATGCTATGTGACCATGAACAAAACGCATTCATAACAAGACTTTCAGCCCAAGTGATTTAAGAGATGTGATAGATATGAAATACCAAAGAATATAAGATAACAACCACCTACATCTAATAACAATGAAAGAATGGAATGAGAATAGGAGAAAAAGAGATCACAGAAAAGAGAGAGTGAGATCGTTGTAAAACTGGAAGAGTAAGGAAGCAAAAAGCAAAAGAAAGAGAGAGAGAGAGAGAGTGAGTGAGAGAGATAGAGCGAGAGAAAGAGGAGCTCTGTCGGACCTCCAGCTGGTGCATCTATGGTTGTAGGGCTTACCTAATATCTCAATGTCTTGACAAAAAAAGTTTTAAACCTCAGATAAAGGTTAAAAAAAGCAAATTCAAAGTTAATCAATGCCAAGCGACCATGACGTATTCATAACAAGAATTTTACCCAAAATGATAAGAGGTATGAAATATAGATACGAAATACCAAAAAAATAAAGATAAACATCAACATCTAATAATAATGCTAGAAAATTTTTGTTTGCCCTTTCTCAGCAAAAAAATCACCGATGCTCATAATCAACGACATTATGCAAAATTTGCTCTAATGCTGGGACGAGTCCATCATGCATAAAAAAATTGAGAAGGTAGACGTCTTCTTCAGGAAAGCATGCTGGATTGAAAGATATCAACAATCCTGCAAAATTAAATGAATTAATACTAAGATAATAAAAGTAATATATGCAGGGCCAGGATATTTTATTGATTATTTAAAACTGATAATAGAGGAGATCCAATTTTTCTGATTATAAATGTCTATACATTTTTTTTTTAAAGATTCACTTAAAAAATTATATTTTTAACCTTTACCAAAATTGTTAATTATTTAGCCAGATAATAAAGAAATCAGGGACTTAAATTAAGTTCCAGGGGCTTTTCTGTTCAATTTTGACTTTTGTCAGTAGATCATGGCTGCCGAATTTCATCAGATTCTGACCAGTTGACTAGACCTTACGGTAGATTGGTTTAAGCAGGCCCGCATCAATTAGATAAAGTTCACGCCCTGGTAGGGGACTTGTAACAACCAAAGTCAAAATAATTTTGATGCAAGATCAGATCCTAAGCGTGCTTTCTTGCTGTCAAAAGCTAAAGAATATATGTCTAAGTGGACTCTGACGAAGTCTTACACTGCTTTTTTTTTAAGATTTTTTTAAAACCTTGGTAATAATCAACAGAATCCTGCCGTGTTTCATAAAAACACGTTTATCAAATGGCGAACCATTCAAGATAATTTATTTAATGGGTACTAATGCGAGTCTCTTTAATGACTTTAAATGCCAAATCGCATAAAACTTCGAATTAAACCGATTCAAAGTATGTTTTTAACGACATATCATAAAAATTTCAAAATGCTGGAAAAAAACTACCTCGGCGCCAACCAGAAGTATACTGCTAAAAATTAAAACATCCATGAAAGATAAATAAAAACAAGAGGTTTAGACTATGAAAGTGTTTATTAGCGTGAATAGTAGTGTTCACCTTGATTCAACGGTAAGCCACCGTTTGGCCAATGTTGACGGAGGGTTGTCGAGTCTTCAGGTCGACAGGGGTGAAGAAAGGTCCAACCCTCCACCTACACCTTGGGAAGTTTTCCTCCTGTCGGTTACGCCTTCCTGGGAATTTTTCCCGTCAATAAATTACAAATGTGTCGGAACTCAAAACGGCCTGGCCATCGCAAAACTCTAACCACGCCACTTAGAAACGACGAAGATAAAAGCGTGGAATACGCAAAACGAAAATAAGAGTAAAAAAGGCGTTAGGCAATCAGAGACAAGATAAAATGAACAGGGAGAGCGATGAACCCGATGCCACTTTGAAAAAAAAAATGTTTTTACAACAAGCGTAGTTAATACGATATTATCACAAACAAGTGAATTGAAATCCAAGTATATTAATTTATTATTTAATTTATATATAAGTTTGCCAACAAGAACGCCACCATTGGACCATAAGAGCATATTTGGTCACTAGTTGCACATTTAATAAAGCATCCAACTTTAAAGCAGTTTCTTCTACTATAATTTTATTAACAAAGATCGTCACCAGGTACGGCAGAATGATGACCAAAAGCCACACAGACCAAAAGGTGATTTTTTTCTTCTTTCTGACTTTCTGCTTCACATATTTTCATTCTTCCACTCTACGCCTTTCATGATCTCTGTCTCACGTTCTTTATTTCTTTCTCTTCCTTGTATGTTCTGTCGGTCTCATTCTTTCTCTTTCTGCTTCTAACATTCTTTCATTCAATCCAACATTTTCTCTTTCCTTTTTACTCTCTCGCTACTATTTTGCTATCTATTTTCTTGTTCACTTATTTCTCTCTCTCCCTCACTCACTTTTTCCCATTATCTCACTCTCTCTTTTCGCTGTTGTCTTTTTCCCTTTCTCGCTCTCTCTCTCTCTCTCTCTCTCTCTCTCTCTCTCTCTCTCTCGCTCGCTCGCTCGCTCGCTCTCTCTATCAATCTATCTTTCTCTCTCTATCTGTGCATTTTCTGTCTTTCACGTTCTTTCTCCCTCTCACCTTCACTCTCAGTCTCTATCTCTCTATCTATCTCTCTCTCTCTCTCACTCTCTCACTCTCTCTCTCTCTCTCACTCTCATTCAAATATAATAAATAAAAATACAGAATGTTAACTCAACTTTACAAAGATCATACCAGTCACGGAGCAATAACAGCACAAATGCCAAAATGTAGAACATAGCTATATATTATTTGTAAAATTATACTAATTTATAATAATTTATCTGTACACATAAAATCAAAATAAAACTATATCAAGTTTCAAAAAGAACTTGAAAAATCACTATGTTAAAAAAATAAATAATTTTTAAGTTACATTAACTCAAATGTTTGAAAAAAAAAATTGTACTGTTACATAAAAATTGTTTGATTTTCTGATAATACTTACATTAGTTTAAAAAAGTAAAATTTGTATATACTTTGAAACTGTTTCATTTTTCTGACGTTGTTAAACACGTAGAAAAACTCAATGTATAGCCATTATATTGTTTTTTAAAAAACTTTAATTTTGTAATAATAGGTTTTGTAATAGTAATTGTGTTATAGCATAAAATAATGATAATGTATTTTCTCGTTCGTGACCTAAATTTGCGACATTTTTAAATAAAACAATATTCATTCATACGTGCTATCATTTTCTCTCTATAATTTTCTTTCTTTATTTCTCTTATTCTCTCTCAAATTTATTTCGTGCTCCTTTGTCTCGGTGTGTCTGTTTCTTCCTTTGGCGAGAAAAACTCTTGTTAACTCTCGTTGTCCTGTTTCATCTTTATAATTCTCTGATATTCGCTGATATACGCCACAAATTTATCCCCCGATCAAACATAAACCAATTTTATAATAACAGTTTCTGTGATGGGCTTAAAAATAACTAAATAATAAAATTCAGTGTTCCTGCATCGTGCTCATTAGTCTAGGTACAGTTCCTCCTTGTTTAGATAACTAAATCATGAGATTTCCCAGCGCGATTTTATTGTTTAAACACGAACTTATTCAGCTCAACATCTCTAAGTTGATGTTCTACAACCGTGACTGAGTACACCCATCAAAAGAAAGCAATCGTCCCAAAATGAGAATCTTATAAAGAAAAGAAATTGTATGGACACATGAGGAATCCAAGTAGTGAAATTGTTTCCTTTCAACTGCAAACCTCTATAGATAATATGTCTAACTTTAGACCATAATTCATTGTACATTAGCACAAATGAAACCCAAAATGAGATATATTCTGCAAGGATTTTCATAACCTTAGGATCATTCGTTATTTACTTCACTGTTAATTTGGGAACCGGGTCATTCGTAAAAACACTCCAAAGATAACAACTGAAATAAACATGTAAACCGGGATTTTAAACAGCACACTCGATGGAATTAATTAGATAAGATATGATTTGACGGAGTAATTAAATCAACCAACATAAAATGAATATAATATAGTGTTAAACACGGTTATATTCGTTTTGTGACGATATATTGAATGCATTCGAATTGTTCCTCATGAAGTCTTTCTCAAGACCATTCGTCTTAAGTTCTTTCGTACATTTCTATTACACTTTAGCGTTATGAAGTTTACAAGATTTCACAACAGCTGCGGTTTTTTATTATTTTTTTTTTTTTTTAAATCAAGTATTGAAGAATTTATATACTGGGTAAATCTGATAGTTAGCAGCATCGATGCAGACCCGGACTTGCACCGCCTGAGGCTATTTGCAACGTCATAAGAAATTCCTTTTTCCCTTATCTTATGATCTCAATGCGCTGTCATGAACTTTATACTGCTTCGTTCGCTGAAATAGAAGCAGATAAATTTTGCCTCAACTCCGAAATCAAATAATTTATACTTCGAATCAGAGTAGTGTATTTTTATTTTTGTTTTGTAAGCAACTGGAACTTTTATTTTAAACCTTTTCAAAATTGTTTACAAAAATAACAACAACAAAAAAAGATTATTAGTTGTTAGTTTTTTTTAATGCGTAATAAAAATCAAGAGGTTTAGTGCAAAACCCAACTCATTTTTTGAAAAAACCTTTACCAAAAGAAATCAGAACAAAAGAATTAGCCTGATTTTCTTCAGTTCGTGTCTATTGTGCACAAAGTACGAATTTTAAACTGGACATCAATCATTACAGTGACATTTCAGTCACTCGTTGCTGATTGACATTTGTGCACTTTTGTACAAGGCCCGAGTACGTGTCCAGTATGCATATATGCCCAACATAATGGCGACGTTATTTCTCTCCAAATGAATAGAGAGTTGAAATGCCATCACAAGTTCCCTTTGAGCACAGGAACTTCTTCGGTATCCACATTCGGAGAAAACATGGCGTCTTCCAATGAATATATTTATTAGAAAGAAAATATGATTTATGGGTGTAGGGTTGTACTCTTTAACATTTAGCAATTGCAAAAAACACAATGCAATATACACTATGTCAAAAACAAGCATGAAAGTTACACAACGAAAAATAACAATTAGCGATCAAACAATAAGTTTAGAGTCTACGCAACACCTAGTAAATCTGATCTTTATTATGATGATGCTCCCAGCATAATTCCCATAACTGTTCCTAACGGATGATGTACAAATTAACACTTGTTGGTTCCTAATTGACACGATGCCGAACTGGCTCAGTTCCTAGCTTACTTATGTAATGGACCAATTGATTGATGGTGGTTCTTATTTGACTTTCGATGATACACCGATAGACTCATGATGGCACCTAAAATTCATACGATGATAATTGATTCATGGTAATTCTTAATCACCAATTGAATCATTACAGTTTTTAACTGACGAATGATACTGCAACAATTGACTCGTGGTGGCTCCTAATTGATCTTTGATGATGCACCAATTGATTGATAATAGTTCCTAACGGATGATGTACTGACTAACTATGTTGGTTCCTAACTGCCACTATGACGCGCCATCTCTGTACCTGCTTACTTATGCACCAATTGACCTATGGTGGTTCCTAACTGACTTTTGATGATGTACCAATTGACATATGATGGTTTCATATTGAAGTATTGTGATGGACCTATTGACTTATGATGGTTCCTAACTGACTTATGATGGTACACCAATTGACTTAACTTATGATGATGCTTCAATTAACTAATGACGATTTCTTACTGACGTATGATGATGGGCCAATTGACTCATACTGGTTTCTAAATTACTAATGATGGTCCCCAACAAACTATCTAAATCATAGTCGTCCTCGACAGTCACTGATGATATCCTCCCACCTAATGTACCTATCAGCATGGTGTGCATTTTCTCGTCTTTCTGTCTCCCGATCTCTCTCTCTCTCTCTCTCTCTCTCTCTCTCTCTCTCTATATATATATATATATATATATATATATATGTCCTTTGATTTGTAGCTGCTGCTAGTTTCTTCTGGTTTCTTGCTATGTTTTTGAGTGTGCAGCTACATATCAACAGATTTTCTCACCAGAATGTAGACAAAACAAGGCCCTGAAGATGACCCGAATAAAGGTCGAAACGTCGGCAAAAAAATGAAAAATGTGTATTCCTAAACTCCCACATTCTTGACCGCTCCTTACGACTTCAACAAATTATCAAACATGTCAATAAGACATAACATAAATATTATTACATATTCATCTAAGTGCATACATCTTAAAGTATGCTTCTTATAATAAAAGGTTTTTAATTACCCTATTTTGACATTAAGCCGGAAATTACAACTGGTGGTATTATTTTACGAACAAATCAGTTCAAATAAATTGCGTTTCCATAATTCGACGCTGAAAATTTAGTGATTATTATGAATAATGGAATTCAGTAGAAAATTGTTTACAACGTTGGAAATCGTGATAAGGAAGGAGTTTTACCATTTACAATTGGGGGTTTTATAAGGCAATGAAATTTATAAGAATAAAACCACAGTTAAGAATAAACATAAGAAGAAAAGATACAAAGAAATAGCAATTTCATCATTTTTGAAGATAACCAAAACGTTATCTGAACCAATCTCCTTTCCTTTCAAATACTTTTATTTGTTATTGCAATGAGGTCATTTTTCCTATTTCCTTTCGAATAGGAAAGACGTTTTTATTATCTTATACCTACCCTTCCATAAAATCCATTGTCAAGAGCAGGATATAACTGTTAACAAATTCGGATTTCCGACAACGTTAACCCCTTCGGCCTGAGAAAGGCATGGCCATTCTTTCTTTTGGTTCTATTTCCGAACGAGGACGAAGTAAAGAAAAAGGCGAATGGGAAAACCTGTCAGGTAGGGGAAAACGGATTCCAAAGGCCTGGAAAGCTTAGAACATCGGATTAAGAGCGGACGGTTCCAAAACTATAAACAATTCCGCTATGAATCATTTGTGAAGATAACAAACTTCACATTTTATCTCAACCTCTCTCCTTTCGTTTTAAACACGTGCAAGTGCCTATTCAACTTGGGATTGTCTTAAAAGAATGTTTGGAAAAAAATATTATTTCAGTTCACCTACTTCCTATTCCTCAATTCAAACTATTTCTGGTTTATTCAGTCCAAAATTAACCATTTCACGTTCTATCTTGTTTCAGAATCGACATAGAAAAATTCCGAACTGCGAGGGCAGGAGGACCAGAAAGACCAACGATAAAATTGAAAGAAATCAAAATGCTTAAGAACATATTTCAATACAGCTTGAATGCAATATTTTGCGTATGCATTTATCAGATTTTCCCCTTATCCTCTACTTTCACTTAATGATTTAAGGTGACAACCATTTTGTTAAAATTCCGATTATCGAACATTAGACAATTATGGCCTATTTGTAATTGCATTGTGACTACTTTGGGCTTTTTCATAACGGTTTCGACATTCTTTTGTATTAATTTAAAAAATATAGTATTCAAAGCTAGACGAAACAGACGTGTTGCAAAAGATGAAGAAGTTAACACCTAAGCAGGTGGGTCCATTTGTTTTCCATAAGGACAATGAACTCGTCATAACAAACATCTTTTGTAAGACACATTTACATAAAACACCAGCTGCTAGTAGTTTTTTTCTTTCTTTGCGAAAATATCAATAGTTAAAACTATTTATACTGGCAAGCTTAGAAATTTTAATTTTATGACTGATTTCAATTTTGTTTGTGATGATAGTTTTTCAACATTAGCCGATAAAAGGTTTTGAACAATTATTATACTGAGAAATGAGTTCAACTCTCCAGTTTGGTCTCACTGTCTTTGGTTATCTCAAATACGCCAATAAACTTGAATAAGTTCAAAATAGGTTTTTAAGATTCTTAGCCTATAAATTGCACTTAAACTTAGGCTATATAAATTATGATGAAATAAGATCTGTGGTGGAAATTACTACCCTTAAAATAAGAAGAGATATTTATGATGTTATACTTTTATATAAATGGTTAAATTTTATTATAGAAAGCCCTGAGCTTCTGCAACGAGTTTATTCAATGTTCCTTTGAAATTAACTAGACATAAAAATCTATTTTCTATCCCTTTCTGTAATAATATCTATTCTCAGCACCTATTATCAGAGCATGTAGGCTCATGAATTCAGTAGAGGTTGATCTATTATGTAATAAATTACAAAACTTTAAAAATAAAATTACATCCGCTTTGAGTGTTGCTCCAAGATAAACGATGTATTGCATGTTATGTATTTGTATGTGATGTAAAATGGCCAAAGCCGTGAATAAAGATTATTATTATTATTATAAATCAAACAAGGAGAGTTTTTAAGGATCTTTGGTCCGTATGTTATCGCTGTTTGCTGGGTTGATCGACGTCTTATTTATTCCCTATTTTAATCGTATCACTTTTCTTTATAAATAAAAAGTCCTGACACGAAAATAAGTACCATATATATCAAATTTCGTAGCGATTATCGCTATTTTCGGAAGAAAACTATAATCAAATTACATAACATTCGGCCGGAAAACTAGCGCCAAACTGAAATTAAATGCTGAAATAATCAAAAATGACTAAATTTTGAATTTTCCAGAAGAATATACGGCCAAGGTGACTATCGTAGAATAGAGAATAGAATAATTACAGGATTATATATGCGCTATATGCTTTTTTTTAGATATATCTAAACAGTTAATGATATGCTATGAGTAACTTTTTAAGAATAAAAAAAACGGAAATAGCTGTTATTACTCATCAACCAATTGTTGTCTCTTTTTTTTCTCATTGACAGGGCCTGGCACATGGAAGTTTTCTTCAAACCAAACCAGCGCCTACCCACTCATTAACAAATCCTAAAATCTTGCCTAACCAACCGCTGCCTCAGAGTGAGATACGGCAACGAGTTTAGGAAGCCAGACCGAAGAACTAGTCTGGAGTCCCGCAAGGGAACGTTCTTGGTTCTATCCTATATATCATTTATACTGCCTATACATTCCAACACCATTTTTACAACCTACCCGGACGATATTGCAATGTTATCTCCTAACAACAATACCATCCAAGCCACGTCCGATATCCAAGAACATCTTGAGCTCACTGAAGATTGGTGCAAAACGTGGAAGATGAAACTGAACAAAGAACAAATGCACCCAAATTACGTTCACGCTAAACAAATAGCCTTGGCCATGTCTATACGTTTCAACAATAAACCGCCATGTACACTTGTAAAATACTTAGGGATATATTTAGACCGAGACCTTCTCGCTTGTACCAGATAAAAAAGTGCCAACTTTGGCTGGCTTCTCCGGGTGCAGTACTTGGCTGTAGTGTTAGTGTTTTGCCCGGGATTTTATAGCGTTAAGAACAATTTTTAAAGTGTATAATTTATGTACAGGAAGCATATAAATATTATTATTATTTTAAAAAAATTCCTCTGCCCAATGCCATACTTAGTGGAGTAAGTCAGTAGTGCCGCAACAATTAATTCGATAGTAAAAGTCAAAAATTAGCAAAACCAGCTCAGATATTATCTATTCGCCTTTGTACAACTTTCACTTATTCAGATTAAATACGGCGTCATAATATTGCACGCATTGTTGAGTTTATACAAAACATAGGGGTTTACAACAAGGATATCTTTCCCTCCCTGCTCGTTAATTTATGTATAGAAATAAAACTAAAAATTTAGGCCATTAAGATTGCTAATATTGAAGTGAAAGTTTACTTGTTGACTTTCGAAAAATTTTATTTTATCGTCTTAAATGTAGGACATTGTTATACTTTTAAAAAAAGAGCATACAGAACAATCGTGAGAACTGCTTCATCCATTTAAAGAAAAGTGGCACGAAATGAACGCGCCTTTAATTTTGTCAGATGAGTCGATTTACATTAATTGCGACGTTTAGTTTCTCTTTTGAACAATAGGCTGTTTATTGCCTAATTTTATTTACCTACCTACCAACCTATAGTACTGCCTTTACCTTTACTACTCAAACCACCCCCGAACAGACGAGTATGTGATCATCGAAATGGACAATCTATTTTCCTATCTATATTCAATCGTTATTTTGGATAATACTTTATAATACTTTCCTTTAGTGGTTAACATTCCACCACACTATACAATTTTTTTCTCAGAAAATAAAAAACTCAACTTAAAAAATTCCACATTCATGGACATTTTTTCATAGTCATAATATTACACTATTCATTATTTATTTACTCAGAAAAGGATCTTAGTGTATAGCTTACAATTTGAAGTTTAAAAAATTCATTTACAAGTAAATATAGAAGTGGATACCCATTTCTTAGCTTATTAGACAGATTAAATATTTAGGTGGACACTATATTTCCAAGAAATAATTTACAGACTCACGTTCAAATTCTCCCTACGAAAATAAGCATATCAATGTTTCTCATAAAATTCGATCTTTATACACATTTTCCACCGTAAAGAATCTATTTTCCACAATGACTCTGACTCCATTTATAATATGGGGTGACCCATCCATTTCCTATTGTTTAGTACTAAATAATTTATCATTTAATTGGAAACTAACCTTAAAAATGGTTCACAAGATGACCATCCATTTGTAATACAGACGATTTTTGTATTAAAAAAAAAATCATTTTCAAAGGAACCCTATTGTCCAAAACTTGTCACATGTTCTCCATCGGTGCCTATGATCCACTTCTCATACCAAACCACCGTATAATTATTTAAACCAAAATAGTTTACAAATTAATATGACCAAGTCTTATCCATGTAATATACTGTTGGTCGGATCCATAATTCACATAGAATATCCGTTTTTAATACCTTTGTATTTACTAGAGACACGTTTTCATCACATAGGACGATCCATTTCTCACATCTGTACACTGATTCATGGTTTAAATTCGTACATTTTATTTTTAATAATTTTAACAATACAGGTGGCATATCCATTTTTTTAATACTACTCAGTCAATCATTATTGTATACTGTTTAAAATGGCTTATACAATTCGATATAGAGACGATCCATTTCTTATATAAAGATTCACCAGTCACAGTTCATTATTTCTGACAGAAAACACATTTACAATAATTTTCTTTCAAATATATATACTTTTTCTCCTAATCGGTGAAATATCTCCTTATAAATCATTTTAACCTTAGAGGTGGTCACATCCATTTTCTATATTGTTTATATTGGTTTATAAAACAATATACACAAATGGACGATCTATTTGTTATACAATGATCATTCACCAATCGCAGTTCATTATTTCTGACAGAACACACATTTACAATAATTTTCTTCCAATATATATACTTTTTCTCATAATCAGTGAAATATCTCTTATAAATCACCTTAGAAGTGATCCCATCCATTTTCTATATTGTTTATAAAACAATATACACAAATGAACGATCTATTTGTTATACAATGATCATTCACCAATCGCAGTTCATTATTTCTGACAGAACACACATTTACAATAATTTTCTTTCAAATATATATACTTTTTCTCCTAATCGGTGAAATATCTCCTTATAAATCATTTTCACCTTAGAGGTGGTCCCATCCATTTTCTATATTGTTTATATTGGTTTATAAAACAATATACGCAAATGGACGATCTATTTGTTATACAATGATCATTCACCAATCGCAGTTCATTATTTCTGACAGAAAACACATTTACAATAATTTTCTTTCAAATATATATACTTTTTTCTCCTAATCGGTGAAACATATACTTATAAATAATTTTCACTTTAGAGGTGGTCCCATCAATTTTCTATATTGTTCATAATGGTTTATAAAACAATATACACGAATGGATGATCTATTTGTTATACAATGATCATTCACCAATCGCAGTACATTATTTCTGACAGAAAACACATTTACAATAATTTTCTTCCAATATATATACTTTTTTCTTCTAATCAGTGAAATATCTCTTACAAATCACCTTTGAGGTGGTTCCATCCATTTTCTATATTGTTTATAATGGTTTATAAAACAATATACACAAATGAACGTACTATTTGTTATACAATTATCATTCACCAGTCGCAGTTCATTATTTCTTTACAGTACACACATTTACAATAATTTTCTTTCAAATATATATACTTTTTTCTCCTAATCGGTGAAATATTTCCTTGTAAATAATTTACCTTAGAGGCAGTCCCATCCATTTCCATATTGGTTTATACAACAATTTACATGAACGATCCATTTCTTATATTATTCCGTTTGTAGATCAGAAATGGTACCAAAAAAAAAATCCAATCTGAATGACAAGCAATTATTCAGGTTGATTGGAAATTTTCATTCATTAATTAATATTAAGTATTGTAGAATTCATATTTTTTTAGAAATTTTTATTTCAGTCTCTACCTGTAATAAACAAATATCTTGAGACGCTGCGGTAAAATATGATACAAAGCTTTACCGTAACGCTTGAGCTGACGCAACAGGTGTGAATGAAGTGCATAGGTCTACATGTTTAAAACGCCGCACCAAATGACGTACAGATCGTTTAAAAGGAACAAAATAAAACAAAAGAACTTACATAAAAACAGGTAATCCATTTTTATGGTTTACGGCTCTCCCTCGGAGCACGGCGATCACGGACGACAATCACCTTTCTTCACTCAACGGATAAAAATGACGAGTCAACAATGGACACGAGCTGTGACACAAATTGTGGAACAGTCAAATAGCATTTTGATCTTTTTCCACGAAAGGTTACATGACTTTCACATATAACACGAACTTGGGTAAACGTCAAATACGGATGAGAGGTGATGAAGCCGTTCAGAGCACGACCGACCTGGAAGAACTACCGAGTGGTGACTGGTAAGCTGTGAGCCCCTCCACTTGCGCTTGGGGCATGGGAGCCGGCACCGGGCCGTCCGTCGAGGACCGAGGTCAAACCTGGCAGCCAGCACGTTCGCCCCTCCTCAATCCTCGACAAAAGAATCTCAGACGCTTGCACAGATGCTGCACAATAAAACACCAGGGGGCTTCAAAGTAAAAACAATTTCAGACCTGGCCAGGAAGAATTCAAACTTTCAAAAAATCCCTGCTGGATTTATTTTCCCTCTCATTCATCACAAGGAAACATTAATGATTAACACAAAACACACTTGAACAAATATCAAAGTGCACAATCCACTCATTAACAATTCACCATTTGAAAATGCATTTACAGTATTTTTTTAAGCTATAAAAGACAAACAAACAGGAAGGAATAACAAAAAATATATATCATCACACTCCTAACAAAATCATAATAATAAATGTAACACTTTGTAAAGTTAAAACAAGCCACCTTGTAAAAAAACAAATTATATTATATTAATTATTATATTGCTTTGCTTAAAACATACAGGAATAGTACACTCATATACACATTATACAGATAGAAATACTTTATTTTACAATTTTGTGCACATCATGAAAAATATTTATAAAAATATATACAGCATGGAATTAATTCTTCCTGACATCGAAGATCGTAAATTGTCACACATACTGGAAATTGAAAATTAAACCTAAAATTCTGGGTATGCATTAATTGTAGAACATAAAAAGAATAAAAATAAATACACAGAAAAGTAATGAGTTTTTCATGCTCAGTCATTCATGCTATGATCATTAACTTTTTATATTTATAAATTTTATATACATTTAATAAATTTAATAAAATGTAAATATTTTTTAAATTACATTTATTTGATATTGACAACTATATACAAATACATACAACTATATAACTGATATTTACAATTATATACAAATAATATATTATGTAAATGTGTTCATACATGTTGAATTGGTCATTTGAGTCTCTTGTAGGAGAAGTGGCCGAGTGACAATCTTCACTCAATTTTTTAATAAATGTTATATATAATACACATTATATAATAAATACATAAGCACACATCACATGATAAATTAATTAAAACAAGGAACCCAGAACAATGAAATAAATATTTTTATACATAAGTAAATAATTACCATAACCCACACATACGACACTAAAGTCTATCACATTTTTGCAAAAATGCATATATCAACTTATGCAGGGCCACATGTCCAGTTGAAAGCGAGCTTTCCCAGCAAAACGTTCACTCAACAATTCTTAGTATACGCAGATCATTTAAAAATTTCTGTCTTGCCGGTTCGTTTTCTTCGTTAAAATTATATGCTTTTCTGGTTCATCGCATGTCTTTCAGTTTGGAGTAGCTCTACGGCTAATATTATGCAGGTATGCACAGCAAATGCAGCGGTTTGAGCAAATCAGGGATATCGAAGCAAAATATTCTTTTGTGCAATTAATTCCGGAAAACCATGGTTTTGATCCTATTTCTAAGAATATGGATTTATCTAGCAAACCCACAGTTCCGTGCTCCATTCTTGGATCAACTGTTTGGTGAATAGGCATTTTGTGTCTTTCTTCAGCAGCTTGATATTGCGATATTGCTTTGTTGCTTCTTTACCCAATCGGTCCACTACCTCATAACCACGGATGATACAATGTCCCTGATTCCAGGAAAAACTACTATTTCAATATTAAACACACACCAAAAAACTTTCTACACTGATATTATTTTTTAAAAAAAGTTTTATTTATGCATTCAACAAAGAGAAAGATGTTAAGTAATGGTTATTATTAATTTAAAAAAAAAAATAATGTAAGAGTTTTTAAAACAGTTTGCCACTTCTGCAAAACAAAAAATAAAAGAATAAAAACAATAGTATCAGTCAGTTATTTAAGGAAAAATTTAAAACACAGAATGAGGACAACAAGAAAGAATACAAGTACAACACCGAAACGAACCCAACTGGAAGACAATTTTCCATCACTCCCTTTTAAGAAGAACGAAACCCTTCCCCCTACAACATAGGTGAAATCTTATACAAGAACTACAGAGGAAGCTACCTACAGCACAACATAAATTTGAATGCTACCTGGACTCCAACATTTTCTAGCCCAAATTAATGTACTTATCCATCCTTTTTTCAACATACTAACTCAATTCTTCCATACGACTCAAGCCCTTTGTACAATATGGCGAATAAAACTCCCATAGCTGACACATTAATTATTTTTTTATGGAATGTAATTTTCATCCATCAAAAGATGCAACAGATGTTTTCATAATAAATTACAAGATCACACTAACACAAATACGATTACTCCATTCCCCGCAATTACCATCTAAGCAACTGAAAAGAATATGGTTAAGAGATCTCTCAATTGATTAATATCATATTATTAATCCAAAGCAGTTGCCAATAATCCAATCTGCTGGTTGTATAAAAAAAAATTCTTGGAGTATTGTAGACAAAAAATAAGCCATAATAAAATTTACAAGTATTAATATTTAGCAAGAATAAAAATCTTTGTTTATTTATCTAATTAAATTTAAATTTAAAACAATAATCCTTGAGAAATAATTATAAAATAAATTACAATTAATTAAGGTTTTTAGTTGAGATGAAAAACCTTAATTAATTGGAATGTATTAATTGGTCAAACGGGCCACGAAATTAGTGAATATAAAATAAATATTTATTTGAAAACTTAAAAAAATAAAAAATGTACTTGGAGTATAGCAAGCAAAAAAAAAAAAAAAAACCATAATAAGAATTAGAAATATTAATATTAGGAATAATAAAAATCTTTATTTTTCATCTAACTTAATATGTCATTGTTTCACATCTATATCGAATTAATTTAGCTACATATAAACCCATGTTTTTACACACATTTTAACTACTTAAGGGATATAGAGATATTAACTTTTCTTCATTTTTGTATAAATAATTTAAGATTAAAATTTTATTTTACGATTTACTTGAACTCGATTTATAAACGAAGAGCTTACCTCAATTTCAATTTTTGAAATTCAAATTTAATTTATTGTATTGAAGGTCAAATATCAATGTAACTATGATTGATCTAATTATAACAAGTGTTAATTAAAAATTATAAGCATATCTCTCTTCAGCTTTTAAACAGAAATAATTGCATCATAATTCTTATTTATGGCTTTGGGTTAGATAAATGTTAATATTATCTCTACATCATGTAATTAGGTAAAGTTGTGTAAAAATATGATTATACATGCATTTTGTTATGTTGTTATAGTTCCCTTAACTAGGCCAAATAGAGTCGAAAGCTTTGTAACTTTATACTGTAAAATTATCATTAACCACGTAATTTTTTATCACGTAAACATATTGACATGGTTCATCAGGAGGGACTACTGGTCATAAAATGTATGAGATAATAAATAAATATAAACAAAATAGTAATCCTTAAGTTAAAATAATTCCAGATTGTGGGTTATCAAGGAAAAGGATTTTTATCTTGCATTATATCTAGAAATATTTTGTGTTCCTATGCATATTTTAATTCTAGAATAAATATTATTAAAACTGATTAATAATCATTAACATAATTAGTGATCAAACTTCTGTACAATTACCAAAAAACAATCAGGCTGTTAGAAAGAAAAACTGAGTTACTTTACCAGCATTCATGATTTCAAATTTATTTTTGTAGTCTAGTTGTTATACCTTCTCCATTCATTTTATTGCAAATGATTTCAAGCCGTGCTGCAGCTAAGTATATAAAAAACTATCTTAAAAAATGGTAATGGTTGATCCATTTGCTTATACATGCAACCATTGTTATTTCCAATTATTTTGTTAATTATTAATCCAGGGTTAGAAATCAGTCTTATCCATCCAGCCACTGAGGTTAGGCTCTAGGGGCAATCAATAGCTAGGTCATTTCACCCCCCCCCAACTCTCACTCACTTTTAAGTACTCTTTCTAATTTACATATCATTCTCCCGGGTTTTGAAGACAAACTTGGGTTAGCTTAGTACTCCTCCATCATCCTCCACACACATATTACATAACTAACCTAATTGAAGGTTGACGGGGGTACTAATACACTACTAATGAATATATTCACCCTCATCACACACTAAGGGACACAAAAATACTAGTACTACATACAATAAAACAACCCTGTTTCCTTTAAGAATCAGAACAAGAGACATCCACTAACATATTACTCAGTGATATTATAATACTTGCTACTCATCAAGCAACCTTTCTCTACATTATGGACTTGAGCAGGTTTTAGCCAAAAAGTAAGTGTCTGTGTCAACCTTGCATGGACCCTTCGTCTATGAGTTAGATTCTCCGAGGGCTACCTATTGACAGCGTATCTGATATGTGAGAAATTTTCTGCCACCTGACTCACTGACACTGCTACTTTTTTTAATCATGTTTTTTAATGCATTTTTAACATCAGAAGACTGGGTGGTTAAGTCCTTTGGTTGGGACGTCCCAGCCTTAGCTGTCTCACCTGCCTTTTTCTTATCTTCCAGATCTATCGATCAGGGTCCAGATGACAAGTATTTTTTTGCCGAGACACTCCAGTTCATGGTATCTCTCGACAAACACCATTCTACATCTGACCCCATCATAATAAATATATTATTTCAAACAATCATTAGATTAAAATACTGAAAATATGCAGATATTTTTCTTGCTCTTCAATCACAGAAATATCTAGCTGTTTTTCTACAGCCTAACCAATTTATAAATATTGAAATATAGGGCTCAAAAGTAACAAAGTGACATCATCACTTTATAGTCTGATTGCTATTACTTATTAATTTTATAATTTTGCCATTTTCAGTGGCTGGCTTGTTTGTAAATGTTCTTCAGCTTAGAATAGAATTTTTAATATTTGATAGCATTTTAACCAAAAGATATCTAATCTTTTTCATTGAAAAGTCCATTAAATTAAATTTATTTAGTTTTACCTGTATATAAAACTATACTATTTTAAATAATATTTTTAATTAGGCAATACGTTTTTTATTTTAAACTTTGAACTGATATGAACACTGAAATGCTGAAAACAAAAATAATTTAAAAAGGTAATTTATAAATGGAAACAATTATAACACTACATTATTATTTGTTTAATTTCGTGGCTATCATTTATTACACATTAAATATAATTAAAAATGGAATGAAACATTTAAGTACTCAGAATATCACCTTTTTTTAACACAACATTTTTTTCATGAATAAAAACAATAATTTATGTTCTGAATGAAAACGTACGGGAAACAATGATTTGTTTTTACAGTAAATTCATTACATTTATAAGATTTGGTTATCCTCCTAAACAATACAATTTTTTTTTTTTAATTGATATTTTTAAAATTTTTCCAATGGAAGCGATGTAACACGCGCTTACTTTACAGTCTTGTCAAAACTACAGCGAAGACTAAAATGATTGCAGACATTGCCGAATGCACTGGTGCATCGCTCTTCGATGTACATGTCGCCAGATTTTGCTTGGCGAGTTTTTCACACACCTTGCCCTTGAGATTGTTCAACTCAGTGATTTTCTGAAAATTAAGAAAAAACTAAAATAAGGTTCAGTTGACGAGAAGCATACAATTTTGACAAATTTTTTTGATCGACAACATTCTTGTGTATAATTATTTTATTAGTTATCTGTTTATTTCTAATTATTATTTTAAATTTTTATGCATAGACAGCTGAGAAGAAAATGACACTAATTTTACTTCTCAACCATTTTTGCATAAAAATTAAATTTAATCCATTAGGTTTCGTGGTCTGATTACCAAATAAATTCTTTCAACTAATTAATCTTTAAGGAAGGTATTGAGATAAAGTCAGTGTCACGAGCGGGATTCGAGCCCACGACCTTTGGCTAAATACGCCACTGCTCTACCACTTGAGCTATCATGTCTTTGGTCCATTCGCACACCAACTTCCCATCTCAACCCACCATTTGAATTTTTCCTCCTTTTTTGCCATTTTTCAAATTCGCAATCTATTCGTTTTAGCCGAAGGTCGTGGGTTCGAATCCCGCTCTTGACACTGACTTTTTTACTCAACCAATACCTTCCTCAAAGATTAATTAATTGAAATTAAATTTAATATTATTAGCCATGTGTTATCCCTCTCGTTTTAACAAGAAAAATGATAAACACATAAGAAACTAAAATATTTCAACTTGACAAAAATTGTCATTTAAGTTTCCTTTTTTAGGGGTAGAAAAACTTGAAAAAGGTCGAGTTCATTAACAATAAAAAATTAACAAAACAATTGTGATTGATCAATAAAGTGACTTGTACTTTGTAATATATATGGAAAGTAAGTAATAATGTTTTTTTAAGTGTGTATAATACTTACAGTTCCATCGACACGGACTGTTGGAACTGATGTGAGAGGATTTTCAAACTTCATTGTCATATTTCCAAATTCCTCTAAGAACATTGATCCATCAGTAGAATTACTGCACTGCTCAAGGGTATTAACAACTTCATCTGTCAGACCTGCTTCTTTACCACACTATTAAAAAAAAAAGTAATAAATAAAATATTATACAAAAAGGTGTTATACAGAAAGTTGAGTTACATACTTTTTTGTTGACCTCTGTGAAATTGGTTGTGCCACTGGGAGAGTTTAACATGAAACAACTAACATAGGGTACAACTTTTGTAAGATCGCCTACTTTTTTAATAGCACAGGCATGGTATTTGTTTCCGAGACATTCACCGGCTCCGTGGTGGCACTCGAAAGTAAAATTCGGTGAGACTCCAGAAGTCTAAATTAAAATAAGGATTTAATTTAAATTAACATATCTTTAATCAAGGAAATTAGAATAGTGTAAAAAAATTAACCAACTTTTGATTTTCCATATGGTACCAAACTGACGTTGAGATAACTCTGGAGTTCAGTATTTTTCCACGTTGGAGCTAACTGTTCAGTCACAAATGTTTTGCTGTCAGGGCATAGAGACTCATAGAAAACTTCCACCATTACTTTCTGTAACAAAATAATACAAAAAATTATAACAACAAGCGTGAAGGAAAAGAAAATATTATTATTAAACTTTTAAGACAAGAGAAATTCATAGAATTTTGTATTGAATAAATTATTTAAATTTTTCTCTCACTAATGGTATAAAATGGTTATTTATGTTATCTAAAAGAGCTCAGACACTGGTAGAATAAAAAATATTAATGAGAAAAAAATGTGCACACCATCACTTCCAACATACAAGTACATTCACACAGTTATAATTTCCTATTTATGCAGCTTTGAACTAAAACTTACATTTGTAAAGGTCAATAATTATATATATGTATATATTATGCAGTTACTCGATCTCTAAGTAGATCGATAAAATTTATAAGTAAATAAAAAATAGTTTCAACACAGCTTTGATATTCCATGATAAGAAATAAAGAAAAACAAACTTTTATTTATATTTTTATAGTGGGTAGGTCAAGTTATAGCATAATGCTATAATGCAAACATACAGACATAATGATTTATCTTTAAAAAAAAAAGAGAGACATTAAAAAGTCAAAAAGTGTATGAATTGGAAATTAGAAAAAATTAATTATTGCATAATTTTTTTTTAAATATTTAGAATAGAACTATTAAAAGAAGAAAATTTTTAACTAGTTGAAGAAGGTACTTTAGAATATTATACTAAATCATAAATTGTTGGAAAAAATATTGATATATGCAAAATGATTAATTCCTAAACTTAAGTCTTTCAACCTTCTCCCATCTACCAACTTGGTTTTTTTGCTCTCAACAGACCACAACCTAGCAGGTGCTTCACATTGTAGACCAAATATCCACATCCTTTGAGCATAAAGAATATTTTATGGGGGGGCCTTCCTAGAAGATGACGTCTGTGTGCCATGAGGGTTTCGTATATAAACAAAAGCGCGTCCTTCCAAACACCTTATTCTTAATGCTTTGTGCCAAGGGTCAGACTACTCCGACTACTATCCTCAGCCCTGTGGGAACAGGTTTACCACAAAGCAGTCAGCAGTGTACTTAGACCAATCCTGTACCTCCTCAGGTATGAGGATGGATACCTCCTGTATCACCCCAGACATACCAACCCCTCTCCTTGCATACTTTGCAGGCAACACAGCCGTGCTTTCCTCTGATTCTGATCTTGCAGCTGCCGTGGAGGAGTTCCAGGAAATGTCCAACAAAAAGTCGAATGGAACAAACAAACCCTGGAGAAAAAATGAACAAAAGCAAATGTACCAATGTTACATTTATTTTCCGACCTACACATTCAAACAAAAGACAGGAACTGAACATTTGCTTTGGATTACTATACGGCTACTTGGATGCAGATCTATCATGCGGACAAAAAAACAAATTGATACCTCTACAAACACTACTAAAACTGATTTGTAAAACTCCACTTGGAACACGAGCTAAACTGTTGAATAGCATTATAATCTTGGCAATATTGGGACTGAATCAGACTTCAAAGGAATTCAAAATCATCTATTAAAAACTTAATTATGTTAATTTGTAGACACTTTTAAGATTTTTTGCCCTGATGATGGCCTTAAAATATGGTGAAAGCTTGGCAGTAACATTGAATTTGTTTGTTATCCACACCATACTGGAAACCTACCAATATCTAACAAATTCAGACTTTCCAATCCAAAGTCGTCAGAATCATAGTCAATCAACTTTGTCTCCAATACCACCTTCCTCAACGACCTCAAAATACCCCTATGTAAATAAATTAATCTCCACCAAATTTTTTAAGTTCTATCATAAACTCTTCACTCAGCCCAACCCATGTTTAACATAATCCATCCCTGTAATCCCATCAGACAACTAAAATTGAGATGGCCCCGGGACCTCCTCACCAAGGACTTAGCTCTTATTTGTAGTTGGGAGAACAACAATGGTTACTAACTAACCTCAAGACTTAGTGTGTTGTAAATATGTATGATAAAATCCAAAGAATTACAAAATGTACTAATACTAATAAATATTTTAACAAAAATGGAAGTTAAAAATATATAAAGTCGTTTTCTTATAAATTTTCAATAATTTTAGGGATGAAATTTTTTCTGCCACGTGAAGGATTGTAAATTAATTACACGTTATCTATCAATATACGTTCTCTACAGAAGGACAATTAAAGCATAATAAAACAATTTAGTTCCGCGTTGTATAACGAATTTATCGGTTAATAAAGAAGCGCAACACGTCCAACCAAGGGGACATCCGTTGAATTCTATTTGACGTCTTGAATTGTCAATTACTATTTTATTTCCTGCTGTTTCGATCTAAGATTTCTACATTCTCCAAGGTTTTGTCGCCCGCAACCTTCAGACAGAATAAATACATCAATATAAAATGGTTTAATGATCGATCAGTTTTCCACTATACTTAGTTGTTTGTCAAAACTTGCAGCACGGATGCTATTAACGTTACTTCGTAAACACCTGGCGGTGAGCGAAGACCGATAACTTTTGCGTGTTAACAGACGTTCAAGCATGTGAAGGTACTTCACGTTCATTTTTGCCAAATATCAAGAATTAAATCGAAACGGATCGACTTAAAAAAAATTCTGAAATTCATTCGTGGTCTGCTAGATGATGAACTTGTAAGTATTTCGCCATCTTAAGTTTGCTGATTTTAATGAATAAATTTATTAATAAATGGACACGATATAAAACACCCGCTGTAAGAGATATAAGCAGATTAAAGCGATAAGGCAATTTTCCCGCATGTTTGCAAATCGAGACAGTAAAAATTGCATTAATTAGTGAGGTGATTTGCTCACCAACCTGCTTATAACCCTGATCGACTGCTTAAGTTGGCGAAATGCCGGCATGCGTCTGGCCAAACGAACGAGAATGCACTGAATTAGATGATCGGAGACAGATTAATGATTTAATTATACATGACAGTTCTTGTCGTTGTAAAATTTCTTGTAAATTCCTAGTTCATAGATTGTAAGATTTATTGTTAAATGGGAAATATCTGGTTTATTTGTGTCAGTTTTTTTATATTTAAGATTTTTGTTAACTAATAAGACGTCTTGTTAACTTGTGAGATTTCTTTTTTACTATTGAGATGTCTAGGTAAGCTGGGAGATTTCTTGTTCGCTAGTGTTCATGATAGGTCGAGAGATTTCTTCTTAAATTATGAGATGTCTTATCTACTTGACATTTGTTAAATTCCGAAATTTCTTGTCGAATTGTGAGTTTTCTTGATAAATTGCGAGATTCCTGTTAAATTGTGAAATTCAGAGTTTACTTGTTATATTTGTTGCTATGTTGTAAGATTTATTGTTGACTTATTAGATTTATTGTCAACAATTTTGGATTTATTGTTGAGATGTGAGATAAAGTTCGGAATTTCTTGTTAAATTGAAATGATAGATGTCTTGATAAATTGTGAGATTTCTCATTGACTAGTAACATGTCTAGTTCGTTTATGAGATGTCCTGTCAACTAGTCAGATGTTTTGTTAATAAGAGAGATAAATTGATAGTTTTCTTGTCAAATGGTGACATTTCTTATTGATTAGTGATAAATAGTTCAGTTGTCAGAGGTTCTGTTAACTAGCAAGATGTTTTGCAAACTAGTGAGATTACTTTTTAGGTTGTGAGATGTCTTGTTAACTAATGAGATGCCTTGTTTACTGACGAGATGCTGTGTTAGGTAGTGAGATATCTTGTTATATAATGGGATTTCTGGCAAAGAAATGGTAAGATTTCTTCTTGACTAGTGTGATGTTTCGTTAGTTTGTGAGATGTTTTGTTATTTTGTGAGATTTCTTGCCAAATTGTAAGATTTCTTGTTAAATTTTGAGATTTCTTCTTGACTAGTGATATGTCTAGTTCGCTCGTGAAATGCCCTGTTAACTAGTGAGATAGTTTTTTAGATTCACTAATTTCGTGGTCCGCTTGAACTTTTTTCATCTCAACTAAAAACCTTAATTAATTGTAAAGTAATAATTTTTTAGGTTGTGAGATGCCTTGTTAGATTGTGAGATATCTTGTTATTTTGTGAGATTTCTTGTAAAGAAATGGTAAGATTTCTTCTTGACTAGTGTGATGTCTCATTAGTTTGTGAGATGTTTTGTTATCTTGTGAGATTTCTTGTTAAATTTTGAGATTTATTCTTGACTACTGATATTTCTAATTCGGTAGGGAAATACCCTGTTAACTAGTGACATAACATTTTAGGTTGTGAGATGCCTTGTTAGATTGTGGGATTTCTGGCAAAGAAATGGTAAGATTTCTTCTTGACAAGTGTGATGTTTCGTTAGTTTGTGAGATGTTTTGTTATCTTGTGAGATTTCTTGCCGAGTTGTAAGATTTCTTGTTAAATTTTGAGATTTCTTCTTGATTAGTGATATTTCTAGTTCTGTAGGGAAATACCCTGTTAACTAGTGAGATAACATTTTAGGTTGTGAGATGCCTTTTTAACTAGTGAGATTTCTTGTTAGATTGTGGGATTTCCGGCAAAGAAATGGTAAGATTTCTTCTTGACTAGTGTGATGTTTCGTTAGTTTGTGAGATATTTTGTTATCTTGTGCGATTTCTTGCCAAATTGTAAGATTTCTTGTTAAATTTTGAGATTTCTTCTTGACTAGTGATATTTCTAGTTCGGTAGGTAAATACCCTGTTAACTAGTGACATAACATTTTAGAATTAATTAAGGTTTTTAGTTGAGATGAAAAATAATTAATGGCACGAGCGGGATTCGAACCCACGACCTTCGGCTAGATACGCCGCAGCTCTACCACCTGAGCTATCGTGACCTCGATCCACTCGGACATCAACTTCCTATCTCAACCCACCTTATGAGTTTTCCCTCCTTTTTGCCATTTTTTTTTTCATCTCAACTAAAAACCTTAATTAATTGTAATGATTTAATTGGTCAAGCGGACCACGAAATTGGTGAATATAACATTTTAGGTTGTGAGATGCCTTTTTAACTAGTGAGATGCCTTGTTAGATTGTGAGATATCTTGTTATGTTGAGAGATTTCTTGTAAAGAAATGGTAAGTTTTCTTCTTGACTAGTGTGATGTCTCATTAGTTTGTGATATGTTTTGTTATCTTGTGATATTTCTTGCAAAATTGTAACATTTCTTGTTAAATTTGGAGTTTTTTTTTTCCGACTAGTTCGGTTGTAAGATTTCCTTTTAACTAGTGAATTGTTTTGTAGCCTAGTGAGATGACTTTTTTAGGTTGTAAGATGTCCTTTTAACTAGTGAAATGTTTTGTAGCCTAGCAAGATGACTTTTTGGGTTGCGAGATGCCTTGTTAACTAGTGAGATGCCATGTTATTTTGTGGGATTTCTTGTTAAATTTTTAAATATCTTGTTAACTAATGTTTTATCAACTAGTAAAAAAACTTATTGCCGTATGAGATGTTATGAGATTTCTTGCGAAATAGTATAGCTTGTTGTAAGTGATATTTCTACTCATAAACACCATTTAATGGATTATAACAACAGTTTATAAGAAGAACTAGCCTTTCCAATTTCCAATCTCTGAATCGGTATATTCCATCTTAAATATTTCTATTGTAAGATTTCTTTTTAGCTAGTGTGATGGATCGTTAGGTAAGAGGTCTTGTTGATTTATGAGAGTTCTTGAGAATCTGAAAGAAGTTAACTAGTGAGATATCTTGTTAGGTTTCTTGTTGACAAGTGAGCAGCATTATTAGGTTGTGAGATTTCTTGCTAACTAGTGAGATGTCTTGTTAAAAAGTAAGATTTCCTCCTGTTACGACCAGTTTCAACAATTTGCGAAATTTCACAATTTCTCTTGTGTGGTTTGGCTCGGGGAATGACAAGTGATCACCGACTTACTCTACTTACAGGTAATAGGATGCCAAACAGAAACCGAAACAGACCTGACCTATTCAATGATGTTCCGACTCTTTCATTTTCTGTCTACCCCAAACACGCCTGGACTTTTTTTAAAAAATTGTCTGGGAAGATTTCTAAATTCCGAGCGTATGAAATGAAACATAACGTAGAAATAAGTTATAGATTAGACCTAGAATTTTAGACTTACGTCGCGCTGCTTAGCAACAGACCCGAGTTGATGCAAATTGCAAACTCAGGGCAAATAGTTTAAAAGTATACTAAACCATTTTATTTGTTGGTTAAGGATTCATTATGATCTCTCGTAAGGTCATGAGTACGAAGTAGATCTCTTAAAGTTGTCATTATTTGATCATCTAGGTCATCTTCATAATTGAACTGTTTCAGCACGTGGTACTAGCCTGTTAAAAAAGACCTTGACCATGGAAAAATATTTAAATCGAATTATTTCCGATATTACGGTACTGAGTATTCTTGTTAGTTTGATATGTCAGACGCGTTACACCATCTTCAGTGGTGGATGTGTTTGATTGTTGTTTTCATGTACAAAATTTTTCGTAATAACCCTGTACACTTGGATGAACCAGATCAAGTACAGTTTAAACGATAAATACAATTCGGCTGTGAATTTTTACAAAAAGGTTTTTTTTAGTTAGTAATGTTTCTGATAAATGTACAAAAATTATAGTTAAATGGACATGTTATCGTGTCACCTTCATCCTGAAGTTATCTTGTATATGTCGTTTAAAAAGTGTGATTTCTGTATGCATTATCTAAAGGCCATGTCAGTTTTCATTGTTAGCTCTTAGCAAATATCCGCTAGTTGTTTCTTTGTATCGTTTGGCACCTGTCTAAGTATGACATTTGCAGTAAATTCTTTCTAAACAAACTTCTATCTTTAAAGTCGCAAATTTTCCTGTTCTTCTCGAAGGAAGAAGAAGGCGAGGTAACCAGCGTTTCAGGACATCTCTTGGCCAATTACAAAATGGAAAGTTAATCCGTAGCCTTTACGACTCCCTGAATCGTAAAAGACCAGGACAAGGCCTCCTTGTAAGAGGGGGTTGACCGGTTTCTTGGTCCCGCCGGCAACGATGCGAGGATTTCATAGGTTTTACTTAAAATGAGTCAAATCTCACCGGACCGAAGTCGATAACGTTAATGAACGTCAGTTAAAAATAAAAACGGCATTATAATCGATCCATTGTCCGTTAAGTCCCGTACACCTATTCTTCTACAAATATTTGCATCTGCCTCGACCTACATTCACCCGGGCCCGAGTGCAAACACCCTGGGGGAAAGAACACCGCCGTTATTCGTTCCAATTATGTCCTATCAATTATGCACGTTGGCGATGCTTACTTGCAAATGGCCAATGGATCCTTGCGCTGAAACAATTTACGCTGTATTACTAATTAAATTATCTGGCCTCGATGAAAATTGTTACCAGGGACTAGAGAAAGAGTGTGTTTTTTTAAATTAATTAATCGAACCTCTTGGTACATTTTTGAAAACTGCACCGCATTCCTCTACAAATTAAAATGTTCCATCAATTCAAGATTCATTCTAATTTCACTGTGCAGATGATTGAAAGTAATGGGAAATAACACAATACACCATCGTGCTCAGTGAATTTGTAGAATATTTCACTTGAAAGTTACAGATAATTATTCTTTGCTTAATTAGTGGAAAAGTTTTCCTAACAGATACAATAACAGGCGATAAAATGGTTTAACAAATAGAATAAAGAAAATCTGGCCCGATCATAAGTTTATACCAGCAATGTCCGATTCGCCAAAAACTTGTTAAAAATTGTGTACAGTTTATAAAAAGAACACTTACTAACGGCTGAAGGATGGTAAATATAGGACTTAGTAGTTAACAAGATATCTCCCAACCTAGCAAGTCATCTCACTAGTTAGCATGTCTCACTACCGAACTAGACATCTCTAGTCTAGAAGAAATCTCTCAATTTACCTCACTTGTTACCTAACACTTACGGAAGTTACCTAACAAGATATCTCAATAGTTAACAAGACAACTCACAACTTAACGAGAGATCTCAATAGTCAACAAAAAATCTTACAAATTCACAAGTATCTCACAACCTTACAAAACATCAATTTCAATTTACCTCATTTGTTAACATTAATTTCACTGATTATTTAAATCGTGTTGTGTGTTTCTCTCTCATACTCTTAACACGACACACAACAGTGACACATCTACACAGAAAACAGACACTTGGAGCCCTGAAGATGATCTCAGTAATGATCGAAACGTTGGCACGATAAAGTAAATGTTTTTATAAACCTACATCACACCAGATCGCATCTCACGATCTCTAAATAATCATTAATTAACGTCACTAAATTCTACACATTAATACATAAAATCTTACAATATCGCAAAAATTCTCACAACATAAATGGACATCTCACTAGTTAATAAGACATCTCAAGAATTAACAAGACACCTTACTAGTCAACAAGCAATCTTACAACCCAAAAAGACATCTCACCAGTTAAGAAGAATTCTTACAATTTTGCCAAGAATCTCACCATTCTAAAAGGCATCTCATTAGTCAACAGGAAATCTTACAACTTAACAAGATATCTCAATATTTAACAAAAAAAAATTTACAAATTCACAAGAAAATCTCATAATTTGACATGGCATCTCACAACCTAACAAGACATCTCATTAGTAAACAAGGCGTCTTACAACCTAAAAAGGCATCTCTTCAGTTACAAGACATCTCTCTAACTAATCAACAAGATATCTTCCAATTTTGAAAGAAATTTGACAACATTAAATATCAACTTAAGGTTTTACCAGTTATCGCACAAGTTAACGATTCACGACCAAACAAGCCATTTTACTAGATAAGAAGACATCTCTCTAGTCCACAAGACATCTTACAATTTCGAGAATTAACAAGACATCTGAAAACTTTACAAGACATCTTACAACTGAATTAGACATCTGGCTAGTCAATAAAAAATCTCTCAATTTGTTAAGATTAATCTCATTGATAGCCAATAAATCTAACAATTGGATATTTAATCTTTCAATTTAGTAATTTTTTTTTGGGGGGGGATACCAGGGACTGGAGGAGTTCCCTCCTAAGCACTGCAGCTGAGCTGTACAGCTTATTGTACTTTATCCCTGACACCATATTTTGGGGGGAGGGCTCGCAACACAAATGTGAACTTGAGCCCCCGATGAACCGGTGTTCTTCCATCGAAGAAACACATTTTTGAAGAGGGTTGGGACCAAATTCAGGGTCGCTAAGATCCGCTGAGGTCCCGCTACTTCCATTGATGAGTGACGTGTCAATTTCTTTCAATTGCGGCTACCGGTCCCCTTAGGCGTCAGAAAAAGTCCAGAGGCGACGGTGGGGATCGAACCCACGACCGCGGGATCTACTAGCCGAGAATCTGACGCCTTAACCACTCGGTTACCGCGGCCCCCAATAAATCTAAATCTATCTCTAAAATAATAAAACCATAAATCGACAAATTTAGCATAAATCTCACAACCCAACGACGCATCTTTCTAGTTAACAAGAAATCTCTGAATTTATCAAGAACTTACAAACAAACAAGAAATCTCACAGTGTAACAAAAATCTAGGAATTATGAAGAAATCTCAGAAATAAACAGCAAAATATTAAATTAATTAATTAACATTAATCTATTAATTCGTCTCCGAACATCTTAATTCTCATAGTTTGACCAGAAGCATTTCAAAATTTTGCCATCTTAAGCGGTCGATCAGGGTTTTTAACAGGTTGGAGCAAATCATCACATTCATTTAACGCAATTTTTTCCTGTTTCTTATCAAAATTTTGCTGAATTGGACATTAATCGCATAAACTGATGAACAGGCATGATTTTCACCGTTTAATGGAGTCAACAAGACGTTTTAAAATTATTATAATATTTTATTCTCCCTAGAGGATCCATTTATTAATTAGTCCAATCATCAGGTGTTAATGAATATTCATCCCTTCCCCGCAGTAAGTCGTAAAGAGAAAGTGAAATCTCCATCTGGATATAGCAACTTTTAGATCCTAATTCTCAGAGGGACAATGGGGAAAATAATGACCCGCATGTTCCCATTTGTTTTGCAGACTTTTCACTCACTGGAAGTACAGAGAATGAGTATATTATGCCAAAAAAGGTTTTTTGTATGAAATATCATAAACCCTTTGCTTTGTTCCTTGCGTTCTCTGTTTTGTCCTGGTGTGGATTCATCACTTATACGAAAGCTAAAGAGCATGTGCTTTTTCTAATTTTCTAATTCCATTAATTATACATAATTTCACGAGAAAATCATTTGTTTTAATAAGAACAAGCCTGAACAGTACACGGTTTTCCAGTCCTGAAACTGAAACTAGAATTTACAGAAATGAAAGGTATGAGAAAGTTTATGACAGTGTGCTTATAATGTTCGACAAATTTGAACTAAATCGATAAAGGAAGACAGGTCCGCAATGTTAGTTTACGTTTAAGAAGATTCAACTTTCATTTTAAGCAAAAATGTGCTTTTAAACGGATCTTTGCCAAGGTGAAGTAGGTCAGACACCTTCGGTCACGAAAGCTCGGTTTACTTTCCAATTGGCAGTTTCTCGAGGGGGCTTTAGAACTTATCCTCAGCCGGAAATCGTCTCGGCTCGGGGTGAAAGACTAACACGAAGCAGGCAGGCCGGAGACAAAAATAATTCGTCGAGGAAAAGTTGAAAAGTGTTTGTTATCGTTTCTGTTCTCTTACAGATCGTTAAGTGTATTTTTTATGGCCTGTTTTATCTTTTGTGAACGCACTAATCAAATATATTGTAAATTGTATGTGTGTTGTATAAACAACGATTGCATATGGCGAAAGGTTGACACCTCACAAACTAATAAAGGAAAAGCTATCTTATTTTTAAGCTTTTGTACATTATAGATCATGACCGCGCTAGAAGAAAGAAAATTAATTAAAAAAACAGGAAAATGTTGACGAGATGTAGAAAGACTAGTGAAAAGAAATACCGAAAATAGACGGTCTACTGATCAAATTCCATCAGCATTATTATTTAAGTGTGAAATTTCTTGTTAACTAGTGCTTATTTGGTTAGATCGTAAGATTGCTTGTTGACTAATTAAATATCTTTTGGAATTGTGAGATTTCTTGCAAAATTAAAAGAATTCTTGTTAACTGGTGAGATGTCTTTCAAAATTGTAACGTTTCTTGTTGACTAGTGAGATGTCTTGTTAGGTTGTGAGATTTCTTGTTAACTAGTGCGGCATCCATTTGATTGTAAGATTTCTTGTTGACTAATGAAATATCTTTTGGATTAAATTGTGAGATTTCCTGCAAAATTGAAAGAATTCTTGTTAANGTGTAATGTCTTATTAACTTGTGAGATGACTTGTTAGGCTGTGAGATGTCTTGTTAACTAGTGAAACGTCTTAATATGTTATGAGATTTCTTGTAAAATTGTTCCTATTCATTTTTCTTGATATTCTTTCTTCTTCTTCTCCATTATAACTTAGGAAGAAGTCCCTAAGTTTGAATTTAGTGACCCTGATCATACAAGAAGAATTGATGTCATCATGCGAATGACAGAAAAAAATAGCGAAAATAAACGGATGGTTGTCTATTAGCTTAAGAACTACATTTAATCATGAAGCAATCAATATAAGATAAGGGCGAGAATAGAAAGACCAGTATGATGAGGTTTATCCTAATTATCAAATCTTATAATACATTCTGTGAATCTGCCTTCTTTTAATTTTATTACTTTGCCTTTTCACGCCACATATAGTTGTCCGCCATTTCTCGACGTTTCTTTCTGCTCGTCTTATTTCGACATATCGCCACCTTCTTCCTGTTTGTCAATCGACTCTATCGACGAAAATTGCACAGGAGGCATTGTTCTTCCTCTATTCCAGAGTTTATTTCAGTCAAACAAAGATGTTCTAAGTTGTAAGCAAACATTTCCATTCTTTTGTTCACGCTGTTTCAAAAGAACGGTACTCCTTTTTTTAATTGTATTGTCAGGCTTTTCTAGTTGTGAAACACGTGTATAGTTTGGAACTTGTTTCTGCTTTTTTAAGTTGATTCATTACGCGTCTTGGGCGTGGTCATAGGAGTACTATCATTCCCAGCTGGGTTAATGTAATTGGAAGTTGCACAACCTTTTACTCGTAGTCTCTATCCGACTATTAAGTATTGTGTAAGCAAACTCCTCATATCTTTACCTCTGGTAAATGTTAAAAAAAAATGTAACAAGGACATTTTTGCATAAACAGGTGAACGACCCTCAAAGGATGATGATAAAACTAAATTATTTTGAATTTTCGAGAACTGTCCAAATTTTTAAAAAATCTCTGCCCATGGGACGAATAAGCTTGAGCCGACCTCTAGGCGATTTTACAGTACGAATCCAAAATCTACTATACCAGGCTGACAGAAACGAATGAACTTGAAAAGGGTTCCCTGACCTCTTGTTTTCGAACTGGGTCTAAAAGAAGCTCAATGTTCTGCTTGCGTGTCGACCTGTTTTTAAGGGGCAATGGTCGATTTATTGTTCGTATTGTACACGAACAGTTTTGTTTTTTAGTAAATGAGTCAGGAATAAGTACTATGTACTTGATAGGGGTCTGTCAATGCTCCTTTCAAAACAAAACTGATGATGTTTGGCAGGAAATGATGGACAACTGTTTAAAACTTAAGAGCAATGTCAACAATGATATATCTCTTTAATTCGTCATTTTACAGGTTTTGCTAAGTTAATCTTTGATTTGGAATATATGTTTTTCTTCTTTACAATCTAATATTCAAGTTTAAAGAATTTTTTTCAGATAGAGGAAAGTCTTTCTAAAGTTTAAAAGCTGACTAGGCTTCTTTGACCTCTGTTTCGGCACGCTGTCTATCCTACCGAAGTTTCATCGCAATTTTCCTCTTCTGATGACCCCGGTTGTAGGTTAGACCTGACCGTCGTGTCCCGAACACCAGTCTCCATTGAACTTTCCCTCTAATTTATCATACGCCTTATTTTCCATGGCCTGCATCCCAGAGGCACGTCTGCGAATTTGTGCAAAATTGGCCAGCGAATCGTTGAACGGTTATCAGCGGTCGGATCGGCACCTAATCAGCCCATATTCGCTGTTCGTATCGGCCATTTCGAGTGGATGTCTGCATATTTTATCCGCTCCTTTTTCCTGGCTCCAAGTGAAAGTCGATCGAGAGAGGGTCTACTTTCTGCTCTAGGAAGCAACCTTACTTAAAACCTGACAGACTTTTCGCTAATCTTGTACTATTTTACATATCAATGATTCTGAACTATCTTCCTTTCGACTCCAGGCTAATCGCACCAATTTCATCGCTCCTCATCAATCAAGAGAATCGATTTCATGCCCTGACCAAATGACTTAGATTAAATTAAATTTATACAACATTCCCAAAAGCTTAATGAACGTTGATATTTTAAATTAGAGGTTTGAATCTCGAGTAGCATTTGTTCACAGCGAATGATACTTTGCATGTCAAGCCCCCATTTTATACTGTTGTAAGACACCGGGAAAGGTTCGTGACCTCGAGGTCGCCATTTCGAGCCTGGTCTTCTCGTATTATCAAGCCGGACTTGATTCTTGCGAAAAGGTCCAATGGTCACGGCTTTCAAGGGCGAGGAGTCGGGGATGAAAGAAAATATTCCCTCTCGCAAAATTATTCGCTAACCACTGGATAATCCGCGGCTTGCCTTTTCATAAAATACACTAAACAAACCTAGAATTTACCTCTTTGTTGTGCGGGGATAGATTAAAGTAGATCGAAACTTGATAGACATGGAAAGAAAACATTTTTAACAAAAATACTTGACAGGTAGATTTAGGCATAAACAAACGGTAAATGTATAAATATATAGACAGACAAGATAAAACGCCGATTCGTGTCTGACCGAACAGCTCAGCGAGGATAGGCGGACCAAAATAATCCGTAACGACCAAATTACAGGTTCATTTCCTCGAGACCGCACAGAAATCTCACAAAATATGCCTAGAGGCAAAAAAAAAAAATCGCCACCCTTAATATTTTTGATTATCTTACAACAATATTTGGTCCGTTTTAAAGGATTGGAGATAAATAAAGCATAAAATCTTCCACTATTTACAACACACTATATCGTGACAAAATATAAGAACTTTAAAAGTTAATTGTCGGTGGAACTTTCCCCTTCAAAAAATGGTGTTGAAGGAACATAATTAATTAGTGAGATGTCTAGTCAAGGTGTGAGATAGCTTGTTAACTAATGTGATGACTTGTTAGGTTGTGAGATGTCTTGTTAACTACTGAGACGACTTAATATGTGTGAGATTTCTTGCAAAATTGTACGCATACCTTTCCTTGATGATTACCTCCACTTATAACTAAGGAGGAAGTCGCTTTAGGTTTAAATTTGGTGACCCTGATCAAACCGGATGAAGGAAGAATGAGAGATGTCAACATGCGATTGGCAGAAGAAATAGCGAAAATAAACGGATCGCTATGGTCGTCAATTAGCTTAAGAATTATTAAAAGAAGTTTAATTTAAAACGAAGACACAACGAAAAAAGGAATTGCGGCTCTACCGTGCTTCAACACATTTTTAACTGACACTTTCATCAATAAAATAACAAAAGCTCAGCTTTGAGAAGGGGAGAAGAAAAAAAAAATCCTGTACTATCCCTAGTACATTTTTACAATTGAACATGTATCATTTGTATCCGATGCTGCTTCACTTGATAGTATGTCTCTTTCCCATGGTGATAGGTCGGTGATGAGCGAGTGATGTGTAACGCTAGGAGAAGGCAAAAGCACATGAACCGGATGTCCAGACAGAATAGACACCGCCAGGAAGAGGAGCAGATCGCAGAACACATTTTATGTTTTTGTGATGTTCTATGTAGGTGCAGGTTCTTTCAACTGGGACAGGAAAAACCACAAGCAAGATCCTACGCTAGGAGCCGCTGGCAAGGTTGATTAACAACCTGAAGCTGGCCAGTGAGTTATAAAACCCAGGGGTGTGTTATAAAGCACAATAGATCTACTCAGGTCGAGGTGCAGAAGGCCTTGAGGCCCCCTCTTTTATCCCTATCCCTTATACTTTTCTTTTTGGATTTGTCTCCACTGCCTTACTAAATCCCCTTTCTCTCTTTATCTCTCTATCTCTCCCTATCTATCTCTATACACCACAGGAATGAGGCTACGAAGAGATTCATAGAAGGGCCATCCGCAAAACTTACAAAGGAATTACTGGAAGGCAACCGCAGCCGAACCAGAATTCTGGTTGGACTCCTGACAGGGCACTGCCACTTAGAAAAGCACATGCACCGGATAGGAGTACAGACAGAAGAAACATTGGGCAGATAATGCCAGGAGGAGGAGGAGACTTCAGAACACATTTTATGTTTCTGTGAAGGTCTACGTTGGTGCAGGTTCTTGCAACTAGGACATGAAAAGCCACAAGCACGATCCTACAGTTGGCAAGGCAAAATTGTTTAAACAACCTGAAGTTGGCCAGTGAGTTATAAAAAACAGGAGAGCACAATAGATCTACTCGGGTCGAGGTGGAGGCCTTGTGGCCGCCTCTTTTATTCATATTCACTATGCCTAGGAGAATGTGAAGACGGCGAGTTCATGGAGTTAAGTACCTTTCTGTAATTTATTAATCAATATGTTTTAGTTCACGTATGTAAGTTTTAGGTTAAATTTGAAACAATGAATCTCGCCATATTGCTTTTTTGTTATTTTACAAACTTTTTCCTTATTAGATTTTTTAACATACCTAATTGTTTATTCATTTTTTTAAAGGAATAATTAGTATTTTGATACATGATTTTAAGAGTTTACTTATAATTCAATAATTACAAAAAAAATAAAGGTTTCTGCGATAAGGTATATCAGTTTTTATTTACATTTGACGGATTGCAATTTTAATCCCCAACAAGTCCGGTCTGTCTAATGTTCAATTCCAAGTTGGAGTTACGTGTTTTGAACCATTATTAAATAATTGTATTATGATTACGCAAGAATATATAAATAAAATAAATTTGATATAATGCATATATTTAATGTATTTTGTTTATAGTTATTTATATCGCAATATATTCCTTACTTTTTTTAATTCACTTTGATTTGGATTTAAGATGCGATGTGTGATTTTGAGGTTGTCGATTACTTGAATTAAGTAGGAAACTTTGTTAAATAAATCAAGTACTTTAAAAAGGCACAATAAATTTTATACAGAGAGAAATCTGAATGTTTTTGTCTTTATTGAATAAATATTATATATATTTGTAGAAGACGTTACCAATATTTTTGGACAGAAAAGGTTTGTATGATTTTTATAAGATTTCATTCTAATTTGGTTTATTTTTACGAAATTAATAAATTTGTTTTAAAAGTTCATCCACTTCCGTTTACTTTAATTGTTCCACATTATTTTGTATGTTTAGTTTTGTGAGTCGGTAGATCGTCCTGTTGAAAAATGTGAATTTTTTTAGAATTCTTATCACAATTTTAGCGGTTGTGTTCCGGGGAATGGCAAATAAAAATTTGCTAAAGGCATCGACTGCGACGAGAATAAATATATTCACTTGGTTTGAAGTCGAATGAAATCCAGGTAAATTTTCTCCATTAAGTTGGAGACATTTTAAGTATCTTTGGATATGGGTTGTTTGACCCATGTTGACGTCCGTGTGCATAATAATGCATAAACTTCTAATTTTGGAAATAGACTTTTGGAAACCCAAGTATGTGCCATTATGAAAGTAATGATAGATAGGATTTTTCAGTGTATCAGGTATGACCACTCTTTTATTTTAGGGCGTATATCAACCCCTTTATCTCTTTATAATTGATGTCTTTATCTTGAGTTTATTCGTGATAAACGGATCTTTTTTTTTTTAATTTACCAAATTCACTAAATTCAGGGCATTCGACTACTCCTGTTACAAACTGTGACAGTAGATTCTACATTCAAAAAGGAACCGAAAAGTCCTAATTGACTACGGTCCGAATCTCAACAGTTTAGGAGTTATTTAATTTTTTCTGATTTTTTACAATTTCACGACCTTATTCCAAAGAAACAATGATAACTCCAACACTAAAAGGTTTTGGGCAAATCCGTTGATACCATTGAAAACTACGTTAAATTTCCAATAAGATGTGATCAATACTAAACTTATAAACCTTCGTGGAATAAGCGTTTTAGTAGCGAGAACTTTGAAAAATATATTTTTTTTAAGTTGAAAAACTTACTATGGCGTTTCTAAACTACTATTTCCAAACCTAGAGAATAGCAAATTTCAGAAAAAGTACTCCGTTTAATATCCTTTTTAGTTGTGTAATTGCTTTCTTAATTACTTTTTTCAAAGGTGAAGAAATTGATGAAGGAAAGGAAAAAAACCTTGGTTTAAGGATTGGTAAGGTGGATTGTTAACCTAGTTTCCAATGGTATCAACAGATTTGTCCAAAACCTTTCAGTTTTGGAGTTATCAGTGTTTATTTGAAGCAAGGTCGTGAAATGTTACAAAATCAGAAAAAGAGAAATAACTCCGAAACTGCTGAGATTCGGACCATAGTTAATTGAGGGTTTTTTGGTTCTATTTTAAACGTAGAATCTACGAACAAAGTTTGTAACACGAGTAGCCGAACACCCTATATAAGTGGTATATTTTGTAAAGGTGGCGTAAATCAAGGAAGTTGTGATTCAATTTTATAATCAATTTCATAGTCAGAGTCTTTATCGTCTTGGGAGTCGTGTTGGACATTCCCAAATTCTTGGCATGTAATCCGCAACATTATTATTTGTACCGTTTCACAGGCTTGGCATCAAATTTTTAAAAAAATCAAGTTTTATTGCAAGGTTACTTATTATTTTCAACCTGTCCTCTGTTGCATCCAAGTCGATAGTCCAGTCCTCAAATTTCTAGTGACCAAACGTTGGAAGATGGAAGATGTCAAGCGTATGTGGCCAGGGTGCTTAACATTCAACTGTCCGAGGGTCTTCCATCAGTTCTAAGCTACTGGAGGTTACTCAAGAAGGCATGGATCTGGTCGCCATCGGGTCACATCTGACAGAGTTGGTCGTTTTATTGTTTCGAATGTACGCTGTAATCGAATTCTACCGCTGCTCAGATCAAGCAACGACTTCAACAAGTTAGTTAATCTCAGTTTAGCTTAGGCTTTACTTATTTAGGTCTACCACTAGTCCCAGAACTTCTGACAAAGCACAGAACAGTTTGTTTAAGTTTCGGGAGAAATCACATAAATTGATCTGAACAAAATTGGACTAAACTTTTTCCGATGAGTCAAGTTGTTTGAGGTCTTCTGACGGCCAAGAGAGGATATGGTGAAGAACAGAAGAACGACATATCTATAGGCACTATTTTCACCAGAGAAGCTATGTAGGTGGTGGTGTTATGGTTTGGACAGAAATTTCTATGGAAGACCGCACAGAAGAAAGACAAAGGGTGAAAGGGATAAAAAAGAAAGTGAGAGAGAGAGAGAGAGAGAGAGAGAGAGAGAGAGAGAGAGAGAATTCTATATATGTATTGGAATATTGATGCGCATAGTTAGAAAGAAATAATCTAGGAATAAACTAATATTAACTTTAACCAGAGCCCAGCCCCATGCGAAAAGACTGGTTTGAAAACCATCATATATACTAAGTCCCTCCAGAGCGTAAAATTGAGAGAAAGCCTAATTTCAATTAAGTCTGCGGTCACAAAATAAATCCTAACATATATTAAGTCAGTATAACTGGTACATAATCGTCGAAATAGTAGTAAATAAATTTTTCCGATTTTCATCTTTGGGAAAAAGGGAAAGGAGGTCGCCGAGCCGGCCCAACCACGTGCGAAAGCCAGCCGAGAAGCGCATAATGGAAATGATGCAATGCCTTGACGGAAGAAAATCTGGGTAATCTGCTGGCCCTGACGTTTAAGATGTAAAAAAATTTAATATCAAAAAATCTATCGGATTTTGTGTTAGAATAAATCCCATAAGTGTTTTGGAAATCAAAAGCTATAAATTGGGGTACGTGGTCCTTTTGACGTCTGGGAAATAGGCCGAATGAGAAGTCGGTCGTACCAATCACCAAATATTTTCTTCTAAGACAATTAAATCGATTTCGTCAAATTATACAGGGAAAATATCTGACAAATCCAGAACCACCTATGAATCTTGGATTAAATGGCAATGCTTCTTGTGCCTTTTCAAAGACCATGGAAAGGTCTTTTTTTTCTTTATTTTAAGAGATTGACTCCCAGCGGTTTAGTCAAATTAAACCTTTCTTTCGAATCAAATATGTACATGGTAACGGTTTCATATCGTTTACAAATACAACCTGATTAGTCTCACTCATCGAAACATGGGAACTATTAGGGCATCGGTCCTCGATTCGGAACCCTCTTCGACGTAATGAATCACCCACTGCCTCAACTCATGAAAGGATAGCAACGATATTCATGATTTACGATCCAAATGAAACGCAATTATGCAAAAAAGGACGATGTTCCCTCCGAAAACGTGAGAAAGGCTGGCCCAAACAAGCAATAGCCTTTTGTAAGGAAATGGAGAAACATGAAACAAAATTATCCCATTGAATTAAAACTTTACAAAAAATATAAACCTGTGTTTATATACACATAAATTAGCAAAACGTACCACTAAACGAAAACTAGGATAAATGTTAAACAGCAGTATCAATCCTATACAAAATAATTCTTTAATAATTATCATAAATGCCAGTAGACCTTTTAATTTTAACTCCATAAATTCTAAAAGAAATAAGTTATTAATAAAAACTTTGCAGTCTAAAATGGAGATTTTTATATAAAGATAAAAAATAAAGAGCTTCTTAGCTTTCTTAACTCCAAGAAATGTTTTCTATCCGTCGACTAATTTAGCAATTAGTATGTTCGTAATTCGCAAACGTCCTTTCGAAAACAAACAGGTTTCAACATTTAAATACTGCACACTTTCACAAATAGAACACCCAGATTAAAATTAAAAAACCGATAAAGAAGGCTCAATTGATTTCTTTAATAAAAACTAAAACCAAGTAGTGGTATGTGTTAAAGAATCAACTTTCCCAGTAATCCAAACAATTGAATATTTGATTCTACGATGTTTTCATTATTTAAGAAAATGGTAGAAAACTACTCGAGAATAGTAAATGAGGAGAACCGCTATGAAATAAACATTTTTCAAGTTAGAGAATAAAATATTTAAGTTCTTTACCAATCGGGTCGACTACCTTTCGTGTAAAAATAAGAGTTTAGAGTTTATGACAAATCAATAATATAAGTAAGTTCGATGACTCGTCAAAGAAATGAAATCTTTAGTAGTGTCACAGAATCAATTTCATAAAATGAATACAGAACAGAACATGACGAGAATCAGTATGTGAAAAAAATTGAATAAGATAAAAAAGAAGATTGATTCAAAAATCTTCCATGTTTAAACAATTTGATATAAACTGTCGTTCAAATATGCTTTTTTTATGGCTCTTCGATGATGTAAGCATGCTCGATGACTGATCAATGAAAAAAAAATGTCGGAAGTGTCACAATTCACCAAATGAAGCTAGTTCAGAACATGGCGATATCCATAAAATAAAAAAATGTATCAACATAGAAAAAAATCGTTTTTTTTTAATCCTAATTTATTCAACAATTTTTTCCAATATAATTTTATACTATTTAATAAAAACAGCTGTTCAGACAGCTTTCGTTTTTTTTCATGACTCTTCAATAATATGTGCAAGCTATATTCAATAATATGAAAATTCAATAAACGTCATCGAGCATCCTTATAACACTGAAGAGCCATAAAAATATATCAAATTGGTTAAACATGCTAGAAGATTTTTGAATCAATCTTTTTTTTTATCTTATTAAATTTTTTCACATACTGTTTCTCGCCGTGTTCTGTTCTTGATTCATTTTATGAAATTGATTCTGTGACACAACCAAAGATTTCATTTCGATGACGAGTCGTAAAATACAGGCTAATAATATGAAAATAGAAGAGTTTTTATTTTACCGTAATTTATTCAACAACCTTCCAACATAAATTTAGACTATGTTATAAAAACAAATGTTAAAACACGACTGTATTTTATGGCCCGTCGGTACTATAAGTTAGATGACTCGTCAACCAAATAAAATCGTTGGTGACATATAATCAATTTCACAAAATCAATCTACTTCAGAACATGACAAGAACAAGAATGTAAAAAAATAATAAAGGCAGGGAAAAAAATTGGAGAACAAACACAATCAACAAACCCATTTAAAAAGTCAGTATTTGGACGCGAAAATTGTCCTATTTTTCTTATATTCTATGACTATATTTTTATTATACATCAATACAAATAAGTCAGATGATTTGCAAACCAAATAAAATTGTGAGGAGAGGCAAAAAATCAAACAATTTCTCCAAATGAATCTGGTTTAGAACAAATCATCAATAATGAAAAAAGGGACAATAACTGAAGTATAGTTTTTTTAATTTATATATTTAACCATATTTACAACAATGATGAAAAGGTATTGGATCGACCCACGGCATAAAGATGATGTATATGAAGATCATAAAGAGTCATAGAGTATAAATGAGAATTGTCTATTATGTGTGGTGAATAGTGACCGTTAGTCGATAATTATTCAGAAATCGTGAAATGCGATCTGGTGTGATGTAGGTTTCAGAAAAACATTTTCTCTATCGTGCCCACGTTTCGACCTTTATTGAGATCATCTTCAGGGCCTGGGATTTACAAACATTGTTTAAATTTAACAAAAACATGTAGGATGTGGAAAATTATTATTAAAAATGGAATTTATACAATGCAAAATATATTTTTTATATTCAATTTTTATTTCTACGTAGTATTTCTACTCACTCAAAGTGTTTGTCTTCTGTGTAATTGTGCCATTCTTGTGATTAAATAATGTTTGTAATGTAATGCCAGTCCCTGAAGATGATCTCAATAAAGATCGAAACGTCGCACGATAAAGAAAATGTTTTTTCGAAACCTACATCACACCAGACCGCATCTCACGATTTCTGAATAATTATTGTCTATTATTTTGATCCCCTTCAAATCATATTTCGAACAGATTTATAAAATTTGTTCAAAATAAGCCTTTAAAAAATCTAGATTTTAAACCAATATTGTATTTATTTCCTTAAGTGTATGAATTTTAAGACTTTTCGCTTTTTGACTTTATTCTGTAAATGATATTTTGTTCAAGCGTCAAAAACATATTGTTTTTTAAATGCTTGTACGTATTTTTGCCAACAAATGCTCATATCTTTCCCAAATGGAGGCAATCTTTGGATTAGAGTATGTAATAGGCGTTGTATTCATTCGTGATTATATTTTATGGCTGATCAATAATAAAATCGCTAGATGTGTCACTGGACCAAATGAATCAAATTCAGAATTACAATGTCCAGACATTAACAAAAATGATTATTTCATTCCTTAGTCAACTGTCAGCCTACATCCAAAAAATATAAAATTAACGTGATATTCATAAATTGTTTCATTGGCCAAACAACTTCGAATTAGACTCGAAAAGTCGAGGAGAAACAACAACGTCATGAAATGAACATCTAAAATAAAATCTAACATCTGAAATATTAAAAATAAAAAACTTATCTCTTAACTAATATCTAGGGGATATTTTGAAATTATTCTTCTCGCCATGTTTTGTATTCATTTGGTGAAATTGAATTTGAGACACTACCAACTATTTTCTTTCATTGACGAGCCTTCGGTTATGCTTTTATTATTGAAGAGTCATAAAACATAGTCATCGTTGAACAGCTGGTTTTATCAAATTGTCTAAAATTATTGGAAAATAGTTGAATCAATTAGAGCTGAAAAACTCTTCTAGATTGATCCAGTTTTTTTCCCATTGTGGTTTTCGCCATGTTCTCAACATTTGGTGAAATTGATTCTGTGGCACTAACAACGATTTTATTTCGTTGACGAGTCATTGTATTAACGACATTATTGAAGTCATAAAGTACACTCATGATTGAACGACTGCATTGATCAAATAGTCTAAAATTTTGTTGGAAGATTGCTGATACAATTCGGGAAGAGAAAACTCTTCTTGATCCATTTTTTCACTTAATGGATCTCGCCATGTTCTCGATTGAATTCATTTTGGTGAAATTCATAAAATACACTCATGATTGAACGACTGCATTGATCAAATAGTCTAAAATTTTGTTGGAAGATTGCTGATACAATTGGGGCAGAGAAAACTCTTCTTGATCCATTTTTTCATTTAATGGATCTCACCATGTTCTCGACTGGATTCATTTTGGTGAAATTGATTCTGTGGCACTAACAACAATTTTATTTCGTTGACGAGTCATTGTGCGTAACGACATTATTGAAGAGTCATAAAGTACACTCATGATTGAACGACTGCATTGATCAAATAGTCTAAAATTTTGTAGGAAGATTGCTGACACAATTGGGGCAGAGAAAACTCTTCTTGATCCATTTTTTCACTTAATGGATCTCGCCATGTTCTCGATTGGATTCATTTTGGTGAAATTGATTCTGTGGCACTAACAACGATTTTATTTCGTTGACGAGGCATCCTGCTTACTTCTATTTCTCAAGAGTCGTAAAATACAGTCATGCTTGAATAATGAGTCAGTCATGATCAAATGATATAAATTATAATGGAAGATTGCTGAATCAATTTAGAAAAACTTTTCTTTTCTAAGGTAAAAAAACTCTTCTTTTCTATCTTGATCAAGATTTTTCACATAATCATTCTAGCCATGTCTGAACTGGATTCATTAGGTAATTCTAACTACCAACGATTTTATTTCGTTGACGAGACATCCTGCTTACTTCTATTTCTGAAGAGTCATAAAATGCAGTCATGCTTGAATGACTGTTTTTATCAAATGATCTAAATTTTATTGGAAGATGGCTGAATCAATTTAGAAAAACTTTTCTTTTCTATCTTGATCAAGATTTTTCACATAATCATTCTCGCCAAGTTCTCCTCTGGATTCATTGGGTGAAACTGATTCTGTGACACTACCTACGATTTTATTTCGTTAAATGATTTGAAGAGTCATAAAACGCATTGTTGAGCACCTGTTTCTTATTAAATCCTCCCTATTCTTATGGAAATATTGTATAATCTATTAACGTATAATAATTAAACCATTTTTTTGTCTATTTTTACTATTTTTTCACGTTATTCTGCTTATCGTATTCTCTAGATTCTTCTGATAAAATTATCTTGACCTGTGACACAACTCACGATTTCATTTCTTCGACGAGTCATCTAACTTTTTATCGATGAGTCATAAAATATAGTCACGGTTGAATACAACGCATTTTAGGTCTAATTTAAAGATTGTTGGTCTGATTAAGAAAAAATAAATAAACCTGACTTATTATCTTGACAATGTTAAATTTACGTGGACTTTGATTTGCCGGTTCTCCTCGAGCTTTCACCTCAATGAACGTTTTCCTTTTAGAAAATAACGCATCTCTTTAAGATCAATCGAATCTTCTCAAGTGGAATAACCGCACAATTTGACCAATCAATAACCAATACGTCCTCTGAATTTCACCTTTGGGTTAAACAATCATTAAAACTAGGAGACCTTCATCACCAATTCGCCCTCAATAGAATCCTTGATAGTTTCAAAAGAAAAGCGTGGATTGATTAGTTAAATAAAATCAAAATTAGAAGCAAAAGCTCATTTCAGAAAAAAACGCACAATTTATGATCCAACATGTACCTAATCAAAAATTTAATATTTCCCTTGTTAGTCGTAAAGGTTTTTTTTTCGTATAACATCATAAAATTATTTAATAACATTTCGTAGTCTGAAAAAATGGTCAATTTTTATCTTTTTTTTAATCTAAAAACTGAATAATTCAATATCTGGAATGAATAACGCCTAAATTATTTTTGTAATGATATCACGATTATTTTTGTTCGTTGTTCCCACAGATTTTATTGTTTTCCGTTCAAATTCCTTCTCCTGTGTTATTTACACAACTGGAGATAAAAGGAGATTATTTACGTTAAAGTTGATGAATTTCAAAAAATTTACTTGACGAATGAGTATAAAAACTGAGTATAAATGAGTATAAACTTAGCAGTTGATGTGACCCACCGCGATGAGTAATTGTTTATATGTATGATTTATTCATGCACAACAGAAGATTGAAAATAAATCAATTTTGAGAGTATTCAGAAAAAATCTGATATTGAACATTTTTTCGACCGATTAAACCCAAATATAATTTTTCTAATTATTCAGAAATCGTGAGATGCGGTCTGGTGTGATGTAGGTTTCAGAAAAACATTTTCTTTATCGTGCCAACGTTTCGATCTTTATTGAGATCATCTTCAGGGCTCAAAGTGTTTGTTTTGTGTAATTATGCCATTCTTGCGTGTCGTGTTGAGAGACTCTTAAAGAATGGCACAATTACACAGAAGACAAACACTTTGAGCCCTGAAGATGATGTCAATAAAGATCGAAACGTTCGCACGATAAAGAAAATGTTTTTCTGAAATCTACATCAAACCAGACCGCATCTCACGATTTCTGAATAATTATCGATTAACGGTCACTATTCACCACACATATAATTTTTCTATTTTTATTTAGATATAAAGTATAATTTAAAGGCAAAATTTTGATTAAAAAAATAAACAGTTGTGTGTTAATAAAAATAAATGGTATAAATTTCGACATTTACCTGTTGGAAAGTCAACATCCAGTTATAAAAAAATTTCCGCTCGGTTATGAAGTTATCAAGGCTGTAAAAATTCTTATGATTCACCCCGATTAAGCAGATAAATCCTTGCTAAACGGGCTTTCTTTAAGCAAGAAAATCTTTTGAAAACTTTCTGTTTTCATTCAAATGCGATCTGTGATGTGAATTATAATGAAGTGTGAGTTGAATTCCAATTTTTGATCCATTTTGCAACGCAGGTGAAAAATGTTACGCAATTCTTTTTAATATTCCATGCGAGCTTAATTTATAAATGAAATACCATGCAAAGTTCGTGTTTTATTTATATTTTTTTAGTTAATAACATGATCCAAAGAGCTAAGACTTTTTTATGGATGAATCCGCTTGGTGTCATCCAAAGGAGGCGTGTCCTAAGTCGTACAAGAATTTTTAAAAAAACTTACTTGATGCTGGGCAAAAGCGCTGGTCGCTAAGACGAAAAGCAGCATTAAAGAATACATGTTTGGAAAATTCCTTCTTTTTTTTCTGAATTGACTTGTTTCTCTGTGATGATGGCCGAGTACTGATGCCAAGGACTAAGGAGGGACTACCGAGCGGGCGTTTGAACTACCTTTCCTTTTGGAATCCCCACCCTTGCTTGATTGCTGCACGGACTCCACCAACGGCCGACTCTGCCCTCCTACACCCGTCTTAAAACAAAAAAAGGACATATGCATCCAATTCATTTGCATAAAAAGCTGAAACGAGCGTAAAACTACTATGTAAAAACATATTAAAGCATAGCCCACCCACTTCTAGCTTTTCTTTTAAGACTGCGTTCATTGCATGAAAGAGAATTTTCATCTCCTTTTTTATTTGTAGGAATATTTTTACCATCCCTAACCATTTTTCCAGCATATTCTAATTCGATTACTTCATATTTCCAATTAATAATTGTACAGAAATATAAGAGTTAAAAAGCATACTAATTTCACTTCCAATAAAATTTTATAATTTAAGCTATTTTGACTGTCATCTAGTCCAGCCTACATGCAGCTTTAAGCTGCTGACATCTGAACCATGGCACACTGAACCCAATCATCTGAGACAGATCCATTTACCAACACAGCCTCTTCTATTCACAAATTGTTTGTAAGCTTGAAATTTATTGGATTAAAATGCAGTCAAAAGTTTGTTGATATTTGCCTTAGATGCAGAACAGAGAGAGAGAGAGTGGAAACCAAAAGGACAACGATACATTACTCAGAAGAGCAAGAACAAGAGTGCCTCTTCGGTCCATGAACTATCACCTTCGAGACAATGAGGATATCATGGGACCGGTGATATCGAAGATATAGATGACAACAGCAGTGATGTGAAGAGGAGGATGGAAAGATGCTTGTTGGTGCCAAGCGCATGGCGGGGCTAAAAGGCCCTGAACTTTCATGATTGAACGGTTGAATTTAGATATAAGCAGTATAATTTGCTACAATAATTGAACAAATTCAGCCATTACTTTCTCATTTCTATTATACTTAATTTAGAGGGAAAAAAACGCAGTAGTGGATTGAATTTTATAAATATTATTTGATAAGACCAGTATCCTTTAGGAATTTAAATACTTTTTAAGTTTCATTTATTCATGTGAAGAAACAGTGAAAAATAATTTTGCTGTGGGATTTCTTGTAGAGAACTGAAATGTGATAGCCTGGTCTACTCCTTCTTAGTTAATTTGTTCTGTCAGACATGTTCAACATTTTGCCATCATCAATAGTGGATTTGTCCCATCGCTTAGAGTGTCTGACACGCCAAACCAGCAATGATGCAGGATGATCAGTATGACCAAACTATAGTATATTTTGCAAAACGATAATAATAATAAAGTAGTTCCCATCATCTATTGTCAATATAAGTCTGGCTTTTCAACACATTTTTAATATATGATTTTTTTTTGTGATTTAAAGCTTCTCTTATACACTGCAATAAAACCAGATCTATTTCAGTTTCTGAATTTAGAATACTTTTGTGTTCATTCCTTGAAAAGTGAAGTATCCTAGAAAAATTTGAACTCTTTTCTAAGTACTTCATCTTAACCACTCACTATTAACACAATGTTATTACCAATCCTGGGGACTCTGGTGCAAAGAGTTTAAGACGCAGCACTCATATTTTCTACACTAGTTCTGGGTTTAAATCCAAATACAACTAACAGTCCAACCCAATGAGTACAGGCTGACTAAAACGATCAGTGACGAACAAATTTCAGATTCATAACCCCAGACTGTTTTGTGCTTAGCTCTATGGGCCATGAAGACCCTTGGCTTCCCTGACAGGCTACCACATTGCTTTATTATTTGCTTCTGTAGTCCACTCCTGACTCCTAACATTCTGAGCTCCTACTCGAAATCACCAACCCACCTGAGCCTCAGTCTTTCTCTAATATGCCTTCCCACTGATGTCCATCTTCTGGACTTTATTAGTGACTGAATTTTTATAATGCTCCCGTCAGTTCTGCATTTGTTTTTTATCCATTCGTTTTCTATAATGACCGATCTCCACCTCATAACTTTTTGAGGTCCTCCTTGACATCCACATCACTTCCTTCCTCTTTAACATCATAGTTAAGGAAGTCTATGCTAAAGACATTTTAGCATATATTACAATATATTATATTGTATAAAAGCAATAATAATGATATTACTATTATTATTACTATAATAAAATTATATACAATGCAATGGTTTTTTGGGGTAGGCAATTTTATATTTAATCAAATTAAGGTAAATAAAATTAGGTCAATTTCTCTGGTAATTTGAAGGCTCTTAGTTACAAATAATACAAAGGAACTCCTTTTATTATTATTATTTTTTTTAATGAGGGTATTTCAACTACAGGGTTATATAAACTCTTGGGGTACCCGTGTTATAATAAATAGATACAGTAATACGTAGGAATAGCAGCAATAAAAAATTGATTATTATTATTATTTCTTTTAATGAGAGTATTTCAGCTATGGGGTTAATAAACTCTTGGGGTATCGGTGTTATACATAGGAATAATAGCAATAAATATTTCACATTTTATTATTATTATTATTATTTTCACTAGTTTTTGTGGTCCGCTTGACCAATATATCTTTCAATCTTTATCTCAACTAAAAACCTTAATTAATTAAAAATTATTTTTTTTGTTATTTATTTATTTTTAATTTTTTTATATATTTTTTTTTAATGAGGGTATTTCGGATTTTGTTTTAGTTTCCTTTCAGGGAGTACTGTTTTCCTTTTTTAACCATTATTATCACTGGTTTTGATCTTTAATTTAAAGAACGTTTATAGTTTTATTTTATTCCACTATACGGATTATATTGCTATTCTCCTAATCTCGCAGAATCTGATGGAAGTCACAGATTCAACCTTTGTTCCGGAGCCGCCTGATAAGGACGACTTCTTTTCGGTCAGATGTAGTAAATGGTGTAGAAAATACATCTTGATGTCTCTGACCCCTGCCTCAGGAAAAACCTTCAATGATTATAGTCCTTTTCGAGTCTGTAAATTTATAAAGGGTTACTGCCCGCAAATCTCTCTCAAATTTCTCAAAAATGGTTCAGTCCTATTAGACGTAAAACAAGAAAAAGATTTCCTCAATTTGAAGTATGCTTCCACTTTCGAAAACATCTCTATTAAATATGAATTGCATAAGTCACTAAATTACTCAAAGGGGGTAATAACTGTTGGAGAACTTTTACGGTGCAGCGAAAGCGAAATTGAAGATGAACTTAAGTCGCAGGGAATATCTAGAGTGAAACGTATTTTCAAAATGGTGAACGGTGTCAAAACTCCAACTCCCACCTTAATACTCACATTTGAAAAACCCGAACTACCTGAAAAAGTATCGTTTGATTTTTTGAACGTAAGAGTCCGACCATTTGATCCTAATCCAATATTATGTTTTGCGTGTTATCGCTATCGGCACACGCAAGCCTCTTGTCAAAACAGGGTCTGCAGCAAATGCGGGGAATCCACCCACACAATTACGGAATGTACTAACGAGCCGAAATGTGTGAACTGTGGTGATGCACACCCATCTTTCAGTCGACAGTGCTCGGTTTACATCAAAGAAAAGGAAATTGAAAAAATAAGAAGCAGAGAAAAAGTTTCCTATAAACAGGCGGAATATATTTTCAGAAGACTGAATGTAAATGCATCCACTCCTGGACAAAAGTCTTACTCCCAAACTGTATCCTCAAACTTGCCCCAACCCTCCATCCCGTCCACCTCTTCCTCATCAATTACTATCCCATCCCCAACTGTTAATATCCCCGCTGAGAACCTTCCTTCAATATTTGGAATATTAACCAATGGAATAAACAAGCTACATAATGCTGTTGAATTCTTAATTAGAAAAATTAATGACATTGAAAACAGCAGACCATCACTTTCAACGGACACGAAAACTTCAACCCAGTTAGGAAGTAGCTCTTGTGAACCACTTATCATTAATATGAAAACAACTAAAAAACAAACTGGAAATATCGGTCCTACGTCTCATAAAAGGCCCTTTTCGGGTAACCAGAGTAGCCAGGGATCGCAATCATCAACTGTGTCCTTGGATAGGATATCACCCACAGCAACAATTACTCAATCAAGTAGAAAAAAAATAAAATAGGATATATAGGATGCATAGAAAATAATAGGATAAACATAAGTAATTACACAATCAATTTATTCTCCAAGCCAAAAAAACAATACACTTATAATGAAAATACTACAGTGGAATTTAAACGGCCTGAACCATCATCGAGACGAAATTAACTATCTAATTTCAACCTTACAACTAGATATTTTATGCTTACAGGAAACCCATTTAACATCAAAGGAACAATTAAAATTTAGAAATTTCTCTGCAATACGGAAAGACTTTTTGCATGGACGAATTGCATGTGGTGGTGTTTGCATTTTAGTCAAGGATGACATTCCTTATCAAGTTATCAATATAAATAGTAACTTGCAATTAGTTGCAATAAATATATTAACCCCGCCACGGTTTACGATTGTCTCCTTATATCTGACCCCTGGTGTGCCTTTCTCCCAAAATGACCTTACCTCTATATATGATCAGTCACCACACCCCATTATAATCCTAGGTGATTTCAACGCCCATAGTCCGATATGGGGTGGGGATAGACGGAATAACTCAGGGAAAATAATTGAATCTGTCATGGAACATTGCAATCTCAACATCTTAAACGATGGCTCTGCCACCTATGTTTGCCCTCGATCCGGAAAACTCTCTACTATAGATTTAACACTAATTAGCCCCTCCCTACACCCTGAGTTTCTTTGGCACACTCTAGATGATTTACACGGTAGTGATCATTTTCCGATATTGATTACCTGCACTTCTCATAACAACCCAGCCAGTGGACCTCCGAGGTGGCAAATTCAGAAGGCTGACTGGTTGATGTTCCAGGAAGAAGTGAACCTTGGGCTGCTAAATCTCACTGATAATAACTTAGATAGGTTGCTTGCAACTCTTAATGAACTTCTACTAGAAGCAGCTTCTAAAGCAATACCACGGTCTTGTCCTACACAAGGAAAACGTAAAAAAGTCCCTTGGTGGAATAAAGAAAGCGAACAGGCAATTAAAAATAGGAAAAAGTGTCTAAGACAATTTATACGTCGCCCTTCAACGAACAGCCTTGATAAATACAATGCGGCCAAAAAACATGCTAGATATATTATCAAAAAAAGTAAGAAAGATTCCTGGCGGCAATTTCTTAAGAATACCACTTCCAGCACTCCCATAGCTATCTTCTGGGATACTGTCAGAAAAATAAGAGGCAAGGGATTCACACCATCCATAGCATACCTCAAAACAGGTAATGGGGACATTGCTACAACCCCTACTACCATTGCTAACATTCTTGCCATGCATTATCATGATGTATCTGCTACAGCAAACTATACGAATTCCTTCATATCCATCAAACAAGATCGAGAAAAAACTCCTATAGTTGTAACGCACGACTCATCTGATCCGCTAAACTTTCCATTCACTGAAACTGAATTTATGGTTGCTCTAAATTCGCGCAAAGACACTTCTCCTGGCCCTGATGACATCTGTATTTCATTCATGAAAAATTTAAAAACTTCAGATAAAGTAATCGTACTTAAAATTATTAACAGGATCTATAGAAATGGGGAGTTTCCACGCATCTGGAAAACCGCGTACACAATACCGATCCTTAAAAAAGATAAGCATCCGCTGGAGGCAAAAAACTATCGACCCATATCTTTAACCTGTTCCATGTGCAAACTAGCTGAAAAAATGATTGCAAACAGACTACACTGGTATCTAGAGACCCAAGGGCTGCTACCTGAATGGCAAAGCGGCTTCAGAAGAAACAGGAGTACAAGGGATAATCTTGTAAATCTTGAACTCGCTATATGTGACTCATTCCAAAATAAAAACAAATTATTAGCGGTATTTTTAGATATACAAAACGCATTTGATCGAACATGGAGACATCTGATTATAGACACGCTACAGAATTTAGGGATATCAGGAAGTATGCTATTATTTATTATGAACTTTCTAGACAGAAGAAGTTTTCGTGTGAGATGTGGCTCTGCGTACTCAGAGAGCTTTGCTCAGGAAAATGGAGTACCACAGGGCAGTGTGCTTAGTGCTACACTTTTCTGCTTAACCTTTAATGAGGTACTTAAGCATATACGATTGCCGTGTAGAGCAATGCTGTATGCAGATGATCTGGTATTGTACTGTCAGGGAAAAAATATAACAATGCTACAAGAGGACATGCAAACTAGTTTAAATGATGTTCATCAGTGGCTATGCAAAACTGGCTTTACTGTCTCTATTGAAAAGTCAGCAGGAATTCTATTCTCAAAAAGACGACCTAGTAGTTTTCCAGTTTTGTATATTTCAAATAACCCAATCAAATTCGTAGATCGAGTCCCCTATCTTGGAGTTATCTTTGATAAGAATTTAAACTGGGCTGCTCACCTCAAAACTCTGAAATCCAAGTGTTCCCAAGCACTGAANACTTACAAAGCTGTTTCACTTTTTAAATGAAGCTAATCTAATCAACAAAATATAAAGAGCAATGTGTAACATGGGACTCCCTGTGCCCAGGGTGGGTTGTGGGGTTGGGCATGCTGGGGTATTGATGTGTGGGTGCGCCCTTTTGGTGTGCTGGCTCCTCGATCTTCCTCCCGCAGGGGGATTCTCTTAAAAGATACGGGGCTAACATGACCCTTGGTGGTTCGCGCCCCTCAAAAAAAAAAAAAAAAAAAGGATAAACTAGACTCTGTCACCTATCAAATTGGTTCGGCTATATTCGCTTGTCAGTCAGATGCATTACGGCATCCCGGCGAAGATAGACCAGCAAAACGATCGGTAACGACCAAATTTCACGTTCATCACCAAGGATAGATATCACAACCACTAATTATAATTAAAAATATTTTATGTTTTATAAAGAATATAAAAGTAGTATTTTTATTAACAATATTATAGTAATATTTTTACGTAACCTTTAGCAAAATATAAATTTATATTGCTATTATTGTATTTCACAATTTTATCCAAATTTTAAACCAGCTACTGAAATCGATGCCTCGTGGGCTGACAAATATCATTCCCAGAGCAAATGCTATAATTTTTTGTGGGACAGATATTCGCAGGTGCATGACTGAACGTACAAATACCAAAGCGATGCAGATATGCGCCATTTTCCCATGTCCAATGGTAATCTGCGTGATCTTGTAGTTAATTTTTAGTGGTTTATTTTTAACCCCATTGATATCGATGAAATAAACAGTCTAGTGTACGTTTCTGTCAGTTAATTTGTTCGCGTTTCCTCCCACTTTGTGCATGTGTGTTTTTCTGTGCGTCAATCACATAAATGACATGTTTGACAATAAGAGGTTCATAAAATATGAAGTTTCCTATCTCTTTTATTCATCCATGACCCTGGTCATTTTAAACTTCTCACCCGAGGGCTTTCCAAACGATAATGAAAGACGGTTTTGTTTGAATTTCAATGCAAATTTATCTTCTGTCAGCAGTTCAGTCACTGCTCATCATTTTCGGGCCGCTCGATTCTCACCGTATTCAGAGGAGAATCGGCTTTAAGACATCTTCAGCCGACGCCTGTGTCCGTGTTACTGCTTTCTACAAATGTTTATTCAAATAAGTGCCAGAAAGTTGCATAATCCCATGACTGGACGGATTCATCGGTGTCAGTGGTTGCTTATAAACTGTAGCAACGAGAACGGGGAGCCGGTCACGAGCATTGAGGCGTGTGTGTGAGCGTGGTTAATGATTGGGCTCATCTGCCTAACCCAGTTTGAAGGGAGTTGTTGCAATTCCGTCCGCTCTTAAATTGTTCCCCGATCAGCTCAAGGTCTTTTATGGGGCGACTTATCTCGTTAATTGCACCAGGGAGGGAAGTGAGACCGGGTAGAGTTATCATGCCGTTGGATCCATGTCTAATCAAGGAGGTAAATCCGCGGTTAACGGGAAAGTTATCTAACAGTAGAATTTACTAATTCCTCCAGATAAATCTTTCCTTCCTTTGATCGTTTAAGTCCTGCTTACACACTCTGTTAAGGTCAATTTATGCTAAAATGTGCTGGAGAATGGACGGGTTCTATACGGTGTCCGGAAAAAGTTTCAAAACTTATTTGTTGTTCATGTCCATATTGCAAGGATTGTTTATCCGAAACGCAACGTCCACGGCCTGGTATAAAAGTCTCTTCCGAAGAACACAAACACATGCATTTGGTTTGAAATGAAATAATAATATGTGACAAGAAATTGAGAATGTATACAAAAAAAAGCACTTTACAAATTAAACTTTAGTTTGACATTGTCTTCAAGAATCTTTCTCACCTTAGGCAACAAGTTGTTCTAGGAAGGTGTTCTTCTTCCTTTAAACCTACCGCAATGACCGATTCAGATCATCAAACAGTTGCATGATGAGATTGACGACCAAAACGCGATGACATTGTGGAGTGTAGGGACCTGAATCCAAATTGATGACTCGGAACAGTTTGTTGGGATACAATGATATGGCATAGGCACAAAAAAGTGCAGAATTTTACTCAATATATAATTTATTCAATTCATAGAGCATTACATGTAGCAAGATTGACGGGTTTTGGTGGTTTATTGAAAAAAAATTATGGTTGAAAATTTCCGAGCGGCAGAAAAATGTGTTGTTCACAGGACGGAATTAAAGATATAAGGAAGGAAAAACGAGTGCTTTCCTTGAATAGGATTTTTCCTCGTCGGACTTGGCGCAAGGGCCATTATCTCTACGATGGATATGGGATGAAGTCTTATATAAAGAATCTGATTATTTGGAGATCGTGAGGTGCGGTATGGTTGACGTAGATTTCAGAAAACATTTTCTTATGATGCCAACGTTTCGAACTTGAGATCATCTTCAGGGCTCAAAATGTTTGTTTTCGTGGATTCTTGTGTGTCGTGTTGAGAGTGCCAGTGACAGTTGATTGCTAGTCAAAGATGATAAAGGAAACTTTTTCTAAAACCTTCGTCCCACCAGGTTGCACCTCACGATCTCCAAATGATCATTGGCTAACAGTCACTAAACACCACACATAAAGAATATGATTCAATGTCGTACATAAGGAATTATCATGAGTTAATTGGGTGGGGAAGTCGTTTTGTAGTTCTCTCTTAAGTATCTTTTTGGGTCAAAAGATCTGGGTTTTTTACGTGTACCTAGAGCGATACGGTCCTTATGTAAAGTGAAAGATTGTTGGTATGTGTTGGGTTTGATTTGTTGAGTTGCAAATACTATTTTGTATAGAGATTGTCTGTATGTTTAATGAGTCATCTATCTGTTCAGAAGTCGTGAACTGTACGTTGAGTTCAAAGGTTTGGTCAAGCAATAGGACGATTTTGTATAACGTTAGCGAGAACGGTAACGCTAAATAATTGATTGAAGTGAGCATGCGCAGATTTAACGGAACGCTATGCTTACAAAAGGGGTGACGGTAAAGTCAACAAAGTAGTGAATATATATATAATGATAATGTTTTAATTGGACAATATATATAGCACAACACTACTTTATTGACTTTACCAGCATAGCGTTCCGTTAAATCTTGTATATATATACCTTGGCAACTTTGATGATCTCCAAATAGAAGAACGTGACGGGACTGAGAGGCCTTCTGTACAAGAATTAATGACCGCCATTTCAGCTAACCTGAATAATTCCCCGGGCTGCGAGGGTGCGATGGTATTTATTACCCTCTGCGTCGGCATCTACCTGATAACGCAAATAACTCGGTACTCTGTTTAAGGATGTTTCATAATATGTGGCTCAACGGAGAAAACATCTCACAATGGAATAATCATTTATTATTACTGATTAGAAAACCATTTAGACCGGTAACCGCCTTACAGTCGTGGCGTCCGTTTTTTAAAAATATTCGACAGAAGGATTAAAGTAAGGCTGAACAAACAAGAAAGGTCTCGCACCTATGATAATATAGCTTTATTTATTAGAGATACTAACTTAAGTTTAAAACATTTCATTTTATACTAGATGGCGAAAAGCTTGGATCAAGAGAATTTCTATTGGTTTACCGCAAGGTGTAGTCCTAAGTTCGATTCTTTTCTCCATCTATACAGCATCCTTCAGCATCCTAATTTCTCCTAAGTTCAAAATATCCCAATTTGCAGTACAAGCGAAAAGACTTTAGAAAAAGCTATCGTTTAAAAGATACCTATAACGGAATGCAGAATTGGTTTCACTGCATTAGAGTAAAAACGTACGCAATGAGTCTCACTCAGCGAAAGAAAAATTAGAATACCAACCAGTCAACAGAAGGGTCTACAAAATCTAACCAAGAGCGTTATCCAAATTTCTGGGGGTGCACATCGAACGTAAATTACTATGGAAAACTCATACAGAATACTGGGAAAGGAAATTGAATATTCTTAAATGTGTTTCCAGAATAAAATATGGTGCCCACCCTAATATAAGCCTTTTAACGTATGACGCACTAATATTGATCAATATATACTACGGAAGCATTATTTCACTTTGCTCAACTGGTCTGATTTCAATACAAGACAACTAGATGGTGTAAAAAAGGCTATGTAGTCTACACCGACAACGCCCTTATGATCGAAGCTGGCTCATTGCATGTAAGTGGGGAAAAACTGGTTCTAAAATGCCTCTCACATCGGTGATCATCAATTATCACAAACAGTGATGATACACCCCAGCTATCGAAGCCCTGATCAGTGGTATCAGACTATTGTTCAGTACAGAAAACTCAAGAACGCAAAAAGTGAAAATAGAATACGAAGGATCTAGGATCACCAAACAAAAACCAGTATGCGACGTAAAATAATGCATAGAATAGTTAGAACAAGAGATGATCTGCCATCTTCTTGGATACCTAAACAGTTTCAAACGTTATCAAATTTCCAAAAACATACATTCGCCTAAGATAAAATCATGATTTTCCAGTCTAAACTGATTTTGTGACATAAACCGTAAATTGAGAAATGGGTATTTTTAATCCCTATTGTAAAAATAAAATAACAAATGCAATGTAATTATGTGATTGTTTTGTTTTTATTTTTAGACAAAAAGTCGCTGAAAAGAGCAACGCTGCAACAAGTCAGTCGTTTGCGTTTGACAGAAGCAAAATCTGCACAAATTGAAGGAGTCAACAACGATCCTTATCCAGCTTATATCCCTGATCAGCGATATAAGACTATTGTTCAGTACAGAAAACTCAAGAACGCAAAAGGCGAAAATAGGACAGGAAGGATCCAGATTTACCAAACAAAAATAATCTAACACAAACAAAAGTAAATAAATAAATATTGAGAAATTGTATTGTAATCCAGCCCACAATAAATGTAATAAATCATTATCATATAATGATTGTCATTAACTTCCGGTATAAATAAATTTAAAAAACTCCTACGTTAAGAAATGGTATTTGTAATTGTTCTTATGGTAATCCTAAGTGTTAGTCTATCAACCTTTTGTCAAAACTATATTACGTAACTCTTCTTATTTATTAACTTTATGAACAACAATCCAATACAACAACAATGTTAAACATTGAATAGTTTGAACAGCAACAATTTTGGTGTATCAATACTCCTTTAAGGTCCATAAACATAACTTCTTTGTGAAGAAACTTTCAAAAATTTAATTATTGTTTATTTGAGAGACGAAAGATTATATGCTGTATGACTTGTGTTGTAATAATTAGGGGCTGTTAAGACGATCAGCAAACTGAACTTTTAAATAACCAAATAATTATCACTCTTTTATACAGGAGATATTTCCGACAAGGTACTTGATGTAAGTACTCGAAGCCCGTCATGCGGCAAAGCCTTAAATACTTGTGCAAGTCTGACTTACCCACCTACTTGAGAACTCTGTCAAGTATTCTTTGGATGTTCAATACTCTTTTAAACTAATGGGATTTTGACAATTTTTAGACATGCTTCGTTCAAAATAATGTTTTAACCAAAATTTTTTTTTTCCTAAGACTTTAACAAAACGGTAAATTTTGTTAGTGGTGCGTGTTTTTCAAAAGACTGTTCTAATTTTAAAATTGTTGTAATGAATGCACAAAAAATGCTATCAGCTAAGTCCTAGTATAAGTAGTGTCATAGCTCAACGCATTTGGCAAAAATATTAAATATTCTCATATTTATTATTGAAAAAAAGTTCAAAAAATTATATAACAAATTTTTAATACACTTTCGTTTGGAAAGAACATTTTAAGAAAGTACAACGTCCGGTGTTATTTATAAAAGAGAAGTCATTCCCGAGGCGGATCTGCCGTAAGGCGAATCACCTGATTATGCGGGTCCTCCTCCCGACGAAAGAAAAAAAATCAGGCAGACGTCAAAACCGAAATAATACCTATTGTATATTTGTGTTTGACTTCCGGGCAGACGGAGGCATGGGGCGTTTATTTCAAGGCTCCCGCTGGAAAAAGGCGAACCGAAAATTCCTATGACCATATATTCATAAGCTCGGTCACACCTCTGTCGCCTACATAATATCGATTACTCCATCTTCAATAATCACGGTTCGAAAAAAGCATATATCTTTCGGTGTCCTTTGTGAATCTAAAAACACAATTAGCGTCAATGAGAGAGAGAGAGAGAGAGAGAGAGAGAGAGAGAGAGAGAGGAGAGAAAGAGAGAGGAGAGAGAGAGAGGGAGAGAGAGAGAGAGAAGAGAGAGAGTGATATGTTGTCCTTTTATTTTGTTCTTCCTCTCATATTTTATCTTCTACTTTCCCTTGCTTTCTTCCCCCTTCTCTCTGCCTCTCTCTCACGCTCTCTCTTTCCCTCTCTCTTTTTCTTTCTCTTTCTCTTTCTCTCTCCCTCTAGATTCGATGTATTTATACTGAGAAGCAAAAAAGTGGTCATCCTCTTTTATTTGAGCAAATACTTGCAATCGTTCCAATTTTTCATTTATTGTTGTTTACTGGATATTATAGAAGAAAAATATATGATATAGTTAAATAAAATAATATTCACTATTTTCGTGGTCCGCTTGACCAATTAATACTTTACAATTAATTAAGGTTTTTAGTTGAGATGAAAAAAAGTTAATGGCACGAGAGGGATTCGAACCCACGACCTTCGGCTAGATACGTCGCTGCTCTACCAGGCTAGAGCAGCGGCGTATCTAGCCGAAGGTCGTGGGTTCGAATCCCTCTCGTGCCATTAACTTTTTTTCATCTCAACTAAAAACCTTAATTAATTGTAAAATAAAATAAAAATTGCAATGGAAACAAAGATGAAAATATTCAATTCAGCGATTTTATGAAGTTTTGAATGTAATGCTGTGGAATATTTTCATACTCTTCCAACAGCACAATTCATGCGAATTCTTAGGCATCACTGGGCGATGTTTTACCCTCTTTGACTACTCGTCCCAGAGATGTTCGATAGGGTTGAATTCGAGATGCTGGCCACCCCAAACATTGAATTGAAGCCCGTTCGAAATAGGTTACTAACAATCCAAGCTGTGTGGAGCCTTGCATTGTTGTAAAATATCTACGAAATCACATCCGTCATCGTAATTTATAAAAAGCGAAAATTAGTTAGAATAAAGAGTTCACGTTTTTCATTATCTATGTTTCACTCTTGAGTATGAAAATAAATGTAGATACGTGCACCACTATGATTATATTAATAAATAAATATACACTGAGAAGCAAAAAAAGTGGCCACCCTCGTTTTTTAAGTAAATATTAGCAATCTTTTTTTTGTTTTTTTTTTTTTTTTTTTGTTTTTTTTGTTTATTGTATATTTTTTGAAAAATACAATATATGAGTCGGGACTACATGCTGGCCACTGCAAACATTGCATTAAAGCTTGTTCTAAGCAGTTCTTACTAGGAACTACTAACTACTACGATGAACTGTGTGGGGCCTTGCATTGTCGTGCATAAAATTAAAACCGTCGCTGATTAGTGGCATACAAGGGACAACTTCTTCTGATAACACTTTTTTCAGTGTATCGCGCAGCTGTTAGGGAACCCAGATGAAGATCAGGTTTGTGCAACCTTCCCCAGAATAGGCTCCTCAAACCCATAACACGACCACCTCCATAGCACCTCCAGAGTGAAAATGTTCTGGGCCTTGTCAAAACCAGTGGCCTTCTCGCACATTACCTAGCTTCTGAAATTCTTACAATGCGTAAACTGGCATTAACTTTTCTAACTTGTTGAAGTCGTTCCTTGATCTCAGCAGTGCTAGAATGTTGATTACATAGGACTTTCGAAAACGATCATTTCCCTGATGGCGACCTGGCCCATGATTTCTTGCCTAATCTCTATTACTTTGTAGCAATGGAAGACCCTTTGGACTTCAGGGAATGTTAACCACCCTGGCCATATACGCTTGACTTTTTATATTGTGCAACAATACTACGAGTCTAGCCAAATCTGTATCACTTAAGACCATCACTCAAACAAATTTGAAACTTATAAATGGTACAACTTAAAAAATCGAATTACCGGAAGGTTAGAAAGAAGCTTTGCAGAAAAACTAAGAATAAAAAAACTATTCAAAGGTTTATTTACAAAATCCAATTGTAAGCACAAGTGGAAGATTTTATATGTGTTTTATTTACCTGTAATCCTTTAAAACGGAGCAAATATTGTTGAAAGATGATCAATGGAGAATTGTCTAAGAGATAATGAAAAATATTAAGGTGGCCACTTTTTTGCCTATCAGTGTTTGTATCGCCTTATCTACCTTTAAAAATATGTTACTATTTATCATTTTATGTACCTACCTATCTGTCTGTGCATACATCTAGTCTCCCTATTTTATCCTCGCAAGATTTCATATCTCACACCACAAATGAACTCTTCTTCTCTATCATTCTATCTTTCTTTTTATATGCCTATCTATCTTGTTATGTTGATCTTTTTGTATGCGTGCTCTTCCTCAGTTTTTAAACATTTTTTTAATATTAAACTATATGTTGTAAAATAAACTTCAAAGTATTGTAAGTTACAAATAACTAGCAATAATTCAATGCAATAAGTTGCCTTGTCCTGTTAGAATTAAAGAATAAATTTATAATTGTTCAGTGGGAATGTTTTAAATTTAAATAAAATTTGTACGTTTTAATTTTCTGCTTTATAACGAAAGTCTTGTTAGGAAATTATAACGTACATAGTTATTTACAGCACATCGTATAAATTATTTTCAGTCCAGATTATCTCAGGGTCTAAAAGGTTTCCATTAACGGCCGAAGAACAGCTGATGTCATCGGATCCACCCGTTCTTTCATAATTCGAACGAAGGAATCGTGCCAACCTCGCATTTCTGACTGTCTCGTTTTAAACGTCTTTAACTGGGTTTTTCGACAATAAGGAAGTTATGCGGGCGTTAGGTGAAAAGAATATTATCCTTGCCTCCCCACACTACCCGAACCAGAGGCAAACGAGCGGCATGTCGTATTCAATGACACGTCATCGAACGACAGTACCTGCGTCTTACATCATCATCATCGCACGCACAATGGATGTGGTTTAAGGTCAAGACGAAAGTCTATCCTTCCATGTAGTTCACGGCTGGCATACGATAAAAGCTCATGAATTATTTCGAGTTGCACTTTCGACCGAAGGTGTAATTATTAACTACGAAAATCTACCTTTTTTCGATCTTCACCCGAATTGCCTTCGCTTATTAATAAAACCCCTTGACTAAAAGTCGTGAGCCTTGAGAATTAGCTCATCTTTCTTTTTGGCGTTTTAAAGCTATAACTATATACTATTAGCCAAATAAAAATTATGATTAGGCAAAGTAATTATGATCCAAATTGCTCAAACAATTTAATAACGAGCAGCAAACGAAAAAACGATATTAATGACTATTACAGTTTATTTAAATTTTTTGCAGTTAATTTTTTTTTCTGGCTGTGAGTTAGAGAGAGAATGAGAAATAGATATGAAAGATTTTGAAAGAATTTAGATTGAAAAAATTTACGACGAGATAAAGAAAGAGGAAAATATTATTAAGGGCTAGAGAAATATTGAGGGAGGGAAACGAGAGAGTCAAAAATAGAAATAGTGAAAAAATCCAATAATAGAGAGAAAGGGAATCACAAACTAAGAAAGACTTAGAGAGCCAGTCATCACAGACTGGCAAAGAAAGCAAAAGGGTGGCGCTGATGCAGAGAAAGAGAACGATAAGAAAAGTATGAGAGAGACTGAAAAAGTAATGGATAAAGAAAGGGAGTTAGAGAGTCAGATAAAGTGAGTGAGAGAGAGAGAAAGAGAGAATTTGTCATTCACCATTTAAATGCTTAAAATGTAAATAAATAAATCTGTAAATAACGTGAGAGAGAGAGAGAGAGAGAGAGAGAGAGGAAGAGAGAGATAGACAGACAGAGAGTGAGATGAAGAAAGAGAGAAAGAGAGAGAGAGAAAGGAAGAGAGAGAGGAAGAGAGACAGACAGAGAGTGAGAGGAAGAAAGAGAGAGTGTGAGAGAGAGGAAGAGAGACAGACAGACAGAGAAGGAGAGGAATAAATAGAGAGAGAGAGAATGAGAGAGAGAGAAAGAGAGAGAGAGAGAGAGAGAGAGAGAGAGAGAGGAAGAAAGAGAGAGTGTGAGAGAGAGGAAGAGAGACAGACAGAGAGTGAGAGGAAGAAAGAGAGAGTGTGAGAGAGAGGAAGAGAGATAGACAGACAGAGAAGGAGAGGAATAAATAGAGAGAGAGAGAATGAGAGAGAGAGAAAGAGAGAGAGAGAGAGAGAGGAAGAGAGATAGACAGACAGAGAAGGAGAGGAATAAATAGAGAGAGAGAGAATGAGAGAGAGAGAAAGAGAGAGAGAGAAAGAGAGAGAGAGAGAGAGAGAGAGAGAGAGAGAGAGAGAGAGAGAGAGAATGTGCTGTATATGTTCACAGTTAAAAAGAAGAATGAGTATTTGGTATTTGGTATTGTGGTACTTGTATTTACAGTTACAGTTATTGTTTTAGTCTAGTTTCTGTTTATTTATTTATTATTGTTATTCGGTTTTTTGGGTAATTTTTCTTCAATAGAATGACGGTTGTGTTTCGTAGCTTCGTATCATTCTTGGCTTCTTTATCTACCTACTTTTATAATTCTTATAAAATTATTATTACGTATATATAGTGTCTTTAATACGTTCTGGTAACTACCATAAATGTTTGTATGTACCTATTTTTGTTTTATTTATTATTGTGCTCGAGTATAGTTGCAGTTAATTTTATGTGTGGTTTTAATTACGTCTTAACTAGACTCTTCGGTTCGATTGTATATTCTTCTGTAATTGTGTCTGAATATGCATACTTTATTCTTTCTTCTTTATTTCTCAATGCATTATTGTCCTTCTTTTTAGTATTAACAATGTTGCTTGTATAAGTTATTGATGTTGTTTCGTATGCCGTTCTCACAAAGTTTTAATGTGCGTCCGTTGTACGTATTTTTGTTGTTGTTTGTTCTGTATGCGAGTGAGTAAGTAGTTAACATGAACGTAATGAGTTAAAATAGATTTTTTTTAAACCATCTAACCTCGAATTATAATTACCAACTGAACACGAAAAAAGATCCAGCAGAAATTATAGTTTTCAGACTAAAAAAGTTTAAAAAAATTAAAAGCCGTTCTTGATGCAAATGAAGTAAAAAACGTGTAGTATATTACTTATCGTTTTCCCTCCTCGAAGAAAAATCCATTTTTGACCTCTGCAGATGATACCGTAAGATGAACCATATGTTAATCAAGTTTAATTGCAATATATTGCGTGTGCGGTCGCTAATAGGTCTATGGGTAACTCAATTACAGGCGGTTAGGGATGATTGTGTTGCTAACTACAGACGCCTTTCAGATTGCTCCAAGTCTAGACGTAATAACCATCCGGAATGGATTCACCAGTCGTTAATTCAAATTGCAAGTTTCGAAATTATATTAATCGTGAAATGGTTCGGACAAAATACTCTTCCAAGGCTCGCTGAAGAAAAAGTGCACTCGAAACTATAAATGTCAAGGTGTTAAATATATAATCGTTATTGTGCTGTATGAGGGAGGCATTTTGATATCTATATGGTAAATCTGGCGACGGAGGAAAAATGTTTATAAAACGAAGTAATTAGTGGCCAATCAGCCAAATCCGTAGAAAGAGTAAAAGTCTCAGACAATCATGAAACTACGTTATTAAATGAAAAAAACAACCTTCACAAATATTTAGTAAAAGAATTTGATTTAAATGTAATTTTAATTTTAATTGAACTTAAAAGACATGAATGTCACTCTTTTAAAATTGTTTCAAAACCGTTACTATTCACTACTATTCTGCTTCTATTCCATCATTCAAACACACATATAATATTTTGATGTTATGCATCAAATGAATATTTTAGCACAATTCAGCTTTTCAATAGGAAGTTCTGGCAAATAACCGAAGACCGGCTTTCATAGGACTTCGTAAAACGAATGTGGTAATAAGCGAGAAAGAAAAAACAAACAAACAAAAATTAATAAAATTTTCTGAAATTTCTCCATGTACAAATTAAAATACGGAATACCGGTCGTATCCGTACATACCCTTTTAATTGATTGTAATAAATTTATGTCGACCATACTAAAATCTTACGTTTTGCTCACTAAAATAAATATTGTCATCTTCAGTCGATTTTGACACTTTACCAGATACGATTAAATATCATGTACAAACCAAATATTTAATCTTTTGAGCCGCATTCGAACCTGGTATACTTACAAATGAGCTTTTTTCTTAAACACCAGCACACCGAGATTCATATAACCTCGTAGTTGAAATACGCTCGCAAAAAATAAAAATAAAAAGAAGTATCTTTTGAGTCATTTAAGAAATAACGGGGTTAAATTAAGACAAATTTAAAAATATTCCTAGATAAATATGTAAACAAAATACCTTTCAACAGATTGTTCATATATAGTTAAAGCAAAACGAGTAAGATTTACAACAAACCAAAATTTATAATCATTTAAATCATTACATTTTTTCTGTTGGAAGAAATACAATAGACAGGTCTTGAGCTGAGAATCACTCAGTATTGTACACTCCGAAGTATGCCTAAGCCCTCACTTCTCACTCGTCATTAATCAGAATGAGATCACGGGGTTAAAATCTAAAATTTAAATGTACTCGCTATTAAATAATACTTCCAATTATGGCATTTTTCTTTAAACTAACATGAACCCTTATTTTTGTTTTCACAGAACTTAATCTCAAAAAGGAAGCAAAGTCTGGAGGTTCAATAATATTTCAGACTGCCATTAATACATAATGTTATTGAGCGTTGTTCTACTCTTCTTACAAGGGGAATCTATGAACAAGGAATAACCGGTGTTGTTTAAACTTCATTTTATGAAACAAGGTCGAAAACGGAAAAATCATAAATGTGTCCGAGCTTCTTGCCATTGGACACTAAGAGCTGGGACATTTTTGAAAATTAATTTATATAATATTAATTAATAACAATTGATTATCTGGGAATGATGGATGCAGCAACAGCTAACGCGTTGACAAGGGACTTTACTGGTAAAGATCCCGGATTCGAATCCTATATTCGAAACCGACAGACTTACAAAAAAAATTTTTTCAAAAACATCGATTTTTCAAAAATGGGCTATGCTGTTGCCAACCCTCGTAAAAAAATTATATATGATTTTTGCCTTTCTGTGGCTTATTATATAAGAGTAGATTTTTTTAAAAGAAATTATATAATATTCATATAAAACGTAGCAAAAACCGTAAGTCGCTTCTACTAAAATAGGCCTCTGGGATGATAGATATTGAAATAGCGACTTAGCGAAAAAGTTATTTTTTAGCAAGAAATAAATTTATGTCGGTTTTCACATCTGAATATCTTCTAAAATCAAAATTTTTGCAAAATCAAAAGATGTTCTCTATCTCAAACTTTTCGTCTTTCATATACCTACGCATTTTTTATCACTAAAATGGTGAATTTATAATTTTGAAACCATTTGTCCAATTCACTGGAAACTTTACAGAGCTAAAGAACCCCGTAAACTACACACAATGGAAGAAACTTCACTTCCGTATTTATGGCTTATTTCCTGTGACATAAAATCGAATTTTAGTCTACAACAGTAAATATTCAAGTTTCTAATAATTGTAATCACATTGTCTTTAAAAACATAATCAAAGCAGAAAAACGGGCATTTATATTTTGTTGTTTATTTCAAATTATTGTTAACTATTTTTATCGTTATAGTACTCAAAACTTACTTATTTTAATTTACTTATTTATTTTAATGTAAGGCAAATTAAAGAATATCGAATTAAATTAATATGAAAAATTAAATATGAATTAAATGAATTTTAATAAAACATATTTAATAATTAATTTAATTTATGTAATAATTAATAAATAATATTTAATATTTTGATCGATTAAAATTTAAGTTCATTGAATGAAGTTGATTGAAAATGATTTTCCGGTATTTTGGTGAATTTTCTTTCAAACTAAACTAGACTATAATTAAATAATATTTATTAAAACTCATGAATTTCTGATGCCGGTTTACATTTTTTTTTCTCTAATATAATTATACTATAGTATAATTCTCAGGAGTTGTGAATTTTTAAGTGGAATACCAAACCTCGGATTATGACCTTAAAAATGTCTTCTTTGTTATTAAAAATTCGTATTTCAGGGATTTACATGGTGCTTAGAACGAATATAATTGTCTTTTTCATTTCATATATATTATTTCATTTAATACAATACTGCATATTATTATATGTTCGTAGTAAAAAAGAGAAAAACAAATTAACGGATACTGATTCTCAAATATAATCGTGAAATAATTATAACAGGCGAAAGAAGAGCAGGAAACATTCTTTTAAAAAATTATGTAAATTAGTTTGTAACGCCAAGAGTGCTTAATATTTTTCGGCCAAGCACATATCTCCAAAAACATTCATTGAAATCGGTGGCCCAACGCAATTATCCCTTCCTTGTTAATTGTAATAAATGTTTTGCTATGTTATTTTACAGAGTCATTAAAAACTAATCCATACTATTTTGGTAACAAATTGCAAGTTCGATCTATAACCTCATTCAAAGAATATTTTCTTCTTGGCATAACATACTTATAACCTATCTACTTTCTCGACATGCAAACAATAATAATAATAAAGCAAATAAATTTTTGCAATAAAATAAATTCTATATTCTTATCCGTGGTACTAAACATAACTATTGATATTCTTAGAAGTAATAAATATATTTAGTAAGTCAAAGAGTTTAATTTCATTTATTAGTAGCAATTGTTTTGAACCTAAATTGAAAAGCGCATTTATCAAATTACAGATTAATTATGAAAAATTAAAAACTAGTTCAGTTATATCAGTAAAACTCATTATGGTATCCTCTATATCGTAGGTTTTTCTTTAGATCTGAATACACATAAAATTAAATTTCATAAAAAATAAATACATACAGTTTATAGATTTCTAGACTGCTCTCCAAATCTGAAAAAAAGCACATAACAAAAAATTCAAAGTTACTTTACCACTCATGGTGTCGACCTACTAGTGTCACCGCGGGTTTTTCAAAACCTACTCTACCTAGAAAAATATTTAAACAGGGTTTTTGTTAACTAATGCTCTTCCTTAAAAATTGAAAAAAATTAACTTTCCATTAGCAGATTCTTCATGCGATATTATGAAAAATGGCAAAAACTATTTCAAATCGGATCCGAAAAACTTTAGATATTGCAAAAATAACACATAAAATCAGATACTGTAAAAATCTTTGCTATTGTTTTCATAAAAAATATTATTGTTTGTTTAACACAATGTCACATACATTTACTTAAAGTTTAAAAACATTTTACATATCTAAACGCTACGACATATTTATGTATAACAAATACTTTGGTGTTTCTTATAAATTAATTTTAGAATATAAAAATAAAATCTTTAATATCTAGATTCTGTTTTTGTCAAAGTGTAAAAATATTTTATTGTATGTTCTCCCAAATTAACAACAATTTTTCAACTTCATCCTACGATAAAAATCGAAAATACAGTTAAAATGAAATTAATTGTGTGTGTTAAAAATAAATTGTATAGTGGTAATACGTGAAGTATAGTAAATGTACTTAAATCTAGATATATAAAAGAAAATATAAATTTTTGCAATATAAATTATCTAATCTTTAGGTATATCAATGTCAACCATTTTGTAAGCAAACGAATCAAAAAATTGAATCCACTCCGGTTGTAAAAAAATTCCCAGCAATTCAAAAACGTAGGACACCTTGAGAAATCGGCTGAACACCTTTTGGCTCATGCTAAAAAAGAGAGGCTGCCTGAGATCGTACTGGAGTCGAAGGGTTGAGAATGTTGCAAATAGCCCCCACCTTTCTTTCAGCAGATCATCTTTCTTTCAGCTAGTATATAAACCGGTTCACGTTCCAGGTATGCATCAGTTCCACCTACACCTACAACATGAACAGGGTGAGTTGGGGAAAACTACTGTTCTTGGATGATACCCATTAATGGGTCATATGTGGATATTAATTACAAGTGTAACTCGTTAAAAAACCTAAAAAAATAAATTCTTTAGTAATCATTTTTATTACAATTAATATTTAATTATGTATCAAAATGTTTTAGTATTTTTACGATCTATCGAAGCAATTAATTATTGATAGTGATAATCGTAGTAAATAAGATTTAAACTGTACATCCTGCAACTATTAATTAACTTTTTTCAATTTTGTAGTACATTCAATAATTTCCTTATTGAGTATATGAATTTGTATTTTTGCCTTTCCTTTAACCTAATAAATTTTCAGTACTTCATACTGTAATCGTTATGGTATAGTAATTTTTTGTTATAAGTCTCTTTTTGGTAGTTTCTTTAAAATTTGTAGTTACATGTCTTATTACGATCTAGCTATTTTTATTTCTAATGAATTTTATATTTTTTCAAATTTAAAAACCACTTTACCTATTCTTCAATTATTTAAAAATATTTATTCTAGTCCTCTCTTAAAAAGCTATATTAAATTCTTACAACACGTTCAGATAATTTGGATTAAAAAGAAATTATATTAGTTTTATTGTTGTTTATGTTGTAATAATTAATTTTTCGATTAACTAATCCATAAATTAATTTGAATGAATCAATTAATTACCATTTATTGCGAACATTTTATATACTTTTCAGAGATATCACACGATTATGGGTATATTCCACTTTTAAAAGTACACTGAAAAGCCCAAACCTTTTTTCATTATTTAAATGTAATTTGTTTATGTTTAGGTATTACTTGTAGCTTGTGCTTTCGGGCTAGTACTGGCAGAACCCCCAGTCAATACATACTTGCCCGCAGCCCCAGGATCTACAGCACTTGCTCGTCAACAGGGTTCTTCTCCTGGTGGTAGGTCCGGATCTCCTTCGACACAGTACGGCGCACCTTCTGCAAACGCCAATTTTGGCGCTCCGTCATCTCAGTACGGAGTCCCCTCGGCTAACACGGGATTCGGTGGTTCTTTTCCCAGCCAACCCGCCTTCGGATCTCGATCAGGATCTCCTTCAACCGAATACGGAACTCCTTCCGCATTCGGTGCTTCTGCTAGGACACCATCAGCTCAATACGGCGTACCTTCTGATCACTCCGGATTTGGAACGCCTTCCGGCCAATACGGTGCACCCTCTGGTCATTTAGCTGGACAGTCAGGCCGTTCCGGATTTGGAACACCTTCAACCCAATACGGAGCACCATCGGCTCAATTAGGTCCGCAATCTGCCCGTTCTGGATTCGGAACCCCGTCTACGCAATACGGAGCACCCTCTGGTCAATTAGCTGGACTGTCAGGCCGTTCCGGATTTGGAACACCTTCAGCCCAATACGGAGCACCATCGGCTCAATTAGGTCCACAATCTGCCCGTTCTGGATTCGGAACCCCTTCTACTCAATACGGAGCACCCACTGGTCAATTCAATGGGCAGCCTGAACGTTTCGGATTTGGTACTCCTTCTACCCAATACGGAGCACCCGCTGGTCAAGGCCTGCAATCTGCCCGTTCTGGATTCGGAACTCCTTCAACTCAATACGGTGCACCCTCTGGACAAGGCCCTCAATCTGCTCGTTCTGGATTCGGAACTCCTTCAACTCAATACGGAGCACCCGCCGGCCAATTGGGCTTGCAATCTGGCCGTTCTGGATTTGGAACTCCATCTGCCCAATACGGTGCACCTTCAGGAACAGGACTTTTCAGACAAACCCCTAGCTCTCAGTACGGAGTTCCCGGTGCAGGAGCAGTAACCCCCTCTTCCCGTGCAGGTCGTCCCGGTTCTCGTGCTGGCTCTCCTTCTCCCCAATACGGTGTTCCTGGTGTCGGATTCGGTGCTGGCTCTTCATCTCCTTCTGCCCAATACCCCGGAAATTTCGGCTCCACTTACGACGATGCCAGCAACGACGCCGTAGTCGTTAATGCAGCGAGAGGATCTCAGGGATCGTACCCTACGTCGGGAAGATCTGGTCTTCCAAGGGACGGTTTCCAGGGCGGAAATGATTACGCCAGAGGAAGCCAAGGCTACTCAGGAGTCGAAGACGAAAACTCGGTACGCTAAATCAAACTAAAAATCAAAGACCAACGTCTAACGATTTTTTTTCCTCAGGAACCTGCCAAGTATGACTTCAAATATGACGTAGCGGAAGACGCCGTCGAGTTCGGCCACGAAGAACAGAGAGACGGGGAAAACGCGAGCGGCTCCTACTACGTTTTGCTGCCCGACGGCCGTCGCCAGGTCGTCCACTACACGGCCGACGTCGAAGGATTCCACCCTCAAGTTTCCTACGAAGGAACCGCATCTGACGGTCTCGGAGGTTTTGGCGCTGGTGCTTACAGCGGAGCCGATAACGACCTTTCCGGTGGATACGCAAATGGGCAACAAGCAGGTGGAAGGACCGGCAACCAGGGATATCAATCTGGAACGGGATCTCGTTCTGGGCCCTACTAAATGACATCTTACATATTGTATTCCTTAAAGTTACCTATAAATATAATTTATCAATTTATTAACCACTTTACTTTCTATTTATAACCCAATATTTTAAGACATTTATTGTATTATATAGGAAAACATTTCTTTTTTTAGAATAACATCATAAAAGAAAATCTTCCTTCTGGCAAGATAGCGTGCCCTTAACGTTAAAAATTCGGCAGCACAGCGATGTAATATTGCCCCAAGCGCCGAAAAAAAAAGAACGAAAGTTTACATTTCCATGATGCCAATCATCGTCCCGATAATGTCGGCAAAATCAATAACTATAATAAACAAATATCTACATTTAACAAGTCTGCTCATAGTTAAGTCCAGACTGCAAAGTTCATCTTTTCGCCTAACTGCCGTGATCTTAATATAAGCACACATTTTCCAATGCTCTAAGGCAGGCAATATGGTCGTATAAATTAAAAAGCAAAAGTTGAATCGAAATAGTTTTCATATTTTGTTCAATAAATAGCACTTTTTTTTCAAAATACTAATAAAAATTAAGGGTAATTTGCTATGGGATGCAAAAGGAATTGTTTGAAAATGGACTGTAAATGGAATATAACGTCAAACAACCGGTGTTCCAATTCTCTTCGTCAAGACAATTTTTTAAACTTTTTACCGTATCACACTAAAAAACGGGTTTTCTCCAGTTTCTATTTTATCCTAATTTAAGCAAGTTTTAAAAATTAAGTTACTACTGAACGCTTTTTGTCCCACTGATAGCCCATTGATAGCCAATTTCATAAGTTCACTATACTTACACTATTCACACGATACTTTTAACTTTTTAATTAAGAATAATTTTTATAGGTTTTTCATTTTAATATGTAGTATTCGATTACTAATGTGATAAAAAGTCAGTAGATAATATTGATTAAATCTTTCTTTCGCATAAAATCTTAATGCTACCATGATACACGTTTTTTGGGTGGTTTGATCTACCAAACGTTTCACAAAAAAGGATGTACCGATCCTACCAGCTTTAACATTGAAATGTTTATTAAACGAAGCCATTTTTGTGAAACTCATCAATCTCTAGGAGGTTTCAGCACAACGTAGAGAATTTTTGAAATTCTTCGAAGATGTGCAAATGTTTAAAATTTCTAGGCTTGTCCCAGCGAAATGGCTATCATTTGGAGAAATATGTTTGCCTAGATGATTCATAGATTATACAATTTAGCCTAAATTATAGTACAGTATCTACCTAATACAAAAGAACCTGTCAGGGTTCAGAGATCTCACCGATCAGTTGGCGAAGTGTGGTATACATGTTAGGAAAGATTTTGTTAAGGATTGGCTGTTCCGTTGAAAAAGAAATAATGCTTCAAGAGTATTGGCGATAATGACGAGAAATATTTACTGTTGTAAGAGCTTTGATTCGAACTATATATGTCTAGAGACACCAAAATTTAAACAGGTCCAATTCATCATGAAGGCTATTTTCTAAGCATGAGCATTCAGGCCTTATGAGAAATTCATGTCAAACGAGGAAGAATCCCGTCCTCTACGCGTTGACCGAGTCAAAGAGGATATATTTTCAATTTACTGCCATTTGTTCCAGACTGTCTGACAGATTGAAATATTTGAAAGCAGTTCACCTCTCATGTAATAATTTTCTTCTTTTTTAAATGGGATGGACTGGAAAGCCCTTGGGTAATTCGTTGAGCGTGCTCTAGAGTTCAGGCCAAGATTTTTTTAGTATATAAACTATACTTTTTAACTTTTTAGATGGTAGTTACTTTATAATTTCAATATGATTAAATAACAAGTTTTTATTTATTTTTGTGAAAAGCTCTTTATTATAAATTAAAATTTTTATTGTTTTAAATTCTTATGTGTAATATTACTATAACTTATTTGTGATAATACTTCGAAATTTTTTTCAATAGGAAGTGATACTATTTTAATTGTCTAAAAAATAAACTTATATATATATATTTTTTATTGTGTCTGGGTTACATTAAGGATTATTATTTATATTTTCATGTTGAAATTCTTCCAAACGGTGTTTAAACCTGGACTGTTAACCTGGTAGAAGTTTTTTGATACCTACCTAATTTCTTATGTATTTGCTTGCTGTACTTAGTTCAATAAAGACTTTAAGAAGAATTTAACCTAAATTTTACAAACGACCTCAAATACCTTGAAAATGCATTGATAATGTTGGAAATATTTTTTTTTCCGCAATAAATGTTTAAAGTATAGCATCTTCTCGACGGCTTGAGTTTTTTAAACTCATTTTTCAGCATTCTATTCCATAATTTAACTGTTTAAATTATAAAAAGATGACAGAAAAACGCTGCATTGCTGAATGGACTCAGCTTTGTTCACCACACTGCATATAACAAGCATAAGGTAGGTATAAAAAAAATAAAACTCGCTTATATATGATATTTTATACAATATTTATTTTACAGATCTAGTTTTAAATTAATAATATATCGAAAATGGATAATAACTTATTCAACTCATTTAAACACGGCGATATGCAAAACCATTTCTGACATTTGAAATAGCATTTATTCACAAATCTGTTCGACCATTGAATAATGCATATTCCTTTGATTAACGATTTTTTATTGAAAGAAACCTTCGAATTTTTAAATTTCATTCTAAACAAAAAATTAACTAATTATTATTTATTGTAGTGAAAGTTCTTTCAAGTACAGTTTTCACAAAGTCATGTTTACTATCTTCGTATTTTATCAAATAAATTATCTTTTTTTTTTGTTCATTAATTGATCGCAGAATTCTAATGTGAATAATAAATAGTGGTTGATGCCTTCAAGAGTGCATCCTATACACTATATATATTAGGAAAAAAACGTATTTCTCAAACGCTTAAATTTCGAAAAGGGCTTAGGTACAATATGTTCAAATAAGACAGGTTTTCAGGAAATCAAATACAATATCGATTTTTATAATAATTTATAATAAGAATGGACTTTTTATAATGATAAGTCATTTACATAATATCACATGAACCAGTGATGCAAACTATGAAAATACAAAAATTAAATATGAACATATACACCCAATTTAACGAAAATTTGAGATAAATAATATCACACATGTGTATGTATGATTGCATATAAAAATTATGGATAAGGCGAATATTGAAAGAACCCCAACAAAAATAACAATAAATTTAAAATAAAATAATAATATAGTTGGTTTATGTTAGAAAGCATTTCCACGTGTTTTTCAATAACAAAGTGAAGACTTACTTTATCTATTTAGAGGTTTGACCAATTTTATGCGACATTTATTTGATTATTTTCAATAATTAACAAGAATTTAAATGTTAGGATGACTAATTCCAACATTAGCTAAAGCTTTAATATTTTATCAATAATTTCGCTTGTATCATTGTGACAACTTACATTCGTGGAAGGTTTATTTTTAGATTCAAGTTATTACCGTCTGGTTCTGCTGGTCTATCTATTTAGGTGTTAAACATACAATGTATTTTTTGATAGGTGGACAAAATTTGGACGAAAATTTGTGAAAGTTGGAAGTGTTTATTGATGAATATTTTATTATTACTAACACATGCAGGGTAGAAAGGAATTTCTGATTAATTAGTTCGCAAAGGGCAATTATTTTTAAATTCAGCCGTCGATTTGAATGACGATGGCTTTGTTTTGCTGTTCCTTATTACCTTCGTCCACTGTGCAAACAATGATTTATGAACGGTTTATGAAACTCAAATTTGTGTTGCACCAAATACTCATAGATTGCATTAGTTTTAGATTTATCATAATTCATTCATCCCCCCCCCAAGAATAGGACTATCAACGTTGTTATTACATAGACTTAGATTTTGAGAATGACCAAAATCTTTAAATTATAAATTAAAGCGTTCACGATTTTTTTAATTAACCTGTTTATTTAAACTAGAACAGCTAATGAGTAAAACGTAATTACGTTTACAGTTTAAACAAAATTGTAATAAAACATATATCTTCGCTATTAAATGAAAAAACTTAGGAATCATAACATCTCGGAATAACTAAGGTTTTACATTATTCGGAAACCACAAGCTTCAAAGGAATGAAAAGTTTTTGAATATTTCGATATAAATTAATAAATAAATATTCTGACATTGGCAAGCTTTTAAATATTTATTAACTTGGTCTGTGTAACGTATATATATAATTTATTTATTTATTTATGTTTTACATTGTAACATACATTTTTTAAAAACATGTATATAATGTGTCATTTAAAATATATTTTGTACTTTATTAGTATAGTTCTGTATGTTTCTTTACTAAACCCTAATATTTTTTGAGTTTTCGTACAAGTATGTAATGGTATCCATTTTATTATGCTCATTGTTACAGAACAGTAAAAATAAAACTTTTAAGTTATTAAAATAATAATGTAATTACAAATCGTGTGCCAATTTACAAAGAATAATCTTTAAAACTAGATATTTTTTAGCTGGTCTTCAATCAGTATAAAATCTTTAATTATTATAAATTTTTAAGCTCATACTATAAGTGAATCAAATATTTACCGCCCATTATCATCACTTAAATTACAAATTATTAATAATTTATGATGCACTTTGAAATGCATAGTAATGTCAAGCACCTTCAACAACTTTTTAATTTACTAGCCTGATCTGAAAACGATTTATTAGAAAATGTTTTGCGAGCTTAACTAGACAGAACCCAGCCTGAGGCGCTTCATTTGATTGACACGATCGTTTTCGTAATTGAATTATACGCATGGACGAAAAAGCATGGATTCAGCATGACGACGAGTGATCAGTTGAGGGTTTGCAAAATTACACTTTCGATTGATGTCAGCAACTCATCCTTAATGTCAACAAAACTTCAGCATTGAACCGATTCAATGATAATTCAACGGCTGAGATATTACATTCGAATTACATACAAAGCGCTTATTTAGAGAACGTGTGTTGACAAGAAGGTGGTGTTATAATTATCCAAAAGATACTTTTTGAAAGTGGTTTAGCCTTCCAAAATAATGTTTCGTAACGTAAATAAACATGTATAGATTATATATTAGATTATTATAAATATACATATATATTATTCGTTAGGTATTTTCTATATGTATCTATTCTATATATATGTATATATATANTCATTCTCTCTCTCTCTCTCTCATTCTTTTATAGTGAAAGGTGCCAAAATGTTCTCTAAACTCCCAAACTGCATGGAGAAATGTAATAAAATAGGAAGTTTTAAGAAACCCTTAAAAACTGGGCTACTTTCAAAGTATGTGTAAGATTTTTAAGATTCTTTTATTTGTATTATGTTAATTACTGTTGTTGGTTTAATATCTAAGTTTATATATATTTAATTACTGTTATAAGAGATGTAAAAACTAAGTTAATTCAATTTAAAACTATGCTTAATTTAAATCATAATACTATCGGTCATTTTAATATCCCTTAGTTAATAAGTAGTTGTAAATACCCTGTAAACGAAAGTTCACTTATTTTACTCTGTCCTGAAGAAATTTTGTTTTATTTTGAAAAGCAAAATTTAATTTTTTTAGTTATTGTTATGTTATTGTTCGTTCGCCTTCTTGTTAATATGTAAACAGATTATGTAATATTATACAACGAATTGGTTAAAGTGTAAAACCAAGGAATATTTTTGTTTTGTGCAATTCTAAAAGATTGAGTAGAGCAATTGTAAAAATAAATCTGTACTTCTCTTTAGATGTAAGAGTGGTCCTCGAGACCAAATCTTGAGAGATTAATAAATAAAGCGCAATCAATCAATCAATCTCACTCTTTCTCTCACTCTTTCTGTTTTACTCGCTCTCTCTCCCTCATTTCCTTTAGCTCACTCTTTTTTTCATAATAGATGTTTCTTTACCAATCTCTGTATATCTTTCTGTATATCCTTAAACGATTTTTAAAACAATTTTACCTTTTACGAAATTGCTTAAAAGTTTTGTCCCTCTCTTGCTTTTACCTCCGCTTTTTATCAACATCTTAATAAAGAATTTTAATTGCAACATTAACTTTTTTTTTTAATTTTTTGTACAAGCCATAAAATAAAAAGACTCCGTGTGGGAATGTATATGTTATGTATTTATTATTATTATATGTTAATAACAATTTTTGTATAATAAATTAATTCTGCGTTAAAAATTAGTAAGAAAGGTGTACTCATTGACACTTTATTACTTTAAAAAATTATGGTTTAGTACGGTATGTCTCCAATCAGACGTGAAAGTAATATCACTTGAAACTTGACGGTCAGTAGGTATATGTGAATGATGTAAACGCTCCCCCCCTCAAAAAAGTTGAATCAACTTACCAGCCTCCCAGGTATAAAACAAGACAGCTATTTCTCAGAGACCAGTTCAAAATTTGTAGCCAACATGAAGGTAACAACAAATGAACACACGGACATAACAAAAACTGAAAAGTTTGACTTTCCAGGTGTTTGTATTGCTCAGCATCGTCAGTGCTTGCGTAGCTGAATATGGAGGCAGATCGGGCGGATACGGGGGTGGCCCGGCCAGATCTCATTTCTCTGGATACCAGACGAACGGCTTTTCCGGAGTAGCAGGTAGGGCGGGAGGGTACTCTTCCGGGGCGGCCGGATATCCCTCGGAAAATGGAAATTTTCCTTCACATACAGCCGGCGGTTTCTCTTCTGCAGCGTCGGGATATCCCTTGGGAAGGGCCGGAGGTTTTACCGGCGGTCATAACGGCTATACTTCCGGAACCGCGAGCAGGACGCACGGATACAATGGTGGAAATCAATACGCAAGACAAGGAGAAAATTATGATAATTCCGTATGTTTAATGTCCAATAGTAATAGTCGAGTATACCAATATGTAAAATTTTTTTTGTTGTTAAGGAACCGGCAAGACATGAATTCAAATACGACGTCAACGACCCGCAGTACGGAGTTGAATTTGGACACCAGGAGCAGAGAGACGGAGACTATTCCCAAGGGTCCTATTACGTTCTTCTTCCTGACGGAAGGAAGCAGTTGGTTGAATATACAACTGATGTTGAAGGCTTTCACCCGAGAATTTCATACGAAAATGTCTCCGAATATTCTGCGAACTACGGACGGGCCGCGACTCATGGATTTGGAAATTACAGATCAGGAGATTATACCACAGGAGGCTACCAGTCCGGTGGCGTTGCCTCATCAAGAAACGGACTTACCGGCTACCAGACCAGAAGAAGCGGCGGCCATGCTGGATATTAGTCAGGCTGAATAGTTACCTAAGTGCATATTTATTTATCGAACCGTACATAATAAAATTTTGAAAGCTACAAAAACATAGATTTATTGACTTATTTTGGTTGACACAAAACCCAAACCTGAAAAAATAATTTCAGCGCATTAGTTTGGAACGTGATTTAACTATGTACCTTTTACCAACCCTTTGTTTCGATAGTCCTTTCGGAAGCCACTCGACCTCTCACGCCGCGTGATTTGAAATGTGCCACTTCCCATTCTTCTAGTTTGTAACACGATTGTGTAACCGATTGAAAAATTACTTATCGAATGATTTTTAATTGTCTTCGAAGGAGTTATCGCGTAAGATGTGCTTTCAAATCGACCAGGATGAATCCCGCTACAGATATTGTGTAATAAAGTAATAACCTAGATGAACCTCTCTTAGTTCGACGGCGTACTGCACCTACATAAATCACATTGCAATACGTTGATAAGTCATGACTTTGGACTTTTACTCTTTTATAAAATATTGTTCCTGTAGCAATAAAATAATAACAACACTTACACTCTGATTATTCCATCTCATGGTTAAAATTTCATGCGATCGAATGTACATCATCTTAGTTCTTACCCTTCCTTTGAGACTTGGGCCAATCAACGTTACTCAAAATATCCATTGAATGCTTAGTTTCATACATTTCTCTAATAATTGGAAATAATCTTGTTCATTCACAATTCATGTTCTTTTTGAAAAGTTTTCCATATTGTAAGCTTTTTATCTGTTCTAAACCTACAATAATTTAAAAATCTTTTCCATTCCAATTTACAACTTTTTATGCCTGCTTTATGTCATGTCCAATAATTATATTTTTAAATTTAACTTATAAGTAAGTATTGTAGAATGCGTTTCATGTTCATTCGAACAGTTATTATTTGTTCGCCGATGGCTGGAATGGAACTCTGTTCAATATATTTTTTATGTACGTTTTAAAAGTAGCTTTATTTAAAACATGGGATTATTAAGACTAATCCGCCTTATTAAAATTTGATGGTTAATCTCATACATTTCCATGTGGCGTGTTTTTTAATTAATAAAGTAGAAATATTATTTATTAACATTTACTTAGATGTTTCGTACATTAGTTCAAGTGCACACGTCATCAGGAATCTATACTATTTTAAAAAAAGTTAAGCATAAAATTGATATTTATATTTTACATCAATTTATTAACAGGTTAAATTACATATATTAGATTAATAATTTACTATATCCATATTGTCTTTTAAAAGATGTGACAATCTTGTATGTGTAATTTAGTTTATTTTTACTATATTTACATATACATTTTTGTATTATTACTAACTAATATTAAAAAATTAAAATATAAAGAAAAATTTATTTGCTGTCAGTTTGCATAGTCAAGATGGAAGAAGGTTATCTATTGTTTTTAAATGCACAGTTTTGTTAAAACGATTTTTTTTAGAAATATATTTTTTGGTGTATGGTTACTATTTTTTTATTTTATACATTTTTAATTATACTTTTAATTTACTTAATATTTTTTATCATTTTTATTTTATCTCCACATCCATGGTTTTTCCATTCCATTTTTTCTATTAGGGGATCATCAAACGAGTCTGGGTTTTTTTTTGTTGATTTTTTATGCTTTTTTTTATCCACATCTATGGTTTTTTCCAATCCACTTTTCTTTTGGGGTCATTTAAAACCTGTTGTCTACAAAAGCCTACCTTTAGGTAACATCGATGACCTTAAGTACATAATTATCGTTACAATTCGGAATATTTCGCTAAATGTAGTTAAGAAAGTAACGTCTATTGAAATTAATTTATGTTTCAATTAATTGATCTTTATGTAAGGTATTGGTTGAGTTAAAAAGTCAGTGTCACGAGCGGGATTCGTACTCATGACCCAAGTCACGATAGCTCAAGTGGTAGAGCAGCAGCGTATTTAGCCGAAGGTCGTGGGTTCGAATCCCGCTCGTGACACTGACTCTTTTATCTCAACCAATACCTTACATAAAGATTAATTGATTGAAATATGTTATTTGGTCAATCGGACCACCAAATCTAATGCATTTAATTTATATTGTTGAAAAACGATTGGAAAATCTGTTGAAAATAAAGAAAAAAAAATTCGAACATTTATTTGAACACAGCCAGTTTGTTTAGCTTTCCATGAATATCCATGAATTTTTCGCAGAAAATTGTCATTCTTCACGAAATAGGTAACTGCAATTTCGTGGATTGGTGTTTATAATAATCTGCCGACGTGAGAGTGTTAATATTCACATCTAGTTAACTTGTATAAAAATTAAGATTTCAAACCCGGACTAACGAGAAAAATTCTTAAAGATGGTCTAGTTTTGAATTCCGAAATAATAAAAAAATGAAGGGTCCCATTTAAAAAAAGTCACGTAGGGCATATTTTTGTAAAAAACAATGAATCAAAAAGTTATTTCAGAAACCGATGAAACATTTAAATAGTTTTTAGTCTAGCGGACTGCATAATGAAAAAAAAGATTTATCAAAATCGGGCCACAATTAAGGAATTTAGAGGGAGTGGTCATCACCCGTCAGTCTTCCAGAATAACCTTCCATTTCTAACAGCCCATCCAATCCAGGGTTTATAAAGCCCATTTATAACGTGCATACCTATGGCATGTTCTTCCTTTTTTTCAACCTAATCGTTTCCTTGGTTACGGAGAACTAATGTATTATTTTGTTCATACGATCATAACACACCTTCGATATCGTTATCTGTTAATGCCTCTACCGTATGTTTGATTATACAGAGCCCCTGATTATTCCTAGCTTCAAAAAGCTCTTTAGTAACCTTGATGACCAACAGCAATTATATTCCTTGGCTGCAAATAGCATATTCGTGTCATTGGTTTTTATGGTTTATATATTTTTGGTGCTATTTACTGTAGTTTTGACTTCTAACTGCTCTTCGTAACCATGGCCCCCGACCGTTTGTTAACCGTAGCTTTTGCATCTAAATTATCATTTATCTTTTTAGCTTCTTACCAAGCAATAATTGGCAGAACTTGTTTATCGATTACACTAATACGAGGCTTGTGCAACTTAGGGGGTCCATCTACTATAAATTTACTTTTACTATTAGGGAATCTATTTTTGTTAGTCTTTTTCCTATTCACATTTAAGCACAAATGGTTTCGCCAAACTGTGGAAAATGATGTCTCCAAATTTCATACAACAGTTAAAGTTTAATATGTAATTTAGAATATATTTCCGTATATAATGTAAAGCAAATCTATGATATATTTTCGTGTTCCTACCAATTTTAACATTTTTTTAAATCCATTAGATTTCGTGGTCCGATTGACCAAATAATATCTTTCAATTAATTAATCTTTATGTAAGTATTGGTTGAGATAAAAAATCAGTCTCACGAGCGGGATTCGAACCCACGACTTTCGGCTAAATACGCCGCTGCTCTACCACTTCAGCTACCGTGACTTCGATCGCCCATTTCGACTCCCCGTTTTATTCCAATTGTAAGCAAATCGTTGCTTCCTATAGAAACACTTCTATTAACGATTGTACTACATTATTGTACGATTCACAGGTGTGATTCTAGATTAACACTAACGTTTTAATTATTTTTATCAGCTTATTTTTAATTATATACTTAAGCATACACAATTTTTTCGAAATGAATCGTTAATAAAAGTGTTCCTATATGAATCAAGCTCCCCATCATCTTATCGTCCTATTAGTTTGTTACTCGTTCCTTCTAAATTATTGGAAAAATTAATTTACAAAAGAATTATCTCTATTGCTACTTCGAACAACATCTTACCAGACCATCAATTTGGCTTTCGAACCCATCATTCCACCATTCATCAACTTCACAGAGTGACTGATTTCATTACTTCGTGTCTCGAGCAGAAACTACGCGACTGGAGTGTTTCTAGATGTTTCTCAGGCCTTCGACAAAGTATGGCATGAGGGATTATTATACAAATTAAATTTGTTTTTACCCCAGGCCTATTATTTGATTATACAATCATACCTTAAAGAGAGATTTTTCGCAGTAAACCAGGATGCGGGGACTTCTGGGATGGAAGAAGTGTGCCACAAGGGTCAATACTCGCTCCGCTGTTGTACACAATTTTTACTTCTGATATGCCCACAAATGAGAATACACTCACCGCCACATACGCAGATGACACCGCCATATTAACAAGCCATCTCTCTTCTACACAAGCTTCACTCATGTTACAAAACCACATATCAACAATTGAAAATGGAACAATCTTTGGAAAATGAAGTTTAATCCCTCAAAGTCACAACATATCACCTTTACACTCCGTCGTGAGACTTGTCCTAGCATATACTTACATAATGAACCTGTTCCTCAATCCGACAAAGTTAACTATTTAGGACTTACATTTGATAGAAACGATTAAAAAAACAGACACTGAACAAACGATTTAAAAATTTTTATTGCCTACTCAACCGACAATCAAAATTACCATTAAAATCAAAACTTTCGACATACACATACCTACTCAAACTTATTTGGATGTACGGGTGCCAAGAATATGGATCGGCGAAGTATTCTAATATTCAAAGATTACAAAGTTTTCAATCCAAAATTTTAAGACTAATTGTTTCTGCCCCTTTTTATGTAAACAATAATACACTTCACAGAGATCTTCAAATCCCAACAGTTTTTTCATCCATTAAAACATAATACATACGTTTTCATAGTAAATTACAAAATCACACCAACACACAAATACGATTACTCCATTCCCCACAATTACCACGTAAACGTCTGAAAAGAATATGGATAAGAGACCTCTTAAATGATTAATATCATTTCATTACCAATGGGTAGCTTTCTGTGTAACGCCCATAATGCTAAACACATAATCTGAAATCCAATCTGCTGGTTGTATATAATACATGTACAGTTGTAGATATAAATAAATGAAGTTAAAAAAAATATGAAGGCACGTTTTGCTTTAATTGGAATAAAATGGGGAGTCAAAATGGGAAGTTTGTGGCATGGGCGATCGAAGTCACGGTAGCTCAAGTGGTACTAAACGGCGTATTTAGCCGAAAGTCGTGGGTTCGAATCCCGCCTGTGACAGAAATTTTTCATTTCGAAAAAAATTGCGTATACTTAAATGAGTCATTATAAATTAGATTACTTCAAAGCATTGTCAGCATGATGTTACATAAATACTAATAAAACATGATGTTGTTAATAATGTTATACAAAGTGTCATAATAAATAAGTATAAATTTAAATTACATTTATCTACATTTTATACATTTTCTTTTGCTATCGCTGACCGTAAAAACAACTTCAGATCAATAAAACAAAAAGATGATAACTGTTAAATAACAATGTGAACTGATGCAAGAACATAATTACTTATTAGCTCCAGCATATTGTGTATGGTTCTTTTGTAGATTTGGGTTATAGAAGGACAATAAATCATACGTGGTTTCGATGTCAAAGTTTACGTCTGTCCTTGGATGATCCTTACAACTTCTTTTTACCGTCACTTATACATTTAATCTTCTGATATCGCGTAGGACGTACACACAACGGAGAGTTAGTCAAACGAGGTTACCTGGCCGTCACGCAGTTGTTGCTCCATAACGCCAGCTGCCATCACCAGAACGCTCTGTCAACCCGACTCAGCAAAAATCCTTAAACAATTTGGGTATCTCGAAAATGGAAAAGAAACCCCACCAAGATGGTCACAATCGATTTATCACTTTTTTATCATTTTACAATATTTGAGAATTTTTTGAAATCGTTATTTCTGAATGTGTGGGCGGTTAGTTAACTCAGTTCAAACATTACAGAAATCTTTCCTATGAAAATTTTACAAGTGTTATACAATTTTGCCTTCAATAAGAGTTAGATCCATAGTTCCAGAATACAACTGTTTCAAATTATTATTATTATTATTATTTAGTTCACATTACTTATTTCAAGTGTACATGCAACGAACGGCTTGATTATTTACAAGACGATAGTAAGATAATGCATCTATTGGATAATTTGTGTCAAATAAGAATAAATTGTCAATACTGACAATGATCCCATGAATTCGTCGGAAAGTAGATAAATTATATCGTTGATGATGAGGAATGTCTCCAATGATAAACATTGTAGTGATAAACTATTATTTGTATTGCAGCCGGAGATGGTTTCTCTTTTCACTCTTGATTGGTTGAAATTGGCCGGTTAAAAAACAGATTGAGACCCATGATTTGAAGAGAAGATGACCACATAAGGCATAATAAAAACAAAAAAGAAAATATCAACTATCTGAAGAAGAATAAAGCATGGTTAATTTGAAAATGATAAATAATAGTGGAAACTAAAAAATCAATACATAAAAAGTTGGAATATAAACTCGCTGAGCCTGGGTGTGCTTTGGATTAATAAATATATAATTATTAAATTAAATACTTTTAACATGAAATAACATATACTAAACACAAATTTATTTGTAAAAAAATGACAGACTTAACATAAACTTAATAAAAAGCTACGTAACATATTGTCAGAATAACGTAGTAGAAGAGCCATTTAGTGACAATAATCAAACTTGTCAGAACATGAAGTAACCTAGTGCATATCTGTTCGGTTCGGTTATAACAGGGCAAAAGGAACCTCACTCCAGATCCTGTTATAACAAAGCGAAGATGGCAAACAAACTTATAAGTTAAATTGCATTTTTCAATTTTTATATAAGCTCAACTCTGCCCATACATATTACACATATGCACATATGAACCAAATTTAACTTATAACTTATCACTTACTTCCTTTTTGAGTTTTTGACAGTATAGTGTCTGATTATCTGTCGAAAAAATTTTCAAATAGATTAACAAGTTGAGAATTAAGGTAAATACCAGTAAAACGGAAGCTATTTTGTTTTTCAAGTGTAGATCCACACTATACCCATTATGAGAGGGTTGGTGAGGAGGTCACCCCATGATCGAATAGGATTAAATACCTTGGTGTTGATGTGGAAAACGAACGTTTTTTTGTCTCCAACACTCTCGACCAAGGTATGGTATTGAAGAACAAAAAAAATTTAGTCGCTACTGCCAAGCTTTCCACCTATTTTAAGGTCATCATCAGGGCAAAACAAACTTAAATATGTCTACAGATTGGCATATTCAAATTTTCTACAGGCGATATCGAATTTCCCTGAAGATCGATTCAGTGCAAAATTGAGAAGGACTGTAACGGTATTGACAGTATTTTTTAGTACGGAAAACATAATTTTTATTGCCATGAAAAAAATGCTCAGCTGCTCTAGCAGCAATGAACACCTTTTTCCCCATATTTAACCAAATATCCCATTTAAGTACAAAAAACTCATTTGTAAGGCTGGTACTATCTATCCACTTGTACGGTCAAATACCATTTCAGGTCAAAAGAAGTCAGCCTCTTTACGAATTAACGCACCGCTATTCTACAATGGTCTATTTTACAATCTACATTATTAACCAAAGCATTTCATTAAGTTTAACGCTTTTTATTAGATTCCTAAGCTTTGAAAATGGCTCTCGTGTGTACTCTTCCAACCTTTGCTTTTCCACTCCTAGGAGTAAAAAATCTCAACTTGCAATAAACTTTTACACCGGCCGAGGACGTTCCGCTGTCCTTCTTCGTGATAAATGCTGCTCCGAGCTAGTCGTATGCCTCCGGACACTGCAGTTTCCAGTTAGCATCCTGCTATCATTCTAGTCCTAGGTTTAGTAGTTCAAATACGGGCGGTTATAGTTATAATAAGCTTGAAATTGTCAAAAATAAAGCTTTAAGGATAGTACGACACATACAGAGATAGAAAAGTTTAGACTACACGCACGATGTAATAAATATAGATAGTATTAGATGTTGATGTAGATGTAATTTTCGGGGTGTAATATACTGCGCCCTGTAAGAGCTATTGTATCCCCCGTTCTCTTCCTAAAGCACATCGATGAGTCCTATTTCATCAAGAAACTTGATTAATAGGCCCGGTTTCAGTGGTTGAAGCTCTTCTATGGTCACATTATACGTCCCAAAACACTTCCTCCTGCGGGCAAGTGTAGCTCCGCAGTTTGTTAGTAGATGTGTTGGTGTCTCCTCTGCCACTATGCAGAATCAGTATTGGATTATTCCAATCTTCTTTAAGTGTCCATTTAGCTTGCTGTTAAGAACACTTACGATGCGTAGTTTGATCCTGCCTCCCTTGACACAGTGTGTAATTTCTTTTCTTCGAAAATTTGTTAAAAGATTATTGGATTGTCTGTGGCCAATGAGTGAATTCCTTTGTTCCTTCGTGTTCTTTTTGTCGTTCTGTCTGAGATACTCATTAATAGTGTGGCCTCAGAAGAGTTAGATAGTATTGCTACTTATGTAAAAATTTGGCGAAGAAGTTTGCACACTAATCAACATTTCCACTATTTACATTTAAGAAAGAATTAATACTACAGTAGTTAATTTTGTTGCCAACGCTGATCATGGCAACTTGCTGAATCGCGTCTGACAGACGAGAGCCCCCTCGGGACACACAGACCAAAATGATCAGGAACGACCGAATTTCAGGTCATCATCGCCAGACAACATGAACAAATCTCACAATTCATTAAAGTTCGGAGTCCGATTGACCGAATAACGTTTTTCAATTATCTAATCTTTATGTAAGGAAGACACTGATAAAAAAGTCAGTGTCACGAGCGGGATTCGAACCTACGACACTCGGCTAAATACGCCGCTGCTCTACCACTTGCTATCGTGACTTCGATCCACTCGGACACTAACTTCCCATCTCAAAAAGGAGGAAAAATTCGAAAAGGTGGGGTTGAGATGGGAAGTTAGTGTCCTAGTGGATAGAAGTCACGATAGCTCAAGTGGTAGAGCGGTGTATTTAGCCGAGGGTCGTGGGTTCGAATCCCGCTCGTAAGATTCACTTGTTTATCTCAACAAATACCTTACATAAAGATTAATTAATTGAAAATCTCACAATTATTTTGTCCATCCTTACTACCATTTCCTCAAGAAGGAAAAGCGAAAAAGCTCCAATGTTGGAACACAAAACACCATTTCTTAGTATCTATCATCATCGCCATCTTACCATCTTAAAGAAATATATCAATATGTATTTCAATATTCATCTCAAATAAAAAATATTATATACTTTGGCTAACTAAATTATTTTCTAATAATAGGGTGAATGTTGTATTATTGGAAGGAAATCGCAATATCAATTGTAAAAAAAAAAGAACATGGTATAAATTTTGCATAAACAAAAATATATATATGTATTTTTAAATAATAACAATGTTATTTTTAACGATTAATAAATATTAAATAGAACATGGATCAATATCCCTGTTGCCTCGTTTCTGATTGGTATCCTGGCTGACTGGCACTTTGGAAGCCGTTTCTTCCTCCGGATTGATAACCTTGTTGATCATTCCTTCCAGAAGCGTAATTTGCAGTTCGTCCTGAAGGTCCATCAGTGTAGGAGACTTTAGGATGATAGCCGTAGCCGTCGACCGTGTATTCGACCAACTGTCTCCTGCCGTCAGGAAGAAGGACGTGGTAGGCTCCTTGTGTGTTGTCGCCGTCCCTCTGTTCCTGGTGGCCAAATTCCAAATACTCGTCTGGTACGTTTACTTCGTATTTGAACTCGTATTTTGCCGGTTCCTGAAGCAATAATAAATTGTCAAGCAACAGGCCTTAACTGTGTGTATTTAATGCCGTCATTGTTGACAAGTCGAAATAAATTCCGCGTTTCATATCGTTGCGAATTGTGACGGTGTTAAAATAAACTTTGTAAATAAATACAGACGGTCGTAAAAAATTGAATCAGATTCATAAGTTCGGTTATTTGAATTATTTTTACAAAATAAATATTTGCTAAGAATGACTCGCAAAAGCACATTAGAAGAAGTTTACGCGTCAATAAAACGTTCTGTAGCTATTCAAGCTTCATTAAATCATAAAATCATCAATTAGATCCTTTTTTCTTAAAAATAATAACAACAATAACTAAAACAATAAGAATCAAATAGTTCATAAAATTTCAGCAAATATAATAGCATCATAAAAAAAATGCTAATCAGCCTTAATTAAAAACCATTTCCAATCATAAAACTGTTGTATACCTTGCCTAATTTCAAGAATTGTACTTTTTACTTAAATTTATTTTGCTGTCTCTATCATGATTAAGATAACATTTTTTAATTGAATGGTGGGCGGTATGTTCAGGCCTGAGCAGAATCAACTAGTTTACTTTACCCTTTTCATTTCCTCAACCTGCCCTTCCATTTTCCTTCCTTGCTCAACCCTGTAAGCTCTTTTCTCCAAGCCTCGTCTTAAATCAGTTAAAGTTTTGTATACTTCACAAAGTTGATTGTCTGATAAAGAGATTTTGACATTCTGTATTAAAATGTGTAATAAAAAGCTTTCTTATTTAAATTTAAATATTAAAATGATGTACAGTGAAATTTGCAAAAAACTTTATGATGTCCCCTTCCCTGAATATTAAGTTGTAATAAGATGATTAGTTACTTTTATGTACAGTAACATCAATATTATCTTTACAATAATATCAAATCTAAAATGCTAATTTCAAAATCATTTTTTCATCATCTGTATTTTAGTAATAGTAAAATTTTACTAAAAACTAATAAGTTCAGAATTGTTTGATAGTGTCTTACGATCCCGGTCTTTTTACGCCGTTGGATATCTCCTGATTGGAAAAAAAATATAACAAAACCACGGGACGGCCAGGATAAGACAATCCCATAGCTTAGAGATGTAAACGTTCAAATTTTAATCAAAATTAAATATTTACTGAATTATCTCCACCATCTCGTCCTGCATATTGGTTTCCTCCTTTTCCTCCATATCCTCCATAGCTAGCAGGTCCCCCGAATCCATTGTTCCTAGAAGAACCTGTGTACCCCTGAGTTCCAGCAACTCCCGAATATCCTTGGCTTCTAAGGCCTACAGCGTATCCTTGGTTTCCAAAACCTCCACGGTTTCCTTGGCTTCCAAGAGTTCCTGTATACCCTTGGTTTCCGTCAGCTCCCGAGTATCCTTGATTACGAACAGCTCCTGTAAATACACGGCTCCCAAGCGTACCCGAGTAACCTTGGTTACCGACTGTTCCCGAGTATCCTTGATTACCAACAGCTCCTGTAAATGCACGGCTCCCAAGAGTGCCCGAGTATCCTTGGTTAACGGCAGCTCCTCCGGCTCTGCCAAAATAGGAAGCAGCATACTGATCCTTCGTTTGGTAGACGCCCGTTCTACCGGCGTACTGAGCCAGACAAACTCCAGCCACGCTAAGTACGATCAACACCTGAAAACCGCAAAAATCAGCATCATAAAATTACATCGTAAGAAAATTAAGCACCTTGTTCATCTTAAGTGTTCACACGACGAATGGCAACCGAAATTGCCAACGTCCGTTTTTATACCTATGCGTTGAGATGATGCCACTGAAATTGGAGGGGCGGTTTACATCACTCAATATCGTTCAAAGAGTGACCACTAACCTTAATTTCTTTCCAGAGCGCTTTTACTCCTCACTTAAAAACGCTTACTTTCATAACTAGATACGAAAAAAGAAGAAAATTGCATATTAAACAGCTATAATCTACTGTGCCTGTTATATCATCAATTTGTTTGCACTGTTACTTAGTTTGGTCAACATGCACTCAATTTCCTCCTAGTATATCTATTATTATAACGTTATTATTTATTTTAAACCAATAAACCTTAAATGTCTTTCATTTTAATCGATTGAAAGAGTAATTGAGTGTATTTAATGTTAACTAATACAAATAATGTTCAAATGTCTTTTGACAATAATGTTTGGTACAAAACTTCAATCTTGTGTAAAATATTCCTTTAATATTGAAAATCATTAACAAGAAACTAACAGTCGATATATTTTGTGTTCTGCTACTTTAAACAATTATAAAAATAATATTCCTGATAACAGTTTTTAGTGCTACTTTAAATGAAATTTATTATAAATAAATAATTGATTTAATTGTTTTACGTTTTAGTCGATGTTCTCCAGTGTAAATACTCATTAAAATTTGACATGTTATTTTGCCTCTATTTCAAATAGAACTTCTTCTAGCTTCAGTCATGAAAACCTGGTAAAGTTACGAAAGTATCTCAAGTGTGTCTTCACACCGATGATTTATAGAAGCATCATGTAATTGTTTTGTAAAATGACAAAATAGTAAGATTCGAATTAATGTTTACTCTCACCGTTTTTACGGCTATAATTTATTTGTTGGTATTTAAATATTTTACTTATTGTGAAGAAAATTCAAGTAATTTAAACACAGGATGAGTTTAACTTCTGTTTTCCTCTATTTTTTTTATTGAGGCGTTTTTGGGAAAAAGTCCCAAGACATGTAAACTGTTATTTTTTGTCTAGTTTCTCATGAGCCAAAAATTTTTGATCAAACTCTCGAGAATAGGAGAATAAGAATAGTGCCTTAACTATTGCAAATGGCAAGGTGTACTGAATTCAACGATGCAAAAGGTTTTAAAATTAGAGCGACTGTTCCCAAGTTATGCCCAAATAACTTTTCCGAAAATTGTTTTTTCGGAAAAACGAAATCTTCTTCAACTTCTTCAACCAATAACCAATTTATTTATTTGTAACCTTAATTGAGAGTAACTTAATTACTAATGGTACCATAAGTAATTGGTTTAAGCCATACAAAATAAAATTGCTCCAGGAATTGAGTGACCACGATACTGACTGTATAACTGAATTTTGTAAAAGAATGGAAAAACTATTGTTCTTTTTTGAAGATGATGTGGAATGTAATCAAATAGTCCTTTTTTGTTTTTATTTGTCTTTCCACCTTTGGTCATACACAAATAGTGAAAACACAAATAACTTCAAACAAAAATAGCTGTTGGCTTAAAACCCAGAAATAGTGTAAAAATAATTTTTCGGGTGATACTAACTCGTCTAAAAATAGGTCATACTTGGTTGTCACTCGGATACTTGTCTGGCATGTAGAGAAAAGTTGCTCGACATGTCCTGTCGCTGAATTTAAGGGTGTCGTTCCATGGATCCGTAAAGAGAGTGAGTAGAAGTGACACCCTAAAGAATTATGCTTGAATACCGCACACAATCTTTAGGTCCCTTTTTCTGATTTTTGGAGAAAACGGGATTACTTTTTTTCATATCCTACTTGGTATCGTACATTATGTAGTGTATTTTGAAAGGGAATGTATTTATTGTAGTGAATGTATAGTGCGAGAGGGTCAAAGGAGTATTGAGTCGACCCTCAATTTGATTAGTTATATAGTATTTGTAATCGAGAGGAATATCGAGTCCTTCTACACTTCATGAAAGAAGAATAATGAAAATGGAAAAGAAAAATTAATAAAAAATTAAGTACAACAGAATTTTTATGTTCAAAACAACATTGTGATGCATTAAATATTTGGTAACAGTTTTGATCTTTTCTATTTAATGTTAAATTAATGATTTTAGAAAGAATGTTTCTTTTTTAATACAAACAAAAATAGCGTGCTTAAAAGATTATTAAGACACTTCTTAGTTCAGTGCAATCAATAGATTCTTCTAACAATAAGATGTACCAGGTCATTGACTGTTGCTGCAATTCTATTCCTTCGATTTTCTTTGTATCCCAAATTATAGCTCCATTGAGAGTGGCCATTGATTGGCCATTATAGCTCTATTGAGGCCATTGCCCATTGAGATGGATGGCTGCTTATTCCTTTTCATTGCATAAACTACGTCATGAATATGCCCACATTGTGTAGATGTTGTCAGATTCCAGTGACCGGTAAATAGTTTTATCACTCCTCTGAGTGTAGCCCTCTCTAACCGCAACAGTGAATTTACCAGTTGAAGAGGGTTGTTTTAGCATAGGTTTACTGTGCCTAGCACTATTTTTCTTTTTGCCTTTTTTGGATCCATTCTGTGATGGAATTGGTTCAGGGCCTACAAATGGTCTTGCAGATTGTCCTTTGGCCAGTGTGTCAGCTTTTTCCTTACAATAGACCCTTTGTGTCCTGGCACCTAAGATATCATCAGATTATTGTTTTTCCCCATGTTTTGGAAATTTTGAAACTGACTAGTTTTAATTTTTTTTTTTTTTACTATGCAAATGCTATAATAATGCTTGTCTATCCAATCTTATAGGGATTATATTGCCAGTGTAACCTCTATTAAGATTTTCTAAAGCATAAGCTTGTATTTCTGCTTGATGGGCAGACTTGGGGATGATGCACTTCCCTAATGAGTTGATTGCTAATGTTTTGGGTTTGTAGAAAAAACAGCTGATACGGTTTTTTCAAGCTGTTAGAAGCCATCTGTATACCATATCTTTATACCTGATGCTCTCCTAAATTGAATTAGTATATCGTCCTAAATTGTAAATTGTAGTATATCGAGACTTTATAAGATGTTGTATGGAGTGTTTCCGGGATGATGCACTAATATTGTTTTCATGCACTACGTTTTTTCAAACAATCTAAACCGCTCAAAAATGAATAGGGATGCTGCCAATTTTGTAGGATTTCCTTTCCCTAGCATTTCTATTTTACTTTTATTATAAATTGCAAAAAATTGTATTAGAAATTATTATGTTTTTTCCTGAATGAAAAATTAATTTAGGGATTTTGAAAAATAACAAAATAAAAGGTTTCAATTTCATAATTTTGTTTATTGGACACAATAATTATTTTAAACAATTAATACTTTGTATATAATGCTCTCTGTTAGCTAAAACATCTGTTCTCCTGTTTGGCATACTGTTAATAAGGTTGTCACTAATTTTATAAGGAATTTCATTGACATTCCATAGTAGTTGCAGGTCAACTGGCTGCAGATGGTGTGAGAAAAGCCTTCACTACAACGCATCCCACATGTGTCAATGGAATTGAGGTCTAGAGACAATGGATGAAGGGGCAGATGGTAAATTTCCAGGTTTTCTAAACATCGATGAACAACTCTGCCTCTATGGGGTCTGGCATCAGAAAATATCTGCCAATGAAATCCCTGGTTTGAGGGCTGTATTCCTCGATAGTTTCTTGGACATAAAGGACTGCGGTGACGTTGTGTTCAACAATATCTAGTTCCGTCTCAGACCTTTACACAGCCTCCAAGCTGCACTGAAGCTGCAGGAACTGGGGCGTGGTACGCATTCCCTGTGCTCGGTAGACTCTTCCGCGCCCGCTCTCACTATACAGACAGAAACGCGACTCATCAGCAAATTTAACAACATTCCAATAGGTGTTCTCTTCTAGGCACTCTGTGTTGATACAGGCCTTGCAAAATATCTTGTACTTCAACTTAGATTTGGCGGGTACTATGGAAAGGGTTCCGTCTTGCAGCTAACACAATATCCTCCCTTAGGGTCATAATGCGCTGAGATTCACTACCAGGCCTCATATTGGCACTTCCAGCCTCTCGGAATCGGGCTAAAGCCCGGGGTCGACGCTCTGAGAGAAACCAACTGCCTCCTCTACAATATCCACTGGCCGGTGACCTCGATGGCTCCTTCTCATAAAATAATATTGCGAATTTATTAAGAATATTGCGATTGAGTGGATACTCTCAAACGACACACAAGAATGACACACGGAAAACAAACACTTTGAGCCCTGAAGATGATCTCAATAAAGATCGAAACGTTGGCACGATAAAGAACATGTTTTTCTAAAACCTACGTCACTCCAGACCGCATCTCACGATCTCCAAATAATCATTTTTGTAACTGTTTGTTTTGGTTTGTATTTTCTGTATTGTTTTATCCAACTACAAGAATATATCGGTTAATTTAATGAAAATTAATAGAATAAATTACAAATATCCTTATTCATTTTTGAGCAGTTTAGAATATACTTCGCGCATTGAATTGAATATTATAACGGTTTCTTTTAGAACCTTCAAGTGATATTCGTAATTTTCATTAATGAAAAGTGACCTCTTTTATTCATTTTGACCAAATGTATTTGGATTCCGCTTTTACATTTTTTTTAAATCTACCACCTGCGATTAATCATCTTCCTTCTAATCTAATAAGAATATTCATCCTTGATTGGAACTTGACTGATTTGTCCAGCACGTTCTCCCATTCACCTTCTGTCACCATGTAAGGCCGTCGCCTTTCTTCCCTACGAGCCGGATCTTATTTATCTTTTCTGCTCCAAATAAACGATGTTCTGAACCAATTTAATACTTCAGTGTCGGTATGAGGTCGTCCTTGCATAACACGGCGATCACGTTCGACTTTAAGGCAGAGCCGTTAAGTCAAATCGTATCATCCTAATAAGTTACCAAAGTGAAGGTGTATGGCCATTTATCTTGTTTACTTAACGCGATGGGTGAAGGCAGACGTTAATATGCGGAAAAAACAGGCCTTTTCGGGCGAGTATGTTAATTAATCATAAGTAAAAGTAACTTCTATTGATAAAAAAAAAAGAAATAAATAAATCAGTGTATGTCACTGCAATTTCGTTGCAGATCCTTGATGTCGGTTGGATTCATAAACCAAATGGTAAAGGATGATTTCTATATACGTTTTTAATATTATCTACGATAAACGTTTGTTTAAAAGTTTAATTAATTTTTGTGATCTAAATGTGTTGGTAAGTTACCACGTTAAAAGGTGTCTACAATCGTGATCCTGATTCTTAGGGAAGAAACTAGAGAATACAATAAGTCAGAATGCTGCAGTGCTTGAAGAACCAAAACCCCCATCTCGAACTATGCATCCTCCTCCTCATCAACATCGTCATCACCCAATTGGTTTATTCTTAATCAGGTGATTAGATAACGCTGATTTGTATGTAGAGAATAAGCTAGGAATCGTATTATAAACCACAATTGTGGCGTCATAGAAAGATAGTAACTAATAAACAGATAAAAGATCAAGGATGAATATGTAAGGAGAGAAAGGCAAGGCCTAATCTCGAAAACTAAAAAGCATTCGTTTTGTTAATCGCTCTGGTTTTCACAAGTTGTAATTAACTATGTCCAATATCCAAAAGGTACTCAGAACTGGAAAACTCAAATTGTTCTATTTATCAAGAATAATCTGCTTTCGATTATAAGGCCATTTTGCCTTAATTAGAAGGTACAAACTATCTAAAATATAATATCATGTGAATATTGTATTAAAAACCCTTGAAATTTAAATCAAATGTACGTGTTACGTTCGGTAAACTTCTGTATAATGCAGATTGCTGCAACGAGAAATAAGCGAACTCGTATTATATGGTAATACAAAAGTCCTTATGCACAGATATCTTTTTATTTTAAGTAAAACATTTCAAATCTTATAAAACATAACTCTTACCTTGAAGTATAGCTCATTGTTTTCGATTATTTTCACCCATTTTTCTGCCAATGGTTTGATCTGGCACCGATACTTCTTTGTTTTCGATGAAAAAAGTCCTGTCCAGAACCAGTTTGACTTCTTAGTAGTTTTCGAAGTGATTCCCTATTAAAAAATGAGTCGTCGATCGAAACATATCAAAATCAAATTTTTTCTATATCTGGACTATATGCTAGGTGAGTCAAAACGGAAAACTCCTTGCAGGTCCGACAATTTTGCTTGGGCTTCAATTCAAAAGATGGGCAATAAGCAGTTTTGAAGAATGCGCAGTTCACGTTAACAAAAGCTTAACGGGGTACTTTGCTCTCAAAACTGGTCTAGCTGTTGTCGGTAAAGTTAGATTCCATTGGCTGACCATCTGGAATGCCACGAATCACAAAGGACTACTTTTACAAAAAAACAATATCGGCAAACCTCCAATATTGAATCTTCACCTCGCCTGTATCCACTGCTTCCTTCACGATTTCATACAACGCGGAATTTATTAATAGAGTGCTGTACGTGCGTGTGTGTCATTTTTAAAAGAAGGTCCTTAAAAACACAGTGCAACTAATTAATTATTCAGTCGTTTCAAAACACAGTTTTTGTTAGACGCGTTTCGACATTTTGTCATCCTCATTGTTAGATCTGCCATATAAAAACTTCTGTTATATCCTCGGCTATCTTACGATAAGTTGCAAAATAAGACTGACGTTCTGGGTTTATTAGCTTGCCTCATCCTGTAAGCACTCCTCCTCCTGAACGATCAAATATCAGATTCATCATCACACAGATAACATGAAAAACCTCACATTCTAATTTGGTCGTTACTGATCATTTTGGGTAGCCTATCCTCGCCGTGATGTAGTTTCGGAGATTCGATATCATATTAGGCCTGTGTGATTTTTGTGTAGTCCAGCCTCCTTTATAATCTCTTTTTATTTTTATTTTTTGTTCCCATCTGTCTTTACAATCGTCAGTGTTTTTCTGTTTAATCGTGTAAATGTGGTCCGAAATAATTCTGTGTATCTTCGGAATGGAAAACTTAATATTACGGATTAAAATTAAAATTAAAGATTATTTGGAGATCGTGAGATGCGGACTTGTGTGTTAAGAAAAAACATTTTCTTTATTGTGCCAACGTTTCGATCTTTATTTAGATCGTCTCCAGGGCTCAAGGTGTGTATTTTCTGTGTAGATGTGTCAGGGTTGTGTGTCGTGTTGCGAATGTGACGACACACGACGATCTACAAATAAACAATAATTAACAATGTGTGGTGATTAGTGACCGTTAATCAATATTTATTTAGAAATCGTGAGATGCGGTCTGGTGTGATGTAGATTTCAGAAATTAGATTAGAAATACTTTGATTGAATGTAAAAAAAAATAAAAAAAAAAATAAAAAAATATATATATATATATTGCATTGTATAAATTCACTTTTCCACATCCAAAATGTAATTGTTATATGTAAACAATGTCTGTAAATCCCAGGCCCTTAAGATGATCTCAATAAAGATCGAAATGTTGGCACGACAAAGAAAATGTTTTTCTGAAACCTACATCACACCAGACCGCATCTCACGATTTCTAAATAAATATTAATTAACAATCACTAGACACTACACATTAAAATTAAAAGTAAAATTGACTTAAAGCTTAAAGGAAGATAACTATTCAAGGGTTTGGAATATGACGAATTGTTGTTTCTTTATTACCCAAGAGATTAACACTGTATTCGACTTCATAATTTAGAGTATTAATTAATTCCTAAAAAATGGCAAGATATCTTATAGTCATTTACGAATTACAAATGTATATTTTACAAATAATACTTTTCCTAATTCATGTAATTACTTATTTTAATTTAAACAATATGTAATTTACATAATTATAATCAGTGATTACAATTAATTAATGGTTAGTCGTGTTTTTAGTACAATAGTGGAATATTGGCTTGTACTGTATAAATAATCAACATGATTATTATTTCGCACGATATAGCATGTAATTTGCATAAATTAAAATATGAATTCAATTAATTAATTGTTTATCATATTTATTTAGAAATCGTGAGATGCGGTCTGGTGTGATGTAGGTTTCAGAAAAACATTTTCTTTATCGTGCAAACGTTTCGATCTTTATTGAGACCATCTTCAGGGCTCAAAGTTTTGTCTTCTGTGTAATTGTGCCATTCTTGCGTGTCGTGTCGAGAGTGCCCAACTTGAGCCTTGAAGATGATCTCAATAAAGATCGAAACGTTGGCACGATAAAGAAAATGATTTTCTAAAACCTAAATCACACCAGACCGCATCTCACGATTTCTAAATAAATATCGATTAACGGTCACTAATCGCCACACGTTTATCATATTTTTATAATACTAGTGCACATTTTTTGTATATGCTATAAATAATCGACTCGTAATTAATTTATTGTTTAACATTGCATTTATTTATTATGATATGTTTCCAATGTTTACAGTGTTTTAAATATCATATGTAGCTTTGGATAAATAATCGTCTATGTACTGCAGGAAAATGTTAAATTAATTGCTTTATATTATTAACCTAAAAATTTCATTTTTAATAAAATTCAAAATACAAATATTTAATTGTTTTCACAAGGTTTTAGTATCTTATCTATTGCAGTTTTGTCAAACTCTTCAGAATACAAGCAATTCATGAATTGTTTTAACATGTTTTAAAGTTATAATAGGTTTTAGTGAATGTACGTAATAAATATGAGAGTAAAACAAATAAATAACTAATTTTTGTTTGTATGGATGACAGGAGAGATAGTTTAGTATCCTATGAGTTGCTTTTCGTTACGTGTAAAAATTTATTGTGAATTAATTAATGTTCGAAAAGGATTGTTGGTTTTTGCATTGAAATATCAAATGGTGGTGGATAATTTTATACAAAGAATTGTAATGTAAAACTATCTGAATATTTATTATAGCCAATTTAACCAAACTAATTATTAATGCTTAAATGATGTTTAATTAGTGATTTTGGCATTAGGAAAATATTTATAAAAGAAGAAAAAAATTTTTAAAGAATAGTATAAAGTCTACAACATTATTTTATTGTTATCTTTCGTTAAGGTTTGAACTCGAAAAGGTACGAATATTCATTTTGAAGTTTGTCAGTAATTTTAAATTTTTAAATGTATTTTATAATTGTAATAAGATCGATGAGGGGACTAGCATCTGAAATGTGTAGCCAAAAATAAACTGATCAATGGTTGGACAAGTTCAATTAAACACCTAACTGAATCCAAATCACACAACCAAGAAAAACAAGAATCTAGAAATTAAATAAATAATTGTTAAACAACTTTTAGTACACCAATGTAATTATAATGTCTATAGATATTGTGCAACAGAATACAGATAGTTTATTATTACTATATATTTTATATGATTATATTTTTTTGTTGTGAACAGCTTTCTCAATGAACATTCACGGTGACAGTAGACAATACGGTAAGTTAACCTGTTCTAAGACCGACGAACGGCAGAAAACAAAAGAGGAAATTTGATAATGTGTGGTATTAAACTTCCATCATACTTACAGAATGAGACAAAGGAAATATTTAGGTCACACCAATAGACGGACCATATCTTTTAAATAGATCAAGTTTTAAACCAATGATAACGATAATAAACAATAATGAAGAACATTGAAACGAATATTCTTGTTTTTAATGTACAGATGAATTTGCAAAAATGAGAAATGGAAACAATGAAATACTTCTAGAAATGTGGAAGTGAGTAGCAATGCCACCCGATGTAATAATTGTGCTTGAGATGGCAGCAAATATTTGGGTCCCATTTTCAGATTTTCAGAGGAAACAGAGCTGTTTTATTGTACAGTACTTGAAGTTTATATCTCCATTTGTGTTTCAAACTTGTATATAATCTGCACGTTACAAGCCATAGAAATAAACTGCTCCAAAATGAATAGGGATATTGCCCGTTTTGTAATATTCACTTTTATTTTTTTTAATTTATTATAGTGAAAAAAATTTAATTAAGGGAATTTGAAAAATAGCAAGATAAAAGATTTTAATTTCATAATTTTCTTTTTGGGGCACAATAACATTTTTAAACATATAATATTGTGTTTCATGTCCTCTATTAACTAAAACCTCTATTTACCTGTTAGGCATATTGTTAATAAGGTTGTCACTAATTTTGCTCTCACACATTTCACTCCATAGATGTTGCAACGCTGCACTTAGTTGTTGCGGGCAACTGACTACGGATGGTGATCGAAAAGCTTTCTCTACAACGCATCCCACATGCTCTCAATGGGATTGAGGTCTGGAGACAATGGGGGAAGAGGCTGATGTGAAATTCCCATGTTTGTTAAACAATGATGAACAACTTTGCCTCTATGAGGTCTGTCATTGTCATCCAGAAACCGAAAATCTCTTCCAATAATATCTCCGGTTTGAGGGGGTGTATTCCTGGGTAATTTCTTGGACATAAAGGACTGCGGTGAGGTTACCTTCAACAATATGGAGTCCAGTTCGCCTTTCATTGTAAATCCCAGCTCAAACCATTACACCGTTTCCTCCGAAGTGCACTGAAGAGAGCATGAATTGGTGCGATGTACACATCCCCTGTTCTCGGTAGACTCTTCGGCGCCTGCTATCATTCTACAGTCTTTCCCGTATACTCCGTCGACCTAAAAAGGACAATGAGGATCTTTAACGTCCGCACCTAGTATATTCGGCCTTATCGAACGTTTTGATTCTCAAGATGAGAGCTGACTCATATCCACATACGACAGAATAGTGTTACTGCCGCAGCATGGGTGTAGAGGCAGCTCAGCCCGAAGGGCCAAGACAACCTCGCTCCACGCTTGCCCATTCCGAGTGGTCGGGTCTGCATTAAGCATCAGACCGTATGCCGCGCGCAAAGGGCTACGTAAGCCGAAATACATCAGCCCGGTCTCCCGTGCACTCCCTAGATAGAGAAGGCCAATCTATCTCCGAGTTTAAAGTGGAATTGCTAACCACCCCCTAGCACCGCCTACGGTAAAAGCTATCATTATACAGACAGAAACGCGAATCATCCGTTAATTTAACATTCTATTTGGTGTTCTTTTCTTGGTACTCGCTACACCATATTCTCCTGAGTCGCTGGTGGCGAGCTGTTCCTGCAAGTCGTCTCAAAGGGGCATTCGATGTAAGTCCAACTTCCCTCAAACGATTACGAATGATGAAGGCCCAAAACCTCTTATACTTGATTTAGAATCTAGGTCTTAATGGGCTGAGATCCACTTCAGGCCTCCTATTTGCACTTCTAGTATCATGGAATCGGGCTAAAGCCAGGGGGTCCACGCTCTGAGAAACTCCAGCTGACTCTGCGATATCCACTTGCCGGTGACCTCGATGACTCATTCTCACATTAATATTAAATAATATTGTGAACTTCTGGTTCAAGATTTTTTCCGTGTTTAAAGAGAATACAACTGGATGAAAAATGGAGAAAAGGCGAGAAAATGTGTTTGCTTACAAAATTAGTAATCCTCATGTTTGCTATTCTTAAGTAAATCCGTTATTAAAAATGAGGAGTAACATTTATTCGTGGTTTGTATTTTCTGTTTTATTTTATCCAACTAACAAGAATGTATTTGTTAATTTAATTAAAATTAATAGAATAAGAATAAATTACAAATATACCTATTCATTTATTAGCAGTTTATATAAAAATAGGCCAATTACATTCGTTTTTTAATTTAATTTTCTATATACAAATTATGTGACGTCAAATATCATACCAAATTGCTTATTTGATATATTATTTTGTAATGTAGAGGAGGTTACACGTAAATTACTTATTTTTTCAAAAATTTATGCGGTTTAAGGGATAAATTAATTTTTAATTAATTAAAGGTGTTAAACTGTATGTAGTTATAAATTACGATAGACTGATTATAGGTTTGAACGATTAATAAAATAAACGTGTCAACGTTTTAACAATCAATAAAATAAAATAAGATTATTCCTGTCGTACAGGAGGGTTTGACGTCCAACTGTCCGTTGCCTATGGAAGACGAACGTTGTGTCAATTATATTGAGAAGCTCTCTTTGCTGTTTACACACGTGAAATGGACATTCCTTTAAGTTATGAATGTACTTTCCATGTACTTGTTTAGTTGATATTTCTAATTTTGTACGTTTCGCCTGGTCGGATGTCGATTGCGTCTGTTTGCTAAACAGCTTATAACAGTAATAAACCGTTTCCACCATGCCAAATTTTGTAGAAGTAGATATTTCAAAAATAATTTTTTAAACAAGTAATATGTTTTAATTATCATATGTTATTATTATAGGTTCGAAGGATTAAGAAAAAAAGAAAATCCTAAATGAAATTAACTCCCTAATGTTCGAGCCATGTATGGGAATGGGGTAAATTAGCGACGGTCGTTAAAGGCCCTTGTCTAAAATAGCAAGTCGTTAAAACCAAGAGCCCAGTATTAAAAGGAAAACGCCCCTCCTCCCATGGTAAAATGTATGGGTTCACATTATAAAAGTCGTGACCGGGATGCTCTGTATTTGAACGCAATATTCTCCCATTCACTGCTGAACCAACCCAGGTCCAACACGGCATGATTTATGCGGCCGGCCCGAAATCGATCACCTGCTTGAGAAATGGCGGTTTAACGAATGCCCAGTTGGCTCAGTCTTTTGACAGAATTGTAACTTATGCTGAATCAGGACGCCAATAATATCACGTGGGATAAATAAACTTTTAATAGTTGATGTTTCTTAATGGCCGGATGACGGATGCATGATTGGAGAATTTGTCAGGTCGGCAGGCAGAGAATGAAAAATTCGACAATCTATGGCTTTTTTAATTTTTGCGACTTTTCGAACTTATTGTAGTCCTTCATCAAGCAAAATATTTAGAATGTGGCGATTGTGAAAATTAAATGATGTTTGTGCAAGGTACTAACTAAATTTAAAAATTAAAGAATTAAAAATATTAAAATGGTTAACCCCGTGTTATTGTTTCAAAAACCCCGTGTTTTTGTTGAAATAATCAAGTTACCTTTTGGACAGTTATGACTTAATGATGAGGGCGTAAAAGGTAGAACGCCCTTGATTTTCCAGAATAGACCCAAGAGCCAAAGAGTCCCATTTCGCATCAGTAAGCTTTTTAGCGCCTATCGACTTTGTACCAAGAGCTTAGTCATTCAGTCAGAAAGGCTCTTTTTCCCCACGTGGGTGTTGCCAATTAACTTTGGCATTGCCTCAACCGTTCATTGCAAGTCCACGAGCAGTAGGGTCTGAGTTTGGTCATTCACGTTGCTGTATATAATGCCCATTGTTGGACACCCTGAATCCTAGTATACGTCTATTTTCATAATATACATATTTGCCTGCGTTGTAACTTCTGACTACTTGTACTACTCTCCGGACAGTACCTGATTAGTACGTGATGTTCGTACATCCTGGTAGGCTTAATCTCACAAGCCTGATTGGAAACGAAAAAACTGCAGATTCTTTATCTTCTAAGAAAATAATGTTTTTAGGAAATTTGTTCTTGGAGTCATTGGTGACCAAAGTCTCCCCTTCTTCCATCGTGACCTCAAAAATCTATTGCGGAATTGTCCCTTCTTTATTTTCAAGTCTTGTAAAGTGTACAACCCCAAACGTAGTATAGCGCTTTCGGCAGTTCCACTTCGCTTATTTAGAAGAAGAAGAACGCCCATTGATCTATTTGTAATAAACCATCGAACTATTTAAACATTCCTAATAATGTAAAACAGAGAAATAACCAGGAAACTTACCAAAACATTTTATTTTTAGTGTTTGGTGCAATTTAAATTTGAGTTGCACTGGCTATGATTCAGAGTCAATATGATATGCTGTTTTCATCACAAAAAACGTATTTTTGATAAACTTGAAAAGCTTTCTCCAGCAAAATCATAGAAATTAATTGAACTAGAATTTAAATTTCTCCACAAATATACTCACAGTCCTTTGGATTACTTTTCCATTGACAACATTAATTTAGGCTATTGATGGCACACAGACGGTTCAAAGATTAGAAATGGCAAGGGAACGGGCGCGCAGGGTTCTAACAGTACCACATGTCCATGGGATCCAACTATATTTAAAGGTGAATTTCTATCTATAGAAACAAGTGCACATGAGGTCACAATTTTAAGAGCCAAGCAGTACGTAAGTCTCTCAAAGCCCACGAAATCGACTCAAAACTAGTCTTGAACTGCAGAAATACCCAATAAAAGAATCCCTCAATAATTTAGGGTTTCAGGCAACGAGGTAGCAGGCATACGGGTACAAAGGCCTTTGGAACGAAATACATTCCAAATCCCTTTTGTGGCATAAACAAGAGTGACATTAATAAAGAACTAGAATCTAGTTCCTAGTGAACACAACAATACTGGAAATGTATGCCATAACAAACACAAAAATGTATGATGAAAGCCGCTCATGGGCAATGAATACGATATATGAATGAAACGATATCACACCCCTAAGAAGATATTTGGGCTTTATTAAAGAAATGAAAATTTGCCAGGAAAACCATAAGCAGAACTAACACAAAAAACGAAAGTTCAAAAGGGGGAAATCCCTATGACTCAAACAGAAGGAAAAACAGTAATAAGTTTAAAATATTTATATTTCTAAACATAAAAAAAGTACACAAAATTGTTTAATAATACAAACTGATAAATGGAATTATGACAAGAAGAAAATTGATAATATATTAGCTTATATTATTTCAAAATGGTCTGTTTAAATTTTTTGGTATATTTTTGGTATTTATTTATTATAACTTATTTATTTTTCCCATATTTACATTACAGCCATTATCAAAGTATTAAGAATAAAACTCACTAATTTTGAGACAAAAAAGATTACAATTGTATCGACGAAATTTGTGATTAAACTTCACGAAGAAAACAACTATGTTTACATTTAATTGATAGTTTGCACAGCAATGTAAGTTAAATAAAGTAATTTATTAACTGTACACTTGAGAATAGTCGCAAATTTCAGTTGGGAGGTGCGAAATCCATCTTTTTATCAACTAATAAATAACTACTGTATTTCTCGATAGTGCAACTATGTTTAAAAAATGAATGTCCCATATATATGTAAAATTTCAGTCCAACAACAATATGAAAAAAATTTTTAGAACGTGAAAATCAAAAGTAATGATGAATTTATGGTATGTTCTTGAATAAATAATATTATGTTAAAAATTTACATTATTATATTTTTTTATTTCACCACTGGAGTGGAGTGGGTTTTAATCACTAAATTTATTAAAAATGTTATTGAAAAAAAAAAAGTATAATAAACGAAAACAGTCTTACAAGTAAATTCCTGTGGAAAGGACGAACGACGTGCTCGAGTCACCATCTGTTGGTTTAAACACAAAGCCCAAGGCCCAAATTTGATATTCAGAAATGTTCATGGCAAAACAATGTTCATTTCTCTTTTTATCGTCAGATTTCACTTTATACAATTTAATCAAGAAATGTAAATGGTAAATAATTATTAAATAAAAAAGAAACTATAAAATGCTAGTGTGTTATATACCAGCAATAAATTGTACAATACTAGAAATATATTACTGAGTCATTTAAATTGAATTAAATTAAATTTCAATAGAAGAAGAGGAAAAATATAATAATATAAATATCAAAAAATGAACAAAGTTTTTGTAATAAAAAATCATTTATTATTATATTTATTTCTGCTTTAAAGAAAGTCAACATAGCTCAAAAGCCGAAGGACTTGGGTTCGAATCCCCCAGTGACTCTAACTTTTTCATCTCAAATTAGATTTAGATAAAAAGTAGAATTAATTGAAATAATTAATACGATCAATTATGTCCACTTAGCATAAATGGATTGTATTTATCATCAAATTTGAATATATGATGATTATTACTTAATAATGATTCTTAATGCATAAAAACAATTTTATTTTTAATCTTTCAATTAATTAAGGTTTTTAGTTGAGATAAAAAAATCAGTGTCACGAGCGGGATTCGAACCCACGATCTTCGGCTAGATACGCCGCTGCTCTACCACTTGAGCTATCGTGACTTCGATCCACTAGGACACCAACTTCCCATCTCAACCCCACCTTTTGAATTTTCCCTCCTTTTTGCCATTTTTCAAATGTCGTGTAATCGGATTGGATTCTCGGCGACAAATGAAATGGCCACGGAGAGCTTTAGTGAAGATATACGTCATTTAACGCTCGTGACGCTGACTTTTATATTATATTATTTTATGTTAATTGGTCAAGCGGACCACAAAAATAGTGAATTTATTTTTAATTTAATAAATTATAATTAAATGTTTGCTACATATGTAATGTATGAAGGTTCAATTTTTAGTTTTTGTTTAGTTACGTTCTTCTAAATATTTCAGTGTTTGAATTCAGATTTTACTCAAAGTAATTCTGTCTTACTTCATATTATCTTTTCTAATTAAAATCAAATTGAATTTACAAAGTTATCATTTATTACCACATAGTAGTTGTTAATTGGTAATCAAAGCGCGGTTCTTCCGAAAATTTAGCAATTGATCTGAATAGTTATCAAGAATCTCAGATGAAGAGATGTCAGGTTACTAAGAATGGTGAGTCAGGACGCAGACTCCTTTCTTTGTTTTATCACAACTTTCTTGACTTTTTAGTACTTTCCTTTTAGGTATTTCATTATTTCATAAATTTCAGCGATCAATTGTAAAAAATGTAATATTAAACTGGTGATAAGGTAGGTTGATGAGAGTAATAAGGATAATGAAGCACATTGCATTCTCTTTCCATTTCTGTATCATTACTTACTTTGCTTGGAGCTACTTCATTATTTCTTGTTTCTTTTTCATTATTGCACAGATTACAAAATGAAATTTTATTAAAGAACGTACTATTTATTGGAGATAATGGTGTTCTGATGAGGTCAGGTTAAGTCAGCAACATAAAGCTGGTGAGGCACGTCGTAAACTTCTTTCATTTCTGTGCCTTTACTTACTTTGTTTTGAGCTAATTCGTTGACTTTTTCATTATTCCAGACATTTCAAAATGAACTTTTATACAATAACGACCCCTTGTTTAACATCTATTGATTGGAGGGGTATGGTAGTGTGATGACACAAAGTCAGTGTTATAAGGAGAGTGAAGCACGGAGCTGACTTACTTTGTTTTTAACATGCCTTCTTTCCTTTTTCATTATTCCGTATATTTCAAAGTGGCCTCTTGCAAAAAAATACTATTTACTGAGGCTAAGGAAGGACTGAACGATTAACCAGCGTTATAAGGAGGGAGAGGCACGATGATGATTCTGTATCATAGCTTACTTGGCTTTTAAGGGATTTCCTACACTTACTCGTTGTTTTATAGTTTTCAAACAACTTCTTGTGAAGAAAACCTAGTATTGACGGATAATTTGATGACGCACTTTCAGTGTGTTTGTCTGCTTCTATATTCGCACATATTTCCTGTATCAAACACGAACGAGTTAAGGCGTTTCTTTTTGTTTATTTGTTTAAAATCAGGCGAAAATCCGTTGTACTGACTATATGGGCATAAAAAGGTAATATCACTGACATCATAATCTGTGATCTTTTTGGTGTTGATGCAAAGTTGTACGTAAGCCACTGAACACAGAATGATACGAATTTAGGGTTATAAGGAGGGAGGCGTCTATTCCTTGATTCCTTCTCTCGACGCGGACCACTCGAACCACATTGCCTGGGACAGCCTACGGGAAAATGGTTGAATTTTTCATTACACATCGCAATACGATTCTCCCCCCAAATTTGGATCTTTTAGTATTTAAAATTTTACCTTTAATCATGAAGAATTTGGTATTTTCTTCCAGAGACCGTTTTTCCTTGCGAGCTCTCTAGGAGTAATTCAACATAATTAAAGCAAAAATCGAGTGTTTTCATGATTGTATAAGATTTTATGAATGATTTAAATTACAAACCCCGACGACATCGACTACGAGGTCTCGAAGTACATGAGGTTGGTTAAGTTAAAATCAAGACAAATTTTTTCAGTTTTTTTCTAAAATTGATGTAAAATAGGAATACAATAGGATGTATATTAAACCAGCAATTTCAATAGTAAAATAGGTCGTTTTTTAAAAGGATTACCAAGGATAGTAGTCTCCCCAAAATTTATTCTTTTAATTCTCGAATATGAAGCTTTGTTTTATATCATACATAATGAGGAAAACATATGTATTATCAATTTGTTATATGAAATACATTACACATAACTAAAATAGTTGTGCATTATGAAAAACCAGATTTGTAAGATTTGACCTAGAACTATAACAAATGAACTACTAAACACCAATAATTATCAAGCCTTGATGGTTGGGAAATGATCGAGATGTAAGGAAACAGATTTTTAAGCACCGATTAAAAAAATTACAATGCATCAAAGGGCCTGAGGAATTATGATGACCAAACGATGCGAGTGCAATGTTCCCATTTCTAGATCCCTCGACAATAGATTACTTCATATAAACTAATCAACTAATATTTAAAAAACTAAATAACGAATAACTTCTTGCTGCAATGTTCTCTATTTATTACCTATTTCTATAAATTATAAAAAACGAAAAATATTCAATCTAATTTATACTAATTCTAAGCAGGTATGCTAATGCTATTTTAGATTTATGACAAATTTCTACGCTTAGGAGAATGTACATCACAGTAGTCATTAATATTTCAGTTCGAAGTGTTTCGTGTTGTAAATTAAACTTAGCTCTTAGGTCTATATATTTAAATCAATTTGTTACCAAGTTAAAATTTCATTTTGCATTAATTACGCTTCAAGTTATTCGTCTTTTGTAATCCTCCCCCGGACTGAGTCACACCCAGCATATCCCCCTTCCTCACAATGTTTACCTTCCTCGGCGAGCCCACGCCGTGTATTAAACTCTACCAAGGTTGTTCTGTTAAGGATACAGGCTGAATATCCAAAATGCGTAAATACCAATGGAAATAGATAAATAGGTGGGGAAAAAACACTGCACCAGTTCAAACGGACGTTAATCCTCAAACCGGCAGCTCTACCGAAAATGGATCAGTTGCTCAAGAACTGGTTTTTTTTGTCCGATCAACCCAAGTTCAAGGACGGTTTAAAGCTTTGACATCGGAATAGCGGCTCGCCCAAACACCAAATTAATCCAGAAGACCCTCCTGTTAGTTTCTATTGTCATCCCCGTTACACAACTACATGTTTCAGGCGCGTTGTCCTCAATTATATCACGTTGGCAGCAATTGTAAGACCGCACAGGGTTATACGTGATGAATCAACAGAATCTAAAATCCGTGGCCATTTCTATTAAAATGGTTCTATTGGAAAAGTCGTTGAGTCAGCATTATTATCAAAAGCATCCCGCATCGGTTCATATGGTTCAATCAAACTGCTGCAGTTAGGCAATTTGCAAAATACATCTTCATAACCATCTTATATTGTCATTGAAGAATGTCAGTTTGAAATCTGGTCATAACGCGTGACACACTCCTGAAGATACACAATCCAACAAACAGGGATGATCGCATTCGTTCATACATGACATCATTCGACTTCTTTGTCGACCTCTATTAGAGGTTTGGTCATTAGTGTCATCACCCTTCTTTTATGTTACGATTTCACAATGTGTTTCAATATTTACATATATGTATTTGTAAATTAGGATTGTAGAAAACCAGGTTGAAATGAAAAGATGAATCGAAATGCGTTTGGTCCACCAAAACAAGTAGCTTCATGGCTTGATCAATTTCGGCGAATACTTTTATAACAAATTTATGCACTTCTTGATCAAATATATTTCTTATATTCATTACAGTTCGTGGTCCGATTGAGCAATTACTTTTTTCAATTAATTAAAATTTATGAAAGGTATTGGTTGAGATAAAAAATCAGTGTCACTAGCGGGATTCGAACCCACGACCTTTCGGCTAAATACGCCTCTATTCTACCACTTGAGCTATCGTGACTTAGATCGCTAACTTTTCATCTGAACTTCACCTCTCGAATTTTCCCTCCTTTTTGCCGAAGTCACGATAGCTCAAGTGGTAGAGCAGCGGCGTATTTAGCCGAAGGTCGTGGGTTCGAATCCCGCTCATGACACTGATTTTTTTTATCTCAGCCAATACTTTTCGTAAATTTTATTTGTTATGCTCATTGTGATTTATGTTCATCAAAATGCTGGTCAAATATTATCTATGTTTTCACAAGGAGAGCATGGATCACCGATTTTAACGAAACCTTTTTTGTGACATTAGATTAACATATAATATAACATACGTATCCGAGCGTTCTCGGAAAAAAATTAAGACGGTTTTCTGTATTTGCTGTGTATATATTTTCTGTTATTCGTTTTTCTACGTATGATAAGAAAATAGTATGCAGGTTCGTATTAAATGAGATAATATAATGTACTTTTGATGTGTTATTTTATCGGCCTTCTGTTACATATGTTGTACGAGTATTTAGGAAAAACTAACACTCTGATCAAGGTATGGTCTTGAACTATTACTGCCAAGCTTTCGACCTAATTTAAGATCATCGTCGCAAAACAATCTTAAATATTTCTATAGATTGCCATATAAAGTTTTTAATTTTTAACAGGCGATCTAAAATTTTCTTCAAGTCCGACTTAGTCCTAACATTGCCAAGGAGTCCTTACTAAAAATAGAGGAGGAAATCCGCAAGGAAGAATCAAAAATTGCAGTCAAGCTTTCGGTCTATTTAATGCCTTAATCAGGACTACCAACTATACCTTAAATTAGAACAAATAGCACCAAAAGAATTGTTTTAGCGATCTTATGGACCACTGAGGAAATTTTTTGAATGTTTTTGCTGGCCTTCCCCGATACTCGCACAACATGTGCGTGATAATATATGTATGTACAAGTTTAAAAAACCAAAAGACGTTTCCAGTACAGTAGTTCCAAAATCATTTTGGTTAAAGAACCCTTAAACACGAATTTTCATAGTATTTAAAATTAGATATTTATTTATTTTATTTTATTTTTTGGCTGGATTGTCTCGCTGATGTCCTGTGTTCCACTTAACAATTCACGTTAAGTTTAAACACGTTCGGATTTAATCCAAATTCAGCGTTAGTGAAACTGTTAAAAAGCTTCATCTTCTTCTTTCATACTTGTCATTAAGCTTTGGATTTTTACGGCAATACTAGTAAGAAAAGTAAGATGAAATCAGCAAAAACTCCTTGCCCCTTTTGTTTTCTTTATTCCTTTTCTAATTTATCGATGGAGACCCTTTTTGTGCCATTATGTATACTTTATAGGGTTCTAAACTACAGTAATATTGCGTTTCGTTGGACTTGTTTCCAAGACATCACCATCTTTTGATTTTTCAAAAGCATTTGAAAGGCAAAATTTGAAAGGGTTAAAAAAACTGTTTTCTCAAAAATTTGTATTCAGGGGTTATTCACGAATAATTAACGGTTAAAACAAATATCAACTTTGTTTCTTGCCAAAAAAATATATATTTTAACCTACTTTGCTACGTCAATAGGTCACAGATTATGTTATGTTGTGTTATCTACGGTACCCATACTATGCCTAACTGCCAAATGTGATTCGTAACCGATGATCGAGGTTTTAAAAATATGGTTCAAAAAATCCAAACCTTCGAACCTGGGTTCGAATCCCGCTTGTGAAACTAACTTTTTGCTTTAAACCAAGACCTTACATAAAGTGAATAAATAATTTAAAGAAGTAATTTGGTCAATCAGACCACTAAGCAAAATGGTTTAAAAAAGTTTCGTTAAAATCCCCGTCCGTGGGGCCCCTCTTGTACTAAAGATTGAAAGAGTATGGCAGTGAAGAAACGTTTATCGTCGACTTCAAATTGATGTTCTTGTTTCTTGTAAAAATTGAGAAAGTTTGGCATTTTAGTCATGAACGCATTTCAATAAGGGTTTAAAACAAAATCTGAACTACGCATAACTATTGAATATGAAAAAGAGGTCTCCGAGGTATTGAAGTCCAAACATCGATAAAAGCTCCGATATCAAGAAGTTTTTTTCTCGACTGTTCTTCAATCCTCTGTCCCTTTACGTAAATACCCTTGCGCCTCAATAGGGTTTCATTTGACGAGAAATTTTATGTAGATGTGACTTTAAGATTGGAGAGGCATGCGCTCCCAATAAGAGGACCCCTTGGATTTATTATACATAATATCTCGATAACGTAACTTAACTAAACACTAAATGAAACTTAAATCGATTGCTGAATAATTATTGTGTAAGCACTTTCGATATTTTTTACAAATCCATGACAAATAAGCGCCAGTGTGTACGGCTTTTTTAAAAAGTCGTTCCAACCAAAATTTTCCGCTTAAAATTTTCTAATCTACGAACCAAACTTAAAAATTCGATACAAACACTGACAGGTAATCTGCTCATAATTTCTCATACGTTTATCAATACATTCCTCCCCCCAAACAAGGCACAAATTTCTTTTTAAAGTATCCTCAAAACGTTTTTTTTTAATATTTATTAATTGATCAACCTAATTGGATAGCAATTGAAATAAACTTTAGGGATAGATCATCCTTAAAAAGTTCAACAAATTTGTGGTTAATTACTGACAGTTGTATTTACAGTTAAGTTAAAAGAGAGTGAGAGTAATAAACAGGGGGATAATAAAAAAAAGAGTGCGACAAAAAACGAGGTAACGAGACAAATATGCAGTTGAAGTGACCAAGAAGAGTATGAGAATACAGAAAAAGACAACGTAAAAAATAAAGAAACAGATGAATGAAATATATAACAGAATAGAAGAGAAGAAAAGAGAGAGAGAGATAGTGAAGGTATAGAGAAAGAGATTGTGTAGGCAGAGATACGTGACAAAACTGGTGGGATTTCTCTTTCTCTTTCTCTTTCTCTTTCTCTTTCTCTTTCTCTTTCTCCCTTCTATGTAGAGATTATAGAAGCTTCAAGAAAAATTCAGACTGAGATATAGAAAGATAGGTCGAGAAAAAGAAACAGAAATAGTTAGAGAAAGAGAGACAAAGCTTGGATAAAGAGACAAAAAGAGGGTGGGGGAGATACAAATAAGAATAAATGAATAAGAATAAAACAGAACGATAAAGCGAAAAAGAAAAAATATAGGTATAGGGAGAAAAAAAGAAAGTGTGAGAAAGAATAAATTATACAGACAGACTGATATTACTATTTTTTCTTTTATTTATTGTAATCATATATGACAATTTATGTATGATGATTTACAAGTAATTTAAAACGTAGAATGCTACACTTGCTAGGGTTTAATTGTTTTTGAAATAATATAAATACCTTCAATAAATTTTGTTGTGATTGGATGGGAAATGTGGGCCGCGCGAAGCTTCAGAAGTCCTTGGCAGCCGCCAACGTCAGGATGATCCGGGTGTCGTTCTCACGATATTGAAAAAAAGGATGAAATCAAATTCACTGGGCGTGTCTGCAGAACTTTGTTGACTTGCGAATCAATCATTTATGGTAACGATCAATTTTGTTCAATTTATCTGATATTTGATCTCACAAAGAGAAGATTGAAAAATCTTGTAACATATTTACAGTTTCCCTTGCTTTAGATATATTAAAAAAAATTGAAATTAAATTATTATTAAAAACATGAGTGAAATCTTCTATAAAACATATTATACTATTACTATAAAGAAAAATGTGGAATCCTTCACACGAAATGTCGGTAATTCATGGTCCTGGCCTAAAAATTGTCACAGCGATTCGTTTAACACTACAATACTAAACAAGAACGTTTCATCAACAACAATAAATACTTAGCACTATCTAAAGACATATCCAAACTAATAGAATGTGCTAGCTGATTAAATATTTGGAAAATATTAAGGTAGTCGTTTGCCAGATAATAGTAAAAGTTATTAAAGTTTTAAAATGTAAATATATATTTATTTTTTGACGGTGAGCCTCCTATTCAAGAAATGTATGGCATCATGGTACCATCGGCGTTTCAGTCGAGAGAAGAGATTATCTGGATGGTAGTGGAACTAAGCTGACCAAGTCATTGGGATGTGTGGAAAGGGATCGATGGAATTTATTGTAATATTTGCAGAATTTGGAATTTTTGGAGAAAGGTCTCGTTGCAGGGTGAGGTTTGATACATAAAAAAGAGGGTTAACCATTTATCTTAGGACTTTTGATTGGAATCTTTGGCTGCGTTGGATGTTGGAATCATTGTTTGACCCCAGATATGTTCACATAGGATTGAGGACCATAGTGAATATCAACCCTTTATAGTAGTTCATGTGAGATGGGAAGTTAGTGCGCGAGCGGATCGAGGTCACGTTAGCCAAGTGGTAGAGTAGCGGCGTATCAAGCCGAAGGTCGTGGGTTCGAATCCCGTGGCACTGACTTTTTTATCTCAACTAAAAACCTTAATTAATTGAATGACTTTTATAGTAAGTTGAAGTTTGCATCGTCTGCCGAGTAGTGGTGATAACAGTTTATAACGTATGGTTTAATTCGTTTCGTTTTAGTCTTGTATGCGGATTCGAAGTAAGTAATTTGTCCAGGTGAAGTCCTAACTAACGTTCGCGAGATGTTAAGTTAATGTATTGACTCTTCGTGTACTTCTTCACTTTTTGGACCAAACAAACATGTGGAGTGACTGTGCCTTTATGTTGCGAAAGGATTGCTGTATCGTCAACAAAAGTGTAGAGAATTGTTTCTGAACGATAGAAATATCATCACTATATATATATCGTTTTAAAAGAAGTTAATAGACGTTGAGAGAATTTTACACATTACGGGAAGGTGACCAATAGGACGGGTGATTCTCTCTTTAGAGCAATTTTCAGTGAAATGAGCACCCACACATTTCTCGCAGTCAGGCTCATCATGACAGGATGGCAGTAGGCCTTGACTGACCCATGACCGTAATGACATCGTTTGCACTGAACCATTTCTTTTCTAATACGAGGTTCCCTACTCTAATTTTAGTGTAAAGGAGCGTGTTTAAAGTGTTTAATATTTGCATTATTGGGCTGAGAAGACAAATCAACGAAGAACAGAGGCAGAGCCTTTCTACTCACCGGATGCTGATCATTTGTCACTTTCCTTGCTGAAAGGCTTAGTTTCCTCCTACAGCTCCCTCCTACATGATGAGGGTTGGTGGTGTAGAGTGGCGTAAAAATCCGAACGCCATTCTGTAGGTTGAGTCTTTCTTCAGCTAATATTAATGGTAGTCAGTATTTCTATTTTTTAGGGATTCAGCGAGCTTTCTGTAGTTTTCAGACGATGCAATTTAAACCTACAACTTTGATCTTAAGTTACACAAGAATTCAGTACATACTATTAAGGTTCAAGGTTCTTGCATAATTATATGCATTTTTCGAATAAATAGGCAGTGTCTTACAAAGGCGTGATAGGGGCTGAGACAACCATCTCGTCTGCTTCATTTATAGCCAATGGAGCAAAAGGGGTTGGAGGAATTAGAGTAATTACTCCTGGCGGCCCCACAATATCATGTTTTTCACTTGTCGGTGGCACATGATTTCCACGTATGAAGTTGACGGCTGAGAACATGAGGAGGCCGCATTGAACAGCATTGACAATACTTTAAGGCGTTGTTTGTGAAGCTGATGTACCTTCTTATCATTTAATCGTGGCTTGGTCACCATTATAGACGGAGTTTTTTTAACAGGCTAGATTCAAACCTCCCTCTCACTAAGGAAAAATTTCGGTAGTACTATTATCTTAAATAGTTTACCAGGATTTCATCGTCTCCTAGTGAGTTCTTCGATGTAAGTCAGCGGTAATTTATAAACCACAGGGAAGGAGTCACCCCGAAGTGCCTTTGCCTTACTATACGCTTGCTCATTTCCTATCGTTCCGACGTGAACCTTTAGCCATTTATCTTCCATTCTGCTGTATACTACTTGCTTAAGTTGGTACAAAATTAGCCATATTTCACCGGCAACTTCGTAACCGGTGCTGTTGGACAGATTTTTTCTGCCCCTCAAATTTCATTTGAGACCTTGACAAGGTCCCAATTTTTAATTTCGTATTCATTGTTCCAAACACAATTAATTAATTTGAGCTTGTATATAAATAAATAATAATCGTAATAATCGGTGAACAGCAGTTTTTTTATTTTTCCACTACTAGAATTGCAGTATACTTCACTTAATTTATATTCCAACAGTTTCAAAAACCGAATAATTTTCTTGAGTTAAATTCCAGATTAACATTGCGTTTCATAGAATTTGTTTGAACGAGGGTTCGCAACAGCAGAGATTCTTTCAACCCTCAGGGTGCCGGTGTTTTTGAAAAAAAGCGAAAATTTGTAAGTGGGTCGGGTTCGAATGCAGGGCCACTGGATTCGAACCCGGGACCTTTACGTTACAGTGATGGGCGCCGTGTCAACGCCTAAACCGTTGCGGCCACCGACGCCCCCTATATGTGTTGTTAATCACTATTATTATGACAGTTAATTATTAGGCTTTTTGATTATCTTTAATGTAGTTTTTCTGTTTCTCTTCTAATAAAATAGGTGTGAATCTTTCATCTTTTCCGTTTAATGAACAAAACGCAATACATAAGCAAATTTTAATTTTTATATTCCTTTTCAAGTCATTAAGTCCCATTACGTTTTTTATCCTTGAGGCTCATGATAAATTTATAAATTAACATTTTCGCAGTTTAGATGATCAGATTTTATACTTAGTCATGAAAATCATTAATGAATAAGATCTGAATGAACAACTGAATGTTTATTGAGTCTATCATCAACCCTTCAAAATTATGGAACATATAACATGTTTTTAAACTATTTATTTAGCGAAATGAAAAATAGTTCTGAAAAATTTATTATTGACAAAGTGTCATTAATTGTGGATTCAATTGTCCCCGGTAGTCTATCCTGGTCCGCAATTCCAGCAAAGTAACCGGTCTTGAAAAGAAAAAAATCTTGCCAAATCGGAACAATTAAATATTAAATATGAACCAAGTCCTTGTTTGCACCTCCACGCTCGCCGTCGGGAGAGGGCGAGCTATAAAACCAGGTAGCGGATATCAGAACCTGACCAGTCAACATTCAACGACATGCAGGTAAACTTGTATATTCAAACCAACTCACTATGTATTTTCTCTAAATATATATTAAAAAAATTTCTAAATCTCCTTTTAGTAACAGTATTAAAATTTAAATTTAAAAGGCAAAATCAATAATTGAGACAGAAATCACTTTTGTTAATTGCTTTCACCTTAATGTTTCATGAATGTTTTATTATTTAAACAAAAATTAATTGTACGTTACGAACTTTTGATTGGAGAAACCCAGAAGAATCTTAGAATGTTATTTGTAAACATAGAAGTAGATTGGTATCACTCTGGATGTACCAACTTCATTCTGGTCCGACCATCCTTGTATTTTTCTATATTTGTATTTAGCGTTCTGCTTTATGTGCAACAACGTTGAGATCTCAAAACTAAGAGAAACAACGAGAATTGGACCATCCTGACCTGGACATTCCGCTGTCTTGAACCAGAACACACACAAAAACTTCAACATTTTAAATTATCGTATTGTCCAACTAAGTTATGTATAAGTGAGCTTAATATTACCCAAAAAAAATTTTTAAGTCTCTCCATAATAGAAATAGTTTAAAATTGGTCCCACCCTGTCTATTACATATTTTATTTGCGTTATATTCTTTATCGGCCTTTGTATTTTTGTTGTTTTATTTCACTTAATTTTAAATATTTTATGCTGTAAGTATTAGTCAATTGGCGTAATTGTTACTGAAAATACTTCAAGGGCATTAAGGCAACGACAGATACCCTTATATGATCGGGACGGGCCCGTGCTTAGTCATGTCACATGATTCGATTTTTTTCAACTTTTTACGTTTTTTAGTACATGGCTTGAATTAATCGCATGGGAGAGTGAGAAAGAGTGAGAGAGAAAGAGAAATAATGAAATTGAGTGAGTGTGTTAAAGAAGGAGAGAGGAGAGAGAAACAGACTTACAGACAAATAGAGAGAAGACAAAGAGAGAGAGAGAGAGAGAGGAACAGACAGACAAAGAAAGGGATAGTGAGTGAGTGAATGAGAGAGAGAGAGAGAGAGAGAGAGAGAGAGAGAGAGAGAGAGAGAATTAAATCACATTAAATAAATTAAGGTATTCGATGGATAGGATAGAAAGAAAAATAAAGAGGTAGACAGATGGGTGGAGGGTTAAGAGTGCATAATGTTTGTACAGATTTTATGTACATAGATTATCTAATTAAATCATTAAATAGACAAAGAGAATCACATAAAGAAATGCACAGAATTTCATCAGTAACCAATAAAAGGAGGATGACAAGAGTCGAAATGCTAGCATATATTGAGAATTAATACATAGTGTTATGTTTAAATGGTTAAATACTGGATTTTAAAAAATTACCGCGTAATTGCATATTTTAAAATTAATATATTTTTCCTATGCTATTTCTTCTAGTTTTTTGAAGTTGAGATATCAAGCTTTTGTCGATTGTTTGTTGATTGTTTTAAAATGACAATATGATATTTTTAGAGTTCAAAATTGTATTAGTAAACAATGGCGTCTTGGTACAATATGTAGGGTGGTTTTCATTTCATTTAACGATATTATATTATATAATATTTAACACAGCGTTGGCTTTGTCTATTTGATAAAATTATGCTGTAAAAAACTGTTATGAAAGATAAATGACATTGATTCAAATGTATAAGATTTAATGATTATTTTGAGATCGTGATAATTAAACACATTTCTTCCGTATGATAACATTAACATAGCCTTCAAAAACTATGAAACTATTCGCACCCTTTTTTCCAAAATTAAAGGTCCCACACGAGTAACAAATAATTCTGATGTAATTTACAAAATCAATTGTACAAATTTTCCTACAACATATCTATGAATGCAAAAACCCAAATAACATCCAACAGCAATGGCTGTCCACCATTTTGAACACCAACACAATTTCGATTTCAACAATCATAAAATTTTAAAAACAGAACAAAACAAACATAAGCGTAACTTTTTAGAAATGGTTTACATGGTGAACAGCCACATGTAAACTCAGCCGCAGCTACGCTAATATCATAAATCAAATTCGATATTAATAACATACATATAACACACAAAACATAAAATACAACACATAAAACAATGATTATTCGGAGATCTTGAGATGCGGTCTGGTGTGACGTAGGCTTAGAAAAACATTTTCTTTTTTTCTGCCACGTTTCGATCTTTGTTGAGATCATCCTCAGGGCCGGGGATAATTTAAACAATTTTTATAAATCCCATTTACTGTATTCTTAGCATTGAAAATATTAAAGTTGAATTTAGGTTAAAACATCAAATAAATATCCAAGCAAATTTAAAATGCGATTTCCTAGATAATAACTGGTGAATTCGTAATTAGCAAATTCGACAATTCAATTACAGGGTGATTGTATAATCGCGAATTTCCCCGTTGCAAAATTTTCTCTCCTGGCCAAAAAAAGCAAATACGTGGGCAAACAAAACGGCTTTTGGAAACATATTGTGAAAATAGATTTAATATTCAAATTGAATTTATTCTCTTTTGGGCGGGCCTGTGGGAAAGTCAAATGATTGCATAACGTACGATTTATGAAGCAATAAACTTTTGTTTTAAACTGTGTTAATTATTTAATATAATTTTCTGTTTTTCCTTTAAATTAAACTGTTTTTATATATTTATAAACGTATCCATGTTATATGATCTGTAACAAAATGGTAAGGTTTTTTGTGATGGATCAGATATACGAGTATTATTTCATGAAATAGACTTGATCCATCATTTATATAAATTATATATATTTTATATAATTTTGTATATTACTTTTATTTAAAACAACTTTAACAAACTGAAGGTCTTATATCATGACTAAAATTGATTGTCAAGCTACAATCAAGGAGTGGATAAATCGGGCTCACAAAAAAAAGAACAAAGCTCAGAATTAAACCGTACTAAATTATCCACCTCCGCCGATTTCGAAGGCCGGATATATTTTTTTTTATTTCCTGTTCGCAGGATCTTACTATTACGCATCTTTTATGATAATAGTTTTGCATTATTTATTTACTAAGTGCGCGTGGGTGGCAAGGGCAGGGTCGAGCCACGGCCTAGACCCTCATCCAGTTTTCCGTGTATGGGCAAGGATATTTATAAACGGGTGACGTTTACGATGCAACGGGCCGGTTCGATAAACTAATAAAAAACCTTCTAAATTTTTTATACTGATCCGAACGTTTATTTTTCCAGAATTTAAAGACGTTGCGGGACGTTTCGCTTCTCGCTGTTGGCGTTTTATACCTAGTTACGAAAATCCGTAAGTGCCATACTTTAACCAAAGTTAATGAGACATTTCTTGAAAAATTGGTCTGTTTTTGTTTTTCAGACGCCGACGATATCTGTCGCCCGAATCCCTGTGGATCCAACACGCAATGCCTCCCAAGGGACAACCGACCAGTGTGCGTCTGCCTTCCAGGATATTGGGGCAATCCATTGACTTACTGCCAACGTGGTGAATGCGCAGGTGAATAAATTCAAATAGAAAAGATAACAAGAAGGTCCGAATGTGTCGGGTAAATTTCATAGAATCGATATAGCCTCGCTCCCACATGTGGTATATGTGTCGAGGAGAAACTCGTTCGCAGAAGACCTTTGCCTCCAATCTTCTGCCAGTTTTATGTTCCTCCTTATAGAGAAACGGTTGCGAGGTCACCGATTGCGTGGGATCACACTCCTTATCAATAAAAAAAAGCCAATTCTTGTACTGATTGTTTTCAACATACAAATTGAAATAAAACAGCCACTTCCCTCCGTCTGTGAGTTTATTCAGCTTGTTAGACAGTTCAATTCGTCAAACTTAAGTAAAGACTTCACCTTCATCAATACCAGCAAAACAGGTAGCTTTTCAGTATGAACATATTAGAACAAAATAAATAATAATTTTGAATATCCCAGTAAATCGGAAAAGAAAGTTGACGATTCAATACTTGAAACCCCACAAAAAGCTACTCAGTATTACAACCTTAGCTAAAATGGCCAAGGTGAGTGAACCCACTGTAAACTGTTTCTGGCGTATTTTATTAAATAGCCAATTCCCAAATGAATAATTACACCTTTTACACAAGTATCTCAACACCCGACAATTAAAAAATACTTGATTAATCAAATTGTTCTTAATGAGATTTCATCCTGGAGTCTTCGAGGTGATGAACTATAGTCTGGTCGTTTCCGATAATTTGGATATCGTGACTGTTAGCCAATGATTATTTGGAAATCGTGACGTGTGGTCTGGTGTGACGTAGGTGTTAGAAAAACAATTTCTTTATTAAGCCAACGTTTCGATCTTATTGAGCCCTGACGGTCACTAAACACCACACTTATCCAAATTATCGGAAACGACCAAACTATGAGTTTGGATGATGGATCCTACCCTTTTTCGTCCTGTCTAACTCGTTTCGGATACGTGCTATTCTGATGGTGGATTCTCTTGTCTGGCTTCACTATGTCTTTGAATTTGACTTTTGACATCTTTACTATTATTATTTGGAGATCGTGGATATTTTGTGTTGATATCGTGGAATAATTTGGATAAGTTTTGTTCTGTCAGACACATTGGCATGTCGCTATCAGTAAAGATATAAACATGGTGAAGCAAGACAAGAGAAGCCACCATCAGAAATGGCAAATAACCGAAACAAGTTAGACAGGCCGAAAAAGGAAAGGATCAATCATCCAAAGTCATTGGAAACGACCGAGCTACAAATTATATCTTTATCTATAAATATGACATAAAGTGGCATTAAGTTTAAAAATGAATTTCTTGTCATAGGGGCCAACGCGTTCAATCTACACCAAATCGTTCATCCAATTTTCATCCTATTTTACGAATCGGTTAGGAAAATAATGATAATCAACCAAAACTCCTCATACTTTTGATTTTGTTTCTCCTGTTACAATTTTTTACAGAGATTCTATCAGAGCCATTACGTACATTTATTGCGTTTCAAAATTACTGTAAGGTTTTGTGTGAAACGTAGGTTTCAAAGGTGTTGGTTCACCATTTTCTAAATAATTCGGCTGCATGGAAAACGAAAATGTTAAAGAAAAATATTTTTAGCAAAAAAAATCAGATTCAGTGGTTATTTGTGATACAAAAATAAATCACCTTTTTTTCTTGCTAAAACAAATATTTTAGCCTACGTTCTAGATAGGTCATAATTGTGTATTTCAATGGTTCGTTTTGGACGTGATGATCGAGCGATTTCTTAAAACGAGTTAAAATATTTTTGTAGCAACAAACGGAAGTTCATATTCGTTTTTTGAACCCCCAAAAACCCCTGAATACAAATTTTTGGAAATCCAAAAAACAATTTTTTTCCTCAAAATTTCTCCTCCAATTTTTTTTTTATCGAAAATCATATAAATGGCGGTGACTTTGAAACAACTTTACCGACTTACTGGAAACTTTACAGGGGCTTAGAACCCTACATACTACAAACAATGTTATAACTTTGGCCTCTGTAAATAATTTACAATCGGAGATATAAAATAAGGTGTTGAGGTGTTTTTTCTTATTTGATTTTTCTCACTTATAATGACAGAAGAACTAAACGTTATTTGGCACAGACGAGCAATCCAACTTTTCAATTGTCATAACGTTGAATGTGTATAAAATTCCGAGAAGTTATGACTATTTGGTATGTATCAGCTTTACAAGGTGCTTAACATGAATCTGATTTTTAACGATTTTTTACTTTCCTTACTCCAATCTAATTTTGGTTTTTGTAACTTTTTATGTTTCACCTCATTTATTCCAATCCTTCATATTATTTTCTTATCCGAGATTAAAAGCAAATCTACTTATATATAATAACTTTAAAATCCATACATAATGAAGGCAGAAAACATATTTTAAAAATTGCTTAATTTTTTTTCTCTCGACTCCTAGAGCCCATGTGTCTAATATTTTTCGATCTAGTATGACGAATAATGTTTCATCAAAATCGTCTATCCCACGTCCTTAGCCTCCTCTTGTGAGTTTCACAAGCAGATAGCCAAATTAATATTCTGTTGGCTGCAGCAGAGTTAAGGTAAAATGAACGATAAACTAGTGTACATTTGCTATGCCTTATGGTTAATATTTTTCATTCTAAGGTACACATCTGATATAAGAAAATTTGTCAAATTTCAGAAACTGCCGACTGCGGAGGAAACAAGGTATGCCGAGATTACAGGTGCGTTGACGTATGCACAGGTCAATGCGGTACAAACGCTCAGTGCACACCAAGGAACCACGTACCGGTCTGCACCTGCCCTGCGGGTTACACCGGTGATCCTTTGACTCACTGCCGTCCATTCCATCCACGTAAGCTAACACCTTACTCTAGTAAAAACAACAGACGGTAAAACGTCAAATTCGCAGAGGAACTTTGCAACCCAAGCCCATGCGGGCGCAATACTCGTTGCGAAGTGGTCAACGACGTGCCTACATGCAGCTGCTTGCCGGGCTACGTCGGACAACCTCTCTCCGGTTGCCATCACGAATGCGATTTGGACAGCGACTGCGGCCCTCAGTCTAAATGCGGAACTGATTACAAATGCACACCCGTCTGCACAGCCGGAACTTGCGCCAATAATGCACGGTGCGATGCATCAAACCATAGGGCCGTTTGCACTTGCCCTCCGGTCAGTATACAACTTCTCTAAGTTTACATTTTTTTATTTATAAATCTTACACTTAAGGGTACTTTCGGTGATCCTTACACATCTTGCAACCTGGAATGTGAAAGTCATTACGATTGCCCTTCGGGCCGTCCGGCCTGCAGCGCTGGAAAATGCATCGACCCGTGTGCAGGGCAGTGTGGTGTCAACGCAAATTGCAGAGTCAAAGACAGGACGACGCCGGTTTGCAGCTGCCCGAGACACATGACCGGCGACCCGTTTGTGTCTTGCAGGCCATTTGAAAAATGTAAACTAAGACTTAACAGAAACATATTTGGATAGTAAAAAAGGATTTTTGTCTCCAGCGGATCTGTGTATTCCGAACCCATGCGGTACCAATGCCCAGTGCACTCCCGGCCACGACAGATCTGGTAACGAACGTCCGGTCTGCACCTGCCTTCCGGGATACCTAGGAGATGCTTTGACATCCTGTAGGAGAGGCGAATGCTCATCCGACAGGGAATGCTCGCACGATAAGACATGCGTGAACTATATGTGCAGGTGATTGAAATAAACGCCATAAAACGTTGAGGACAACTAGCTTACATTAATTTTTCTTTGTAGTAACAATCCATTTGATCCATTTTTACAAACGTTAAGTTAATATGTAATCATTTTTCGAAGATCAACGTGCGAGGTCGGCTCGTGCGGACATGGTGCGCAATGTACTCCGAGGGACCACACTGCCGTTTGCACCTGTCCTCCAGGAACGACAGGACAACCTTTGACGTCCTGCAGAACCATCCCAGCACCCGTGGCCGCCCGCAGCAGGAACGGCCGCCTCTACTACCTCCGTCGATGATCTTTTCCATCTTGGAACATTTAATAAATGTGAAAAAAGTCGATGTAACAATCATTTATAAGTATGTAATATAATAATTAGTACAAAAGCTTTATACCTTTATGTAGTTTTTATAATTTTTAGTGTGTAAAAAATCCTTTTAAAGATAAACAATACAAAATATCAAACATGCATACTTAGCACTTGCAATTTGATCCTTACCGATCGTCTTGGTCTACCTATCCTCGCTGGATTACCAGTGTTAGACGTTTCTTGGCATTACGCCATCTTCAGTATAACAAGTCTACTATCAAACAATATCAATTATTTTGACTATTGTAGTATTGGATTGAAGCCCAGTTTTGAAATTGCTTCATAATTAAATTAAAGTAGTTTGGATGTTTTGGTCATTCTGTCGCGTCTCGTCTTCTAGCCTCTTCTATGGAGGGTCTAGGGATATAAGCAGGCTAAGGCATAAAAAAATAGTCCATCAGGTTCGTCCCCCCCATAGACCTCAAAACCAAAAAAAAATCATAGTAGAAAAACTATGTTCTGACTGCCCTTTCCTCCCATAAAATCCGAAATTCTCAAGATAGCGCTTTAATTCATGACCTTTATGGATATCAAACCGCTGACATCCATACACATCCTGACACCTTTATTTTTACCGTTGCTGATGAGTGATGACACTCCAATCTAACATGCAGCAACACCTTTACCTAGTCGAACAATGGTGCAAGAAAATAGAATCAAAATCAACACAGAAAAATCCATGAAAAGCCCTCCGAACCTATCTTTCGCTTTCACAAATCAGGTGCCATATTAAAGGATGTACGTCTGTCATATTAAGGGACTAAGCTGGAATCAACATGCTAATTGACAAGATCTGATAAGACGATAAAGGCCCTTTCAACGTTACTACACTAAAAATCAAACAAGCCTTTAAGAAACAAACGACTTACTTACAAAACTATGCTAAAACTTACTCGGACATATAGACTGGGACTTTGAGGCACAGCCAAACGTTCCATCATTCAACGAATTCAAAAAGCTTAAACGAAAATCCTGAGAAAAATCCTCAATGCGCAATTCTACGAATCTAATAAATCAATGCACAATGACCTCAATATCACAATCTTGATCAAATATCTTAAATTCCTCAAAACTCTACCAGACACTCTTAATCCACTCATCCAACAGCACTCATACTGTTACACTCTACAGGAAGGTTAGAAGCAAAGGCCCAGTGATCTTCTGCCCAATGAAGACAGCGAAACAAACTAAGTTTCAGACACACCGAAGATAGCGAAATACCAAAACACGTCTTGCAGATCAATTCAGGGCACACTAAAATGATCGGGAGGGATCAGTTGTACAAAAGTAAAGTTTGTTCCTACTTAAGTATTTTCTTACTATTTAAGTAAATAATATGAAGTGCTACCAGTTACTAGCTTTTCAAATTTTTTGTTCCTATAGTTCCTTTATTTATTTTGTTTACCTCTGAGCACTATTGCTTGTTACCCACAGAAAGTAGGTACTTATAATATTTAACAAAAGAAATAATAATGATAATTATCCTTAAAACCTAATTATAAACAATTAATTAAGGTTTTTAGTTGAGATAAAAAAGTCAATGGCACGAGCGGGATTCGAACCCATGATCTTCGGCTAGATACGCCGCTGCTCTACCACTTGAGCTATCGTGACCTCGATCCACTAGGACACTAACTTCCCATCTCAATCGCACCTTTTGAATTTTCCCTCATTTTTGCCGTTTTTCAAATGTCGTGTAATCGGATTGGATTCTCGACGACAAATGAAATGGCTACGGAGAGCTTTAGCGAAGTATACTTCATTCTAAATCATTAAATTCGCTAATTTCGTGGTCCGCTTGACCAATTAATATATTACAATTAATTAAGGTTTTTAGTTGAGATAAAAAGTCAATGGCTTTGACATTTGAAAAATGGCAAAAAGGAGGGAAAATTCAAAAGGTGGGGTTGAGATGGGAAGTTAGTGTCCGAGTGGATCGAGGTCACGATAACTCAAGTGGTAGAGCAGCGGCGTATCTAGCCGAAGATCGTGGGTTCGAACCCCGCTCGTTCCATTGACTTTTTTATCTCAACTAAAAACCTTAATTAATTGTAATATATTAATTGGTCAAGCGGACCACGAAATTAGTGAATCTAATTATAAAGATGGTGGCAAGTCGAAATCTGGCAGATCAAAACGTTCGTAAATGACCAAACTACAGGTTCTTCACCTCGCAACTATTTTAGGGTTAAAGTGCAGCAAAATCGGTACTAGATTTTTGAGAAGGCAAAGGCCCCAAGGACTTTGTACCTTTTATCAAATATTCTTGCAATAGCTTTGTCGTAGTTCTTGTCTTTTAAGTCTTGTGGGTTAGTCAGTTGTCTAGGTACATCCCTCATGGATCTGATTTGCGATAGGGAGAGAGAAACAATATGTAAAGCATCAGTCAACAATCATGATTTTCATTGATTCACCAATATTGCTGTTGATGACGTAACAGTGCTTGACTCGCTCATGCTCAAAACCTTTTTTTTTTTTATAACCATGTTTCACGCCTTCTCTACGAATATATTTTCTCCTGTCAACATCTACAAATGATTAGCCCTACATGAAACCTAAAGACCCTTGCAAAGCATATGCATGCAAAATACAGAAATGTTTACACGGTAATTTAATTTTTTGTTTATTATTTTTAAAAAATATGAAATTTTCTAGTAAATATTAAATACATATTTATATTATTTTAGAAAATAAATTCCAGGAGAATAAATGTCAAGAATTCATTGAGTATTTAAGGGAATGCTGTGTCATTTGGAAAGACCAGTCAATATCATGTTCTGGCATAGACATTTCAAAGGTAATGATTTATTAGAATTTTTTTTATTATTGTATTTTATGTTTCATTTATTGTAGGCTGTGAAAAACGAAACGAAAAAATCCTAAACTGCCTACTGTCTAAATAGCACTCAAGAAATGATAAGGGTTGCAAGTATCTCTTCTCATAAATAAATCATTTAATACAATTGTATGTTTTATTTAACTTTTTTATTTAAATAAAGTGAAATAATAAGCATTACTTTTTTTTTCAGGTGTTGCACATTATACAGGATGAAATTTGGAGAGTAGGCCTGTCTGTGATAGTATAAATGTGTAGAATAATTAAAAATGTGAATAAATAAAGTAATATTGCATCACGTTATTTAAATGTTTTAAATTTTAAATGACTTACAACAAATGTAATCATGGAAATAAACTCACCTTGCTTACAAAGCGTAGAACCGATAAAACTAAATTCTTCATAACACCGTTTCAGTATTTCTCATCTTTCAACTCTGGTCAGTTGCTTTTTTTCTCTTATTTTTATGATCTAAATAACCTAGTAATAGTTTAGGTAAATGAAGATATTCATACAAGAACATTAAAAATAATATAACTTGTGTGGTAATATGATGCGTGTCTGATACCAAAACCAGCAAGAATAGATCAACCGGGATGATCGCAAGAAATCTGGTTCATCTTATTGAGCTTAAGACAATTTTCATTAATGTTTTTTTATCGTACATTTTAATTAAAATCAGCACTTTTAATTTCGAAAATCCTTGGTTTATTTAAATTCAATACTTTCACAAAAAAATGTCTTTAATGAACATTTTCTACAACAGAAATTTATTAAACAGGGCAGGTTTGTACATATAATTAAATTACATACGTTTTTCAAATTGTTTCTTCGTTTGCTTTTTCTTCCATGCAATTTATACACATTCAACTCTTTAGTAAAAAAGATTTCTTTGTTGCTTACAATTTACCAATTTTCTGTTGGCACTGAACTTAGTTTTAGCACTTGTTAAAACTTCAACACTTCAAGTCCATTCTTCAGGAAAAAAATTCCAAACAAAATAAGTAATTATTTAGATTTAACTTTTTTAACATCGTAACTCCTTATAAAAGAAGTAAGTACGATAACATTCGCCCAGAAAAAAACAAGGCACTGGATCCAAATGTACAGATATGTATCCATAGACTTAAACTCGAGCAGATAGGCTGGGAGGAGCCAAGCGGCTTGTGAGGCGAACCAAAAATTGCTGACGAGGAACAACTCTTTCCATGAGCAGGTCATCTTCGGCAAGCACAACGGTAGGAGTGAAAGGTACCAAATGAAATACTGGCAGGTCACGACCGAATTGAACATGACCAAAACGAAAGCCATGCTCATTTCACAAAAAGCCAGATGCCTCGGAGTACTGTAGAAATAAGCCAAGGCTAAAAGTAATACCACTATTGGTAAAAGGGTTATTACCTTATTGACAAGAATGGGATCAGATCCATAATTCAGGTAGTTCAGATAGAAATATACAGAATAGTTGTGACGGATGTCAATTCTTGTGAGATGATACAAAAAGCTTTCATATAGAAATTCATAACCATACAGTAAATAACAAAGGCCTGTTTGACCAGCAAAAGCTAAGGCACAGGAAGCAACAAATAAGATACGAGATTTGTTTGGAAATAACATCTGTATAAATTTATTCTCATGGGAGTCGATAATTGAAATGTAAAGGGGTAAACTGAAAACAATAGGGTAAAGTCGAATGTGAACTGCAATTCCATGTACAACTCCAGCCCAGCTAAACCATTTTCTATTGAAAAAATACAAAGTCAGTATAACAAAAAACGCAGAAACGGAATCAGCATTGCCTCTTGTCGTAATTACAATTGACAAAGGGTTATACAACCAAACTAACGCAAATCTTTTACTTCTTTCTTTTGTCAAACCTTGCAAAGCTAATATTCTACATAACAAATAATAAACGGCTAAATCGATAAAAGACAGCAATATCTTTCCGAAACAAGGATGATAGAGAACATTAGGAATCATTAAAACTGCTATTAAGGGAGGATATCTATAAGTGGCTGTATCATAAGGAGAACCACCTTTAATAATATTTCTAGCTGCATCTGTAAAAACTTTGTAATCGATATCTGTAAACTGTACTTCAGAAATGGAATCTTGAATAATCCCATATGTAATAAAAATTACCCTAATTGTAAAGCCAAAAAATAAATGAACATATAAGCTATCCATACTACTTTTTTCTTTAAAAACTTGTGTTTAAAAGAAACAAACACAATCTATGTTTCAAACTACAATCTGATTTTTCTCTTTGCAGCACTTTTTTTCATACAGCTGATAAAATCGTTGAATTCTAGTTGACAGTCACTGCGTTTCAAATCGTTCATCTTTAAAACACAGCTCGCGTAAGTAGATGCTTCAATTTTGCAGTCATTGACGATGCTCGGGTAGCTGCTCATGCGAAATTTTGCCCTCCTGACCGCCTCCATTTTGTCATTGCGTATTATTATTTTGGCAAGTCTTTGATCGGCTCTGGTCTCCTGATAATGGAATAAATGTCGTAGATAGGCTTGCTGAAAAATATTAATAAAGCCACTGTTGTAATCGTAGTCGAAAAAAGTAGCGGATTCCTTTGAGGCCAGGACAAATCTTTGTGCAACTTCCTAAATTTGTGCTTGTTTATGTTTTCCTTCCACATTATGATATATCCTAAAACAAGAAATAGCCAATTATTTTCACACAATAAATTAAATTAATAATTAGAATAATTGAACAGTGGGCATATCCAAAATGTTACTTTATTGTGATAATGTTTATCCAAAGATTAACACCATCTTTCCCCTTCCTTTTAATCAGCAATAAAAATCCTATAAAGGGACGCACCCTCAAGGATGTAAATCTGCCTGACTTATTACCCAAAAAACCATCCAGTTGTAAAATAAATTAGTATTAAAATAAATACTTAAAATACCAAATATTGCTGGAAATAATGGCTTATTTCATTGTCCTGATGGTTACACAGTAAGCCCATAGTGTTTTTGATGGAAAATTTAATAAAAATTTAACGTCATTACAATCTAAGAAACTACCATTAACTAATTTAAACAGCAATATTTAAAACATTTTGTTTTACTACTGTTACACAATTATATCTGGTATGTACGTGAATCATGGGTCTATGTTTTTCTTCATTCTTTTAAAAACATTTGGGAAATATAAAATAAATAATATCAATAATAATGAAAAATATAAAAAATTAGTAAATCCTCTTTTGACTTTTTGATACCTCCAAATTTCAACACTTTTTACATGCTACAAAGATTTATCGATAATAACTGAAAAGATCAAAAACTAAAAGACCAACTCAGTCCTGGATGGTGTAAATGTCCAAACTTAACAAATTCATAAAGCAATAAACGTAGAAGCCAATTAATTGGATGAAATGTTCAGATATAATGAACTGTTCACTATAACTGATATATTGCTTATACATCGCTTATAATGTGCAAAATTATATGATAGTATTGTATAGTAGTAAATGGTTGTAAATTGTATAGTAGTACATTATGAACTATTTATTCTGTATTTCCTGCTGCAAGTATGTTATACATGAAATGTGTGGTGATTAGTGACCGTTTGTCTATGATTATTCAGAAATCGTGAGATGCAGTCTGGTGAGATGTAGGTTTCTGAAAAACATTTTCTTTATCATGCCAACGTTTCGATCTTTGTTGAGATCACCTTCAGGGCCTGGGATTTACAAACATTGTTTAAATTTAACAAACATGTAGGATATGGAAAAAAGTGAATTTATACAATGCAAATAAAGATTTTTTTTCATATTCAACCAAAGTATTTCTACTTACACAGAAAACAAACACTTTGAGTGAGTAGAAATACTTTGATTGAATATAAAAATAAAAATAATAATAATAAAAAAAAGATCGAAACGTTGGCACGATAAAGAAAGTGTTTTTCTGAAACCTACATCTCACGATTTCTGAATAGTTATACATGAAGTTTTGCAATGTTGTGTTTCAAGCCTGATGAAATGATAAGATGACAACAAATTCATAAAGCACATAAACGTAGAAGCCTATTAATTGAATGAAATGTTCAGATATAACGAACTGTTCACTATAACCGATATATTGCTTGTAGTGACTACCGCTTATAACATACAAAATTCTATGCCCCCCTGAAGTATGTTATTGATACTGTTATTTCCTGCTACAAGTACGTTATATGTCTTTTGTAATGTTGCATTTCAAGTGTGATAATAAGATGACAACAAATTCATAAAGCACACTTTTAACGTCTGCCAAAAGTTCAATTTGACGAAAATCGCTCTCGTTTAGAGCTTTTTCAATTCTTACGCCATTGAAACAATTGATTTAAGTTTATTTATCTAGGGATAATTTTAGATCGAACCATCAAGGGTGGTTAGGGCGATTTGAAATAAAAATTGAATTTGTCAAACGTTTCACGATTATAATTATAACTTATTTGGCCTGTTACCTCAGAGTATGTCAGCATAAAAATACTCCGCCCGAGTCATTATTAGAAATCAGTGGCTTTCAGTAATACTCACAAAAAGCTATAAGTTGAAAAGCAGTCGGTGAAAGCTGGTTCACGGTTCATCTAAGCGGGGAGGTTGCAACGACGGTTACATCCACCATCTCCAAATAAGAGAATTATACCGTGAGGCTTCGGCCGTTTTGGCCCAGAGATGGTGCGACAGTCGCCTCAAAGGTGGAGTGGTTAGGGATGAATTGGAAGTAAGCTCATCTTTAATTAGTTTTTTCCCTAACCTAATAATGACGTATTAATTACCTATTCATAATAATAATAATAATCGTCCGCCCCGAAGTGAACATTGCCTGCAGAAATTGTTAAGCTCGTGAAGGCATCGCGTACGCCACCAGAGCCCCGACCTTCTGAAGAAGAGGCATTCAAGTAAGAAACTTTAATTCAAGTTCCTAACAACTGATTGGGAAATACGCTAGCAAGTTCTTAATGCCCTCGAGCTAACAATCTATAATGACCATATTTTGGTAAAAGTAAAAAAAAACCTTTTGAAAGGAAGGAATCAAGCAAACTAGGTAAAAACATTTGTTAAGCAAATATCCATTTTAATCATTATGCATAGGACCGATAGACAAAAAACATGGCCACCCTTAATTATTCAGAAATCGTGAGATGCGGTCTGGTGTGATGTAGGTTTCAGAAAAACATTTTCTTTGTCGTGCCCTGAAACCTACATCACACCAGACCGCATCTCACGATTTCTGAATAATTATCGATTAACGGTCACTAATCACCACACATTGCCACCCTTAATATTTTTAATTATCTCTTAGACAATCCTACATCGATTATCATTATTATTATCTATTATTACTATCTATTACTACTATCTATTATTAGTATCTGTTACTACTATTTATTCATTTTTCCCCACCCGGCTAACTGCTTCGATCATTGCCGGTACCACACGTATATCTTTCTCACATTTTGAAAAATCTGCTCTTTCTACTGACAACTTCTTTCTAATTGGCTACTCATCGGACCTTACGGTTTCTGTTGCATTTCTCTTTGTATCCCTCCACATGTGGTAAATTGAAGTATTTGACCATTTACATACATACACATTCATAATACACATCTATACTAATAAACATAGTTTCCTAATATTACAACTAAAGTGGAGGTCGGTAAGATGGTTCTAATCCTGCCGACCTTCTTCCATTCACGCGAATAAATACATTCAAACGGTATGTACAAATTCCACTCATTCATAAAACTAATCCTAAGGTTTTTTGACGGGCCTGTCTCGATATTCCTCGACAGCCACGTCCATTCACACATAACCTGTCACGCTAATAAATACGAACATACTATAAAGGACGCAGCATCTCGGTAGTATTATTACAACCAAGACGCTGTCGACCCTTCCCACAATCATACTACAAATGTATTATCACTAACCTAAATCGGTTGGCCTGTGAGTTACTCGATATTCAGTCACAGTCGCACCCATGCATGCTAAACCACTTGGGCTAATAAATACGTTCGTACAATACAAGGGGGTGAACCACATGTGGGGGTTATATGTGGCTGTAAGCGTTTATTGATTTTAAATATGTCATAAGTCGATTTTTATGGTTGCTGTTATGCCTTAGAATTTTTGAGATATCGGAAGGTAGGTCGCACCTCTTTCTGTGTCGTTCCAGCTGTTTCATTCTTCTAGGATGTGCTTCCCTGTCACAACTGCACCACACAGAGGACATACCCCGGGTCTCTTTCTAATTAAGAGGTGGCCATGCGTCAGCCTCGTGTGACATATCCTCAATCTTGTGAGGATAATTGTCTTTCTTTTCCATTTCTTCCGGGACCCAGGGTTTTGTTTTTGGTTTCACTATTTTCAACTTTTCGGTCATATTGTCCCAGCGGATTTGCCATTCACTCCAACTTATCGTTTTCATTGCATTTTTGATGCCTGCTGGGCTGATCGGAAAATCCGGGTCATGTGGCATTTTAGTGGCTTCTTTTACCGCTCTGTCGGCCCCTTCGTTTCCTTTTACGCCGACATGACCCGGGATCCAAAGGAAAGCGACCTCACGTTTCGCCTCGTATAATTCCTAATGATTGTCTTATAACAATATTAAACTTGTACAGAAATAATATTCAACATATAAATTAACATTTGTGTGGTGTTTAGTGACCGTTAGTTGATGATTATTTGGAGGTCGTGGGTGTGACGTAATTTTAGAAAAACAATTTCTTTATTATGCGATCGTTTCGATCTTTATTGAGATCATCTTCAGGGCCTGGGATTTATAAACATTGTTTAAATTTTACAAATATTTGTAGGATGTGATTTCACAGATTAAAAACCAAGAAACACAGATCTCGCAACCTCAACTTTACATCACACCTCTTCACGCAATAATAAACACGGCCAAAGGACGACTTCACAGAATTATTACCCTAAGCCATGAATCATTTCACCACAATAACATAAAGATATCCCCTCCATAAAATCACTACCCTAAACACATAATCAACAGAATAATCAACAACTACAACTCAACACTAACACCATCTACAATTACCAATAATACTACAGCCAATCTATCAAGTGCAGACAAACCAACATACATTTCTATGCCATTCTTTCACGGCATATCACATAAATTAGACACATTTCTCTCTTCCGATAACTTTAAAATAGCTTTCAAAAACTATAAAACAATTCACACACTTTTTTACAAAATTAAAGACCCCACACCAGTAACAAATAAATCTGATTTAATTTACAAAAGCAATTATTTAAATTGTCGGGCAACTTACATCGGTATTACATCCCAGTATCCAAATAAGAGAGTAAAGTAACATATCTATGATTGCAAAAAACCTAAGCAAAATCCTACAACACTGGCTACCCACCATTTTGAACACAAACACAATTTCGACTTCATCAATCCAAAAATATTACACACAGAACAAAACAAACATAAACGTAACTTTAATGGTTTACACCAACTAAGATAGACACAGCATCAATTACAGAACAGTTACATGTAAATTCAGTCGCAGCTACGCCAATATCATTAGTCAAATTCAATATCGATAACATATATATATCATCATCACATCTCACAAAACATTTAATACAACATATAAAACAATCATCACATTCCACACATCAAACATCATTACATAGTCTAATTCTTCAACAATTTGGCTTTCCTTGCCCTTATTATCCCCGTCTATATAATCCTGAAAGGATAATCAGGCCGAACCATTACCCAGGTTTTTCCCTTTGTCGGCTCCTTTCACCTCAAAGAAGCCGACTCCTTACTCAAAAATATCTTTCTTTCCAGACTTCCTTCCCCACTCCTTCAAAATCCAACGTATATAAACATAAAACAGCAATACTTCAATGGCACTCTCTACACGACACGCAAGAATGGCACAATTACGCAGAAAACAAACACTTTGTGTGAGCAGAAATACTTTGATTGAATGTAAAAAAAATTTTTTCCTTGTATAAATTCACGTTTTTTTCTACATCCTACATGTATTTATTAAATTTAAACAGTGCTTGTAAATCCCAGGCCCTGAAGATGATCTCAATAAAGATCGAAACGTTGGCACCATAAAGAAAATTTTTTTCTAAAACCTACGTTACACCTCACGATCTCCGAATAATCGTTTCGATCTTTATTGACACTTTGAGCACGATGTCTCAAGTAGTAGAGCAGTGGCATATTTAGCTGAAGGTCGTGGGTTCGAATCCCGCTCGTGACACTGACTTTTTTATCTCAGCCAATATCTTACATTAATTAATTGCAAAAGGTTATTTGGTCAATAGGACCACGAAATCTTACGGATTAGATAAATTATGATAATAAGACCATTGTCCGTCTCTTGAGTTACTGTAGGGCAAAGGGGCAATCAATAAAAAATTGTATTCATACAATAATCAGGATTATGGAAAACTAATAAAAATAGTATTAACATTTCTTAATGTGTATTCCTGTTTATATTTTGTAAGATGTATTACCGAATCAGCAATTACCGAGTATTAATGAGCTTAAAAGTGTTAAAAGATTTGTGAACATGATGTGGTTAGTTCAATCATCGACCAAGGTATTTGAGAAAATAAAAAAACAAACAATTAATTTTACATTGAAATAAAAGATTTTTTCCTCTTTATTCTATTCGCTTTCTTAAAGTAAAATACAAGCAGATCTTAAGACATACATGGAAGACAATATTTAAATTATTAATTAGAGTTGTAAGTTTAGTATCCTTATGCTACTATATAAATTCAACGTATGCAGAGTTGCGATATGTATTCAAAAAATGCTTTTAACTCTTAAAAAAATATTGTTTTTCTGTTTGTAGGATATACTGATTGACAGTGATTAATTTTATAATTTTCAGTGATTACTAGTAACTTCTTTTTATTTTAGTAGGCTTTTTTGACATGTAGTACCTATACATTTGAATCGTATAAATAAGTCAATTAAGTATATCCTACTAGAAATATTAATACAACAATATGTATAACATTATTCTATTTTTTTGTTATACAGTTTTGCAGGAAATAACTTTTTTTAAACATAAAGTAAAAATCTAATAATACTTTATATTATTATAAAATATTCATTGAAGAAATTGGGCAGAAATTTTCTTTACACTTTTTTTTTGCAAAGTAGATAACAATCAAAATTGATAATAATACAACCATAGCATTATTCTAATTGAACTACAATTTAAATATTTCATCTGTTGAAATATAAATTATTTAACAATTTCACTTTTAAACAGATAAATTGAATAAATTGGACAACAAATTAACTATAGTAAGCTAGTTTTAACTGACTAAACAGCATAACAACAAGGCTTTTTTTTTAACACATTGAGATCGTATTACATAAAAGTTTTAACATATTTAATCACCCCCTCACACAATTGAATCATATTTTATTATCACTCGCATTTAAATTGGAAATTAATTATAATTTTCCAATGTAACTAAATATACATATATTTTTTTCTCGCTTTTTATAAGCAATTTCCTTCAGTTACTTGCACTATATTTATATTACATAACAGATTTTTAAGTATATCGTACACCATAATGGCAATTAATATTTTAGCAATACAAAAATTTGGGGTTTGGTTTTCTCATGTTTGAAATTTTTGAATAGTTCTGATTTAACCATTTTTCAAACTATTACCGTCCTATCCTTGTAAAATAAAATTGATTAAAACCAAATCAAAAACATTTAGACATTAAAGAAACCACCAAAAATAAATTGAATAAAATTGTGCAATAAATGTGCATTATATTTTAAAGCTGTTAAGAATTAATTTAAAAAAGCTGTGCAGTCATGTGCTCGAATTTCTCTTTTTAAAAAGGAATTTCTATAACTAAGTAACAATTATTATTCTGCATGATTTACACTACAAGTTTTTATTGTTAAAATAAATTAATAAAAAGTAAACAACAATAAATTGGAATGAAATTATATGGTTAAAATAAAAATTAGCATTCTACTCTTATATGCACAATTTTAATTTTTTAAAATTATTTTTATTTAATAAATGCGAATACGAGTAGACAAGTTCTGTAATATCATTGCTTCATGTTATTAAATTTAAAAAATGAAAATAATGATTAACCCTATCAGTCTGGCAGATGTGATAAGAAAAATGAGTAATAGAATGTACTATGAATGGTAGGCCTGCTGCATAAAAAATCGAAGGGCTTAGGAGAAATTTTGGAAGCAGGATATAATACTGACAAGGTTGCAGATAGGTCAAACCGTCTCAACCACAGCTGATAGAGTGAGAGAGTCAGAATCTTGTAGGTGAAAGTTGTAAACATTGCCCACTGCACTTCTGGTGATAGAGGGGGACCTATAGATTGTTTATTAGCAGTGTAAGATGTGCTCTATCCATCCTTGTTGTATGAAAGTTGTATTTTATATTGGGAAAATTTGCATGGCATAATGGGCCACAAATTGTACCGTCAGATAGCCATAACATGAATATTTAAATTTGGCAAGAAGTAAAAGAATAGAGAACAAAGTGAAAAACAATTGGAGACAACACCCCACACATGGGAACATTAATACGCAAGGTGCCGGATAGCCATAGGTGTTGACCACCAAAAATAAAAAATAAAGTAAAAATAATAAACTAAAAACAAAATAAAATAAATAAAACAAAATAAATAAACAGAAACAATTGCTTAAGGAACTCGATACCATGAATATCCTTTTAACATCCCTCTGTCATGTTATTATAGAAAAGTTTGCATCATTTTTGAAAAAATATAAATTTTACAATCTATACAATACCAATTTTTGCAAATATGAATTTTTAATTTTTTTTAAAAGTACAAATGAAAAGTTTGTTCTTTGGAAAATTAGTTTACCAAATTTTCCAAATAAAGCATCCTAAATTTGTACAAAAAAATTTTTTACAATTGCAAAATTCTAGCCATGACTATTAAAAAACAAATTTAATGAACCTTAATGTAACAAAAAAAGAACTTTTTGCCTAATTAATTTTATCTTTACAATAGGCACACGATGGAAAAATTATAACGATTTATAAATATCTTGGCTTATCACATTAAATAAAGTTTCAATACTACTATTCTCCCCAAAAAAAAAAATCTTTCACCAATGAATACCTAACATTTTTCTCTGTTTTAACAATAATGTTTTATTACTCTAAAAGGGAAATTTCACCTTTCTTTTTTAAATATTATTACATATCTGTTTTTTATTCATTTTTATAAGGAAATCATTGTAGAGGTAATCAAACTAATACTGCATTTTCAAGATAAACTTCTTGTCTTCTTAATAAAAAAAAAAAGATTAACAAAAACTGTAGTAGCTTGATCATCTTCTGACCATCCTTGTTGGTTTTGACTAACCGTTAAATATGGCAAAATAAAACTACTCAAACCCAGGGAAATCTAACATGATCAAACTACATGTTCATTGCAAACATTGCAAAAAGAACCCCTCTCAGATTTCACCACGTCCACAAAATACTAGTTTATACTACCCATTGTTTACCAACCATTAAATTTTCTTCTCATGTAACATAAGTTTCCTCGATAATTTTGTTTAACCTTAACTAAAACAGTAAACAACAATAAAATTTTACAACATTGAAAAAATTGCCTATTTAAAATTTAAACATATATCGTTTGATCAACACTTTTAAAATTTATTTTAAAAAAAACTAAGTGAATCAATTCAAATGTTTAAGAATAAATTGTCTTAAAAAGCAACAAAAACACATTAATAAAGAGGTTAGATTGTAAATCCAATAAAATTTGGAAACTATTGGAAAGCAAATCTGTGATAAAAGGCCTACTCCATTGTGTCATACTGGACCTTCTCAATGTTGAAATACCGGTAAACAGCATATCCGACGATCGTTATGAGACATGCTGAGGCAAGCATGCTCCCGACAACTAGGGGTGCTGTCTCGCTTCTGTAAGATCCGGCACCGGATGCCGAACACCTGTATTCTGAAAGTGAATAATTTAAAAAATAATTAATTACTGTATTGTTTACTGATAACAATGGTTAAAAATATTTTTTTATTGCTGATCATGAGCGCTATTAAGTCAAATGATGTCTGTTGGGTTGTATGGTTTCCCTGTCAAAGGGATTTAATCAAATCCCTGAGAGAATTTGATTCCTGTGAGATGTTAAAGATAATTGAAGTATTAAATGGACTTAAATGGAAACTTCATTCCTCATTTATTTTTATTGGAACAAGTGGATTTTTTGCATCTCAAGTTGCTTTTTTTGTAGGCACTCATCAATTCATTTTGAATTTACTTTTTGTTTTTATAAGAACGATCAGAATAATTTACAATTAATTAAGGTTTTTAGTCGAGATGAAAAAAAGGTTAATGGCATGAGAGGGATTCGAACCCACGACCTTCGGCTAGATACGCCGCTGCTCTACCACCTGAGCTATCGTGACCTTGATCCACTCGGACATCAACTCCCCATCTCAACCCCACTTTATGAGTTTTCCCTCCTTTTGCCATTTTTCAAATGTCATGTAATCGGTTTGGATTCTCGACGACAATTGAAATGGCGACGGAGAGCCTTAATGAAGTGTACTTCATTTTAATTCATTAAATTCACTAATTTCGTGGTCCGCTNGGGGTTGAGATGGGGAGTTGATGTCCGAGTGGATCGAGGTCACGATAGCTCAGGTGGTAGAGCAGCGGCGTATCTAGCCGAAGGTCGTGGGTTCAAATCCCTCTCGTGCCATTAACTTTTTTTCATCTCGACTAAAAACCTTAATTAATTGTAAAGTATTAATTGGTCAAGCGGACCACGAAATTAGTGAATTTAATCAGAATAATGATAATTTTTTTGCAAATTCGTGTAAACTCAGCTTAATCTGTGGGACTGAATTGATGCATATGGCTTTAACTATTTGAAGGGTGTTTCTCTAACTACATGCTCTGACTATAATATTAACTGAAACAAATATAAAATAAATTGTTTTCATATTTAGTACATTTCTCATAACGTTGACCACATTCATTGGACCTCTATCTGCTTAAGGTATATCAATCAAAATGGTGGAACACAAACATTCGGTCATTGTAAAAGTTAATGATTTGAGATATATCATCCCATTGTATATTTAGTTTTTTATATATTGTTAATTTGTCTAATAATTCTAATTTATGTTCGAATGGTTTACCTGGGCCAAATTCATCATTTTTGAAAATGAAAGGTTCAATTTTCAGTTTCCTCAGATAAACTTTTGCAGTTGTGTCAGTATCAGGGCTGGAAAGGGCAATTTCAATTTCTCTGTCACACACATACGACTTTCCAACAGGGGTCGGAAAAAGGAGTTGTCCGTTGCCATTAGAATTCGACAATAAATAAGTTCTGCCTGGAAAAAAATTAATTAAACTAAATAAATATCGTGTTAAAATATCTTTGATTTAAAATTGTATCCACCTTACCTGGGTTTTTAATGCGATCAAAGAAGTGGTCAGACGAGTCAAACTTGAGCTCAAGTTTTGAAACAAACCATCTTTCACCACCGGGAGTCTAAAAGAGGAATAACAATTTAACAATTTGACTGCTAAAATTAAAAACAAAATATATATAATCAAAATACCTTTGAGAAATATATAATCAGTACAAAAGATTTCCACTTTAAAATTATATTCTGTTTATCCTCATTACTGCAGTCACCATTTACAATCGCTGATGTTGGTATGAACACATCCTTTTCCTGAAATATTGTTTTTTCAATTAAAAAAATATTTTTAACATTCAAACAATAATCGAAAATTTTGAAAATTATAATTATCTCTCACCTCAACCTGATTTGAAGTTGTGGTGAATTTAAATTCCACCAAAGCATCTGTCTGAATCAAAATACAAGTTCCTCCTTCATCAGTATTGAGCCTGTACAAGTCCGTAGAAGATCCAAGAACATCATGTGGCACTGGGTTTGAATAAAAAAAAGTGTCACTCTAAAAATTTTTAATGTTAAAGTTTCACTTAACACTAGGGAGACCAGAGGTTATAGTTAGAACCACTATCATGGGACTGTAGACCCATCCAACAACTTATTTAGATTAACTTTCTTACAATATTGATTTATTCTTAATACTATTTATTACTATTTACTATTTATTAATCTGTGGAATAATTAATTATAATATTAATATTTAAATAATATGACAATTATAATAATTAATTAACTTAAAGTTAAATTTTAAAAACTTGTAAGTTATAAGCAGTTATTATTAAAAAGTACAGTATATTAGACAAAAGTGGATACAAAACAAGGAAATTGGTTTTATATATAAAATTTTCATATGATAATTTTTAAATCTTTTTCATACATTATTCATACATTAATATCAAATTATATTTTAGAAAATGGAAATAAATTTAAAGTTTAAATACACATATAATCTATATAAAGAATAATAAAAAGGGGAAGTTTGGTTTGAAGAGAGAGGTTATTCAATCCCCACTGGCTCCATGTAGGGAGGGTGTAGGAATGCCACGAAATATGATAATTGTGCTTGAGCATAGTATCATTGCTGTTTTATCACATATATTTTATAGTCGTACATTTTTTTTTACTACTGTTTTATATTTCTTGTAAATATAAAAAGTGAATGTATTTATTAGCGGGAATGAGCTTTATAGGGCCTATGGTGGAATATGATTACATAATAGACCCTCAATTAGATTAAATAGATGTAAATGGCATTTGTGAAGTGTTTTCCTCCTTAGAAGATAATGCTTCTACATCTTTCCATACAGCAAAAAATTATTTGGGTTTGGAGTAATGGTTTTATTACTTTTGACTTAGGATTGTACTTGAACAAATAACACTGATTTAAATACTAAGTAAAATATATAATACTCAGATATTGAGGGCTGGTAGAGTATTTAATGAGGAAAGTAATGAAAGGGATATCCATAATGATGGTCAATCATTAAATTAACATTGTTTAAAAAAAATACTAACTTAAATATTAGTATAAAATAGTTTAAACTAATTTTAAATACAGGAAAGAATATCAGAACAAAGAACCCTAGGGTCTTTTATTATTGTCCTACCATAGGCCTCTAAAAAATAATTCAAAATTAAATTCATTTCAAATTTATAATTTCCTCACTAAATAAACAAAATCAAGAAGTGAAATAAAATAAGCCTTTGCAGTATGAAAGTGTGTGCAAACACATCCATCAAATGATAACATTTACTTACCTGTTAGATTTGTTTTACTGCCGGTTTCTTTAGTCTTTTGAGCTTTACGGTTTTCAGTCTTGAAACTTGTTGTACTTAAATCTAATTTTTTGTCCTGAAATTGACAATAAATTCAATTATTTTATTTGAATGTGTTTTATTTATTTATTTATTTAAAAAAGTGTGAATATATAATTTGAAGAAATCTACAAATGTCTTTAAATATTAGTGAAATATTTGTCTAATTATTAAAGTACAACAAAAATGAATTAGCAATTAATAAAAAAACAAAAAAAAACAAGGAGACATGATTTTCTTCTCTTATGATTTGATCTGATCCTTAATTACAAAAATTTTCCCCATTTCGGGTAAAAAATCAACTTATCAAAACCTGAAATTGAGTTTGGGGAAATCAAAATAAATTTATGGATATGATTTTTTGCTGTAAATTTTTCTACAATAAAAACAAACTTACACGAAACACATCTCTTTCTTTGTAAATCGGCTGTTCTAGGCCTTCTTCAAATGCGGTGTACAATCCTAATTCAATTGGCGAAGAACAAACTAACCCGAGGGATAAAACTGCAAATAGAAAAATTACAACCGGTCAACTATTGCATGAGCTTTGGACATAATTCCTTGAACAAAATTAATAAAACATTTGGGTATGTTACCAGAAAGAGACACAATGACTGAGGGGTGCTTGTGATTAACCATGTTGGTGACTGCTATCCTATTTCATTCAAAGGGCACAACCTAGGACACAATATTGTCTAAGGAGTGGGTGGGATGTGGAATGATCAATACACCCTTTCAGTTCCACCCCCGTACAGGGCATGCCCTCAATTTTCACAAAATTACCTCTTTTATTTGATATAAACCATTTAGCCATGAAAGAGAATATTGTTCAAATAAATTAAAATTAATTAAACAATTCAATGGTGACTGTATGACTTTCTTATTTAAAAAACAAAACTCTATGAGAAAGATGTTTCTCTTAGCAAAAATATAAATCCATATTTATTTTATTCAGGTGGTCATATTTTTGTTGGTGAATACCATGATATAGTTCTCAGTGTTTTTCATATTGCCTTTCACTTTAACAATACATTTTAAATTAAGAAATTTCGTTTTATACTGCACCCTGTTAGTATCGTTTGTTATAATTTTACTCTAAAAACAAAAAATGATCAGGGAACAGGTTAACTTGTCGAGCTGTCAAGAAAAATAGCCCCTGAAAAGGTATTTGAATTCTTTAATTAACAATTTAAAAAGTTAACAGTAATTAAAATATTCACAACTTTCAAGTATAATGAAATTAAAAATTGAATTTATTGAGAATGAAATTAAGTCTTCTTTGCTGTGCATATATTACATTAGTGCCGGTTCATGTTTTATTTGCCTTTGGTAATAGTTGTATTTCCTTTGTAAATAAATATAGGAAATATCTAAGTGTCATCAAAAACTAAATAAATACAAGATGATACGATTATACTCAGCAGTTGTTAAACCCATCATAACCTATGGTTGGTGGTTTGGTGGATAAAGACATTTCATCCAGGAGCGATCGCTGGAGCAAAACCCACACTGCTGCTCTGGAAGTCCTCCAGAATCTACCACCACTACATTTCTTCATCCAGAGAGAACTACAGCCACATGTGAATATATGTTAATGCGGGGACAGTCTCCATTAGTGTACCTGCATAAAAGAGAGCAATTAAAGCTCAGAAAAACAGGCAGACAAGTTTCTAGGGATGCGTGTTGACTTGAAGATTCCAAAAATCATATTTGATTGGAAATTTCATTTCAAAATATACAGAACAGACTGACAGAAATAGACCTAGTTAATAACGGCTATATTTGGTTTACAGATTGTTCTAACTCTGACTAAAGGTCAGGATTTGTTATGTATGGATATAAGCCAAGGATTAGGATACTGTCTTTCAAGGGGAGACTATGGCTATTAAACACTGGGCCAGGGAACTAACTAGATACTACCAACAAAAGAATAGCCATCTACTCGGGCAACTAGAGAGCACTAAAGCTGTTGGTCAACCAAATTAACCTTCTTTGGGTATCAGGATCTGTAAATTGGACAAGGAAAGTTCAATCAGGATACCTACTGGCCCTAAACCCTTGTGGCGTACCAAAATGAGTAAATCCATCAGACACTGGACTTCTTGTTCTTGGTCCTTCAATCTTGAATGAAGTGTCCTACATTGCAGATGTTGCCAGTCGTTTGTAGTTTACCAAAAAGTGAAGAGTATTTTTCATTTCAAGTTGCCAAATTTATAAAACTCACAATAAAAGAGTACTTAAAGTTCAGATTGTGAGATAGATATATATTAATACCGATATCAGGTATACAGATGGACCAAGTATAGGCTAGGAGCTGTTATGTACAAAAACCAAGGACTAGAAATCATATAAACCTTGGGCAATATGCCAGTCTTTCAGGCAGACATTGAAGGTGTGCCAGGGAGATCAAAAGGAGGCTGGGTATTGCAACAAAATAATAGCTATCTGCTCGGACAACCAGGTAGAGTCCAGACCCCTTTGGGACTGAATCAAGTCAGATATTGAATGTGACAAAAGCATTACCCCTGTTAATGAGGACATGAACTATCGACCCCTTATATCCTTTTGCAGCAAATAAATGGCCATGTTCATTAAAGGACCATAACAGAAACTAACAGAAGAACTATTAAACCTAGGATGTATTAGTACTGCTGCTAAAATATGCTAACACTGCAGACACCGGAAGCATATGCGTATACCCAGAGAAGTTGAAAATGAGCATATTTTGCAAGGAAAGCAAAAGAGTGGAATCTGTTGCATCTTGGTTGGTGCAGGCTGATATTCTTACCCCTGGGAGAGGAAAAGCCATGGCCTGAATGATTCACATAGAGCCCTTAACAAAGCTTTGAGATCTGATAAAATGCCTTAAGGTTAATGAAAATTTTTAAACAATAATTGTTCCAACGTTGTTGCTCAATTGTTATAAATTTCTGCTTGAAATTAGATTTATTTGGGAATACTTATTTCTCTTTTGGAACCATTGCTTGCATACACTTTTTTAAAAAAATAAATTAGGTTTACTTCAACTTATAACAAAAATATCATCATCGCCATTGATGCCATCGTTCACTCAAGTAGAATTGATAAAAAAAAACTTCTGTGTGTGATTAGTTCAGCTGAGGAAATCCTCCTTGAGGGAGTGCTTTGTCCAGTTGGGTTAAATAGAAATTTGGTGTGAAATATTAGCGTCTTATCCTGTTTTGTTTTGCAATAAAATTAGAATAAAATACAACCATACTTAACACATAATTATATTTATGTAAATCTACAATTCACTTAACATTATTTAAGAATGAAAAATGATACATCTGAAAAATGGGAAAGCAATAAAAATATTTTGGTAATCAGTGTCCACAAATATACAAAAAAAAAAGAAAAGAAAAAGAAAATTGAATAAAATAAAAGAAATAAACTAAAATTGCTGTTATCCACAAGGCTTTTTTTTCTTCATTTTTTATAAAGATTCATTGATCTATACAACTTTTTTTTCCATAGGCATAAATATTATAAATTAATGAATATAAATATTATAAAATCTTTTATTTAAACGAAACATAACAAAAATTAGTTTTGAAGCCTATATTCTAATATGAATGAATAATAAATAATAAACATGTAACAATAAAAAACCTGAATAGAAAAAACAAACAAAGGACATTGAATTTTTATGCAACGTTACTGAACAATGTGCACACTTCTATGACTATAACAAAAGTATTATTTTTGTCCTGTGGAAAAATAAATACGCAAAAATAGGCCATAATTAAAACATGTAATAAAGAAGAAGAATTCATGATTTAGATCCTTTGACCAATGCGATGCCTAGAGTGAGCAGGCCGCCTGCAGCAAGAATAGCACCTCCGGCAATCGCAAAGCCCACCAGTCCTTCTGCAATGGAATTTTTGTTTTTATGGTCACTGAAATTTATAAACATTAATTTTGTTTAGTAATTACAATTTATACAAACCTTTTTCCATCCTTTTCCTAATGACAGCTTCTAATCTTTGTACTTGAATGTTTGCTGGTTCAATATCTAAAAATGCTTTGACATACCTTAACGCAGTACTGTAATCCTTAAAACAATACAATAAAAATAAATAAATAGTATGTACATAAAATTATTTTTGATTAAAAGCTTACCCTTATCTTAGTTTTTCCCAGGGCTAAGTAGTACACATAGTCCCGCTTCTCTTCTTCGCTTCCATTTTCATACAGGCTTTCAAGTAAGCAGATCCCTTTCCTGATGTCAGCAGAGTACCTGCTTCTCACGAGGCAGGTGGCATACTCGAAGGTTGCTTTCTTTGTCACTTCTCCATCTTCAACTTGTTTATTATATACAGCTTCAAAATGCTGCAATAAATTAGATAAACAATTATGCATTAATGAGGAAAAAAAAGAAAGAAAAATAGCCATTTAGTCTTAGCAAAAGAGGGCACTATTGATAAAATAGAAATAGACCAACTGCTGAATGTATCGAAATTAAAAATTAAATTTAAACAAATAGCTATTTTTAATTATTTTAAAATTATTTCTTGATAATATGATATTACATACTAATTATTAGTTATTGTTAAAAATGTTTACATACATGATCATGCAAAAACTCATGTAGCTCAGTATCAAAATATCAAGTGATTTTGCACCAATTGTAATTAAATTCTTTATGTAAACAGCCCTGTTTTACCCAACAATCAGAATGGAGACCAAAATTCTCCCTGCTGTGTTCAAGCACAATTCTCATATCATATGTCAGTCCTACATACTCTCTATATTGACCGATGGAATGACACCGCTCATTCAAGAGGAAACATTGATCAACTTTTATCTACATGCTAGACATATATGCGGGATTTGGCCTAAAGTAGGAGTTCGTTTGTCAACCTCGTATGGCCTATTCTTAATCGGGTGAGGATGAACCCCCTTCTACAATTCAAATTCTCCCGAGGGCCACCCTTGATGTATTGAAGTTTCTCTGCAAATCTGAACAAATGTATAAGCAAAAGAACACTAGTTTATTTATCGAATTGAATTTTTTCAGGTTTTTTTTATTTTTAAGTTTAAGACAGACAGCATTTTATTATTTATGCGAGCAACAGTGATTGTCTAAAATAAAGGTGTCAAATAGAAAAATATCAGGCTAATTGAATCGTACAATTTAAAAAAAGATTTTGCTTGGTTATCTCAGACTAGGTATAATCACTAGAGTTAAGAATAACTTTTTTTTTAAATTTAAGCTCTTATAAAGTGTAGCAAGCTTATGCAATATCGCGAGATTCCCTCCTGTCATTTGGTGGTTACCAATAATTTTGGTCTGCATATCCTCGTAGGGTTGGTCGGTCAGAAACATTTCGACATGTTGCCATCTTCAGTGTGTCTGTCGCCATATCTGACAGAATCACAGACACACCAAAGATGGCAAAATGCTGAAATCAGTGCTCGCCGAGGATCAAACTACAGCAGACTCATTTCAGTCATCCCCTTATTTCAGTTTTACAGAATGTGAATGTGGTGAATCATTATGTTCATATGTTGCCATTATATTCTTATCAAAAAAGAAAACCCTGAAATATGTACATTTCGCAATGTCGCAATATACTGCAATTAAATATTGAAATAAATTCATACTTTGAACAACTCTATTATATGAACTATAACATATTTATAGGCATGATAACATGAAAGGACTTGTATTATGTCTGGCTTCCAATGTCTAAGGTGTAACAAACATTCTTTGATGTGTTGAAGTGAAAATCACTTCCTTATTAAACAATATTAAGGCTTAATTCACTGAAGAAAAATGGTCGAAGATGAATCATCATATTAAGGATTGTTTAAATAGATTTAGACTTTTTTATTCATTTCTTATTCGAATCAAAATTCTATTGAACTGTCGTAGATGTCATGGATGAAATCATAATTGGCGATAAATGGTGTATGATCGACCAAGGGTTGGTGGGTCACCAACCAGCCTTTATTTTCTCTTATAAGTAGAAATAATCGTTCAGAGCTTTCCTGCGTTTTAACCAACAAAAATCACCGAATGTGAAGAAAAACCAAAGGGAAAATGTAATATACCTTGAGGATGTCCGAGGAGACGACTTCATTTATTACTTCTTCCATCGTGAAAAATCAGAATCATAAAAATCCGCTTCCTCTCTTCCTAAACTTCTTCTCAGTGGCTAACAAAAACTAAATGATGTAATCCTACTGATTTATCAACAGAATTTCATGTAAATACTAAATACCAATGGCAGGAGGAGGCAGGAGTTGATATCGAACGGGATGAGGGTCACCGAATCGATTTAGATTTTTTGATGTACGCTTTTTTAATAACTAGATTGGTCATCGGATATGGTAAAACATTACTCTATTATAAATATTTCCATTTGAGAAATGCTAATTTTATTTGGAAAATAGGAGAATTGTATTTATTGGGCGGAGGACTTGCTGCGATATCGGCGACGCGCTTGTTCCTTATGCACACTATGGAATTATCAACTATGCGTGATGTCACTACAGGAAAGAATCAGTTCCTGGCTGAAGTTATGCTTATTGTAGGTTCCAAAGTATGCCCATAGTTTTTCAATAATTCGATTTTATCACTCTTTGTATTGAAGTAATTTTTATTTTCACACTCGGAAAAAGATTAGTAAAGTCTTAGTTTTACAAAGTGATCTGCTTATGTAAAGTGTAGTAAAAATGATTCATTATCGACGATTAATGGTGTTTTTCATTATCGCAAAGGGAAAACCGTAGCACATATTGATAGGAGAAAGCAAGATTTTCTAACAAACAGAATGAAGGTCGTCAAATTTGGATTTTTTGACGTACGCTTTATTAGAAACAAGAATGATCATTTCGTATGGTAAAACATTATTCTACTATAAATATTTCCATTAGAGAAAAGCTAATCTTATTTGGAAAATAGGAAAAAACAGTATTTTTTGGGCAGAGCACTTACCACGATATTAGCGACGCGATTGTTCCTTGTGAGTGATCAACTATGGGTGATGTCACTACAGGAAAGAATTAGTTCGTGGTTGAAGTTATGCTTATTATAGGTTCTAAAATATATCCATAGAATTTTTCAATAATTCGATTTTATCACTCTTTGTATTAAAGTATTTTTATTTGCCCACTCGGAAAAATATTAATAAATCGTAGTTTTACAAAGTGATCTGCTTATGTAAAGTGTAGTAAAAATGATTCATTATCGACGATTAATGGTGTTTTTCATTATCGCAAAGGGAAAACCGTAGCACATACTGATAGGAGAAAGCAAGGGCCTCTATTATACGGAATGAAGATCTCCAAATTTGGATTTTTTGACGTACGCTTTATTAGAAACAAGAATGATCATTTCGTATGGTAAAACATTATTCTACTATAAATATTTCCATTAGAGAAAAGCTAATCTTATTTGGAAAATAGGAAAAAACAGTATTTTTTGGGCAGAGCACTTACCACGATATTAGCGACGCGCTTGTTCCCTTTGCGCACTACCTGTGATGTCACTAAAGGAAAGAATCAGTTCCTGGCTGAATTTATGTTTATTGTAGGTTCTAAAATATGCCCATAGTTTTTCAATAATTCGATTTTATCACTCTTTGTATTGAAGTAATTTTTATTTTCACATTCGGAAATTATTAGTAAAGTCGTAGTTTTACAAAGTGATCTGCTTATATAAAATGTAGTAAAAATGGTTTATTTTCGACGATTAATGGTTTTTTCATTATCGCAAAGGGAAAAACGTAGCACATACTGATAGGAGAAAGCAAGTTTTTTATCAAACGGAATGAAGGTCTTCAAATTTGGATTTTTTGACGTACGCTTTGTTAGAAACAAGAATGAACAGTCGATGTCGTGCGATCACACGCGATGAATTTCCTGTAATCCCGAATCATTTTGTGTTTCCTGCAATCGGGAAAAGCTTTTTTGATCTTTTGGATGTTGACATATTAATTATAAATTTTTGTGACAATCTGGTTCCAAACATTTTAAAATCATCTCTGTATGCAATTTAAATTTGAAGAAATACATATAAGTTTACAGTAAAAACAAAGTAGTTTCTTTCAAATTGCGCTGTATATTTACTACCAAGCACTTACCTAATTATTACCGATAATTTCTACTAAGTTTAGGAATGACTTTCTTTGCTAAGTCTTTTGCCCGCTTGTGTCAAAATGTGCGGCCAAAAAGTTAAATTTGATTCAATTCCGCAATTGCTCAATTTTTTGTAGTAGTTTATGATTTATTTTGACTATCCATATTTGTGTATCGCACGCGATATATACTCTTGATCGCATCACTTTTAAATCTGTTTGAATTGCTTTTCGGCTAGATTGCGTAGAAATATCATCAAGACAATTGGAACAACAGAATGCGAATCATGTATTCTTGCTTGTTTCCCGTCTATGCCAGCAGTCTCACTACAGAGAATATATATAAAGTGGGAGGTTTATGGGTCGACAAACAGCTGAGATCTTCGCCCTCCCTGTGTTTTTCTTCTTTTTCTCTTCTTTCGCGCGTATTTTGTTTTAAACTGCAGCCATTTGAGCGTCTCGATCTGGTTTCTGACTCTCTGCTTTTAAATGTACACCACGTCCATATCCTAAATTACTAGTCTCTCGTTTGTACCTCAGGTTGGCAAATACAGAATAGAAGCAAAACATACAATACGTAATTATGCGGAGATCGTGAGGAAGCGGTCTGGTGTGACGTAGGTTTTAGAAAAACATTTTACTTATCCTGCCAACGTTTCGATCTTTATTGAGATCATCTTCAGGGCCTGGGATTTATAAACATTGCTTAAATTTGACAAATACAAGTAGGATGTAAAAAATTGAATTTATACAATGCATATATACATCACCACAAACATAGATATCTGGTCACATCACTCCTCCGGAGTACTCGATGTTCCTACACTACAGAGGATGCATCTTTCAAGTAAAACAATAAATTTCCTAACCGTTCGTTTTCAAGTCGGATTGTCTTAACTTATTTATAAGTTCAAAAATTAATAATGTACTTTTATTGTATGAAAAAAGCTTTTTTCCCCAATGTTCCAAGGGGGGGGGGCGGATTTTATGAATACTACTAGCTTATTAACATAGCTAATAATTTAATAAGTAATATTTTCTGAAAAACTAATATAGGATAAAATAAAAAATTATTATTAAGCAATTTCACATCAATCCCTTGTGTGAATATATATNAATTGCAATATTTTCACAATGTAATTGAAGCTTTTGTCTTTTTGACAATTTATTTCTGAATAATTATTTACTAATTAATGGGTCTCATAGATTAACTATACATTGACGTCACAATAGTCTATTCAAATCCGCGGAATAAATAAAACGGGATTTCATTTGTTTCAATAATATAATTTTTGCATCGTTAAATTAATACAATTTAAATTGTTTAAGTCCTAACTGAAGTGCTACATATTATTTTTCTGACTGATATTTCTGACCGACAATTACTGATTGTATAGTACTTTCGAATGTTTTTAATGTATAATATATTCAGTTTATAATATTACACGTATAAATAAATGAAAACTTTGAAACTTTGAACGTTGCAGGTAAAACAATGAGGTGAAATTTACATGTTCTTTTGGCTAGTAAGGGCATGATCAATTTTCTGGCTGAAATTCCAGCCTGAGGGAATTTGAAATAAGGTATTTTGATATTAAAGTAAAAACAAAAATGCTATTCATAAATATTAAATATAATGGTTTAGAAATAAGTTTGTATTAATATTATACCGTGAGACGCATATGGCTTATTACCACGAGTACTGTTAAATAATAATTATATTATGAATTTAACATTTTATGGACAAGTACCTAAAGACGTATTTAAATGATTTTTCAATCTGAGGATTTTCGGGTCTGAGTAGACTTAAATCAGTATAAAACTACCCAAAATTCAGGGCAAATTAACACAAAATAAAATAAAAAAATCGTTGGCTAATAATTTTATTTGTTTTTTATTAATTTATTTAAGTTAATTCACTAAAATAAAAACCTCTATCGTTTCATTCATAAATTTTTATTTTAGGACAAAGAGAAAATTGATTAATTCGGAATTCACTTATCAAAATGCATTTTTTTCTTATTTGAGGGACTGTTAAGTCCTTTAACCAAGAGGAGGGGGTTAATTTTGGAAATGAAGATCCTTTCATTTATTTTTATAACCTACGGTAAATAGTAATGAAACTTTAGATAGATAGAACGGATAGAGGGCGAGAGAGAATGAGGAGGAAATTGAGAGTGGGCAGGTTTCAGTATAAAAAAGGTATAACGATCAAAGTATTTTCATTAAAATCCAACGCCCTCTAAACTGACATTTAACAGCATTTCAATCCAATTTCTTACCAATAATCCATTATCTGTCGGTTATACAAGTCTGGACTGGCATCCATTGAATCTAATGGCATAAAATCGATAAACAAAAAACACACGTCATATTAATTTCGGTATTTTGTATTCAAAGGGTGATCCGCTAATCACTCTTCGTAAAAACGTTGTATAACATTTTGCCATGGTTTGAAAGGTTTTCAGCTTATTTCATAATATTAATATCACAATAAATAAAAAATTCCTTCTTAATCATAGTAACCTATTAATTCTGTCAATATTGTTACCTTTTTGTTCGGTTTCACACACACACGCGCGCACACATACGCACATATATATTTGCATATTGTATCTTTCTAACAATTAATTTCATACTTACTCTGTATTATCAACCTGAATTGTTTACGTTTTTATTGTTTGTTTCAGGTAAGCAACATTACCAGTCTGAACTCTCAACGTTTTCACCCTTTTCACTTCTCAGTACTTTTTTCCCTTCTTTTGTATTGTTTACATCTTACTTATGCTCTTAAGTTTTATCTTTCTACCTCTCCCCCGGTCATATCGTCATAACTTTATTTTTTGTGAGATTTCTCCATGAGGTCCGCCAGATGATAACCTGTAATTCGATCGTTACCGATCACTTTGGTTGTTAGCGCTCACATTTATACAAAGATATTCACATACATTCACTCATTCTGAATATATATTATATATTATTTCATATTTATTATATACCATTCGGTCAGTATTGATATTCCTTCACCACCCTTTTTTTACACACATCGTAAAACTAATTTATTTGAAGGTCAATGGAATACTCAGTATTCCACCATGGACCTAGGACACATTCACTCTAATAAATACATTCATCCATAAAAGGAAACACAAATCGACATATCTACCACGTACCATATAATATATGTAATAAAATAGTCCTGTTTCCTCCACAAATCCGAACAGGGACACAAATGATCAACCACATTTCTCATTTCGGGTAGCACTCCTAATTGCTCTTTATGGGTATCTAGAATTATCTTCTATTTGCAGCTAAGGAATAACATCCTCCAATTATGTCAAACACATTGAGCATCCTACGCGAAGTTTGGTCCCATAGTAAGGGTCAATGTGTCTACTTCGAATGGCCTATTCTTAGTCGTGTGAGTATTTTTCCTCTTCATCCATTCAGCCCTCCGATGACCGCTTCTCCTAATAGTATTTATACAAATATTAAACGTATTACCTTTCTTGTATATCTCTATTAATTATTTTTGATGATACTTAGTAACCTTTTATAATTTTCCTTGCTTTAGTTTGTGCCTTATGTAGTCATATTTGTCATTCTGTATCTTCATGCATTTTTTTTACGTTCTATGGATGTCTCTCTGCCCTTCTCCCTCTCTTTCAAACTTTTGATTTATATATATTTTTTTTTTATGTTAGTCTTGCTTTATAATTTCTAAACCTTGTTAGAATCACTCGAGGTCTTTCTTTTTAGTCATCAAATTCTTCTATCTAGACTAGAAATTCTTTCTCAATTGAATTTTTAGTTGTTTAATGCCCCTTTTACCTATTTATCTAATCGTCATATTGTAGTTTCTATATCCGCTGAATACTTTAATACATTCTTCGTTTCCATTTTCTCACTGTGTACAATTACCTACTTTTAGATGTATCGGTTTATTATTTATAAAAAATATTTAATTTTTTTATTATTTATACTATTGTCTTGAGTGCTTCTTTATATATATCGTTATTTATGATACATAAATTTAATTTCCTTCGTTTATTTTGTGTCTAACGCATTTTATCTGTCTGCTATGTATGTCTTATTTTCTGTGCTTTATACTTTCTAGCCTTGTTCGGATCACCTAGATTGTCTTTATCTTTTCTCTCTCTTTTGTTATCTAACTAGTCCTCTTTAAACTATTTATCTAGGTACCATCTAGGCTACTATCTAGCTACCAATCTATCTTACCTTTTTCATCGCTCTCTCTCTCTCTCTCTCTCTCTCTCTCTCTCTCTCTCTCTCTCTCTCTAGCTTGAACTCCTCATTTTTCATATTTTATATTTTTTTCTTAATCTGTTTACAGTAATAGTGCTTTTTACCCTTGTTCGAATGATATGGAGATTGTTTTTGTTTTCTTTCCCTTTTGTTATATAGCTATTCCACCAGTAACTATTTATCTAACTGCCATCATGTAGTTTCTATAGATGTTTTCCTTTCCTATTTCTATTAACCATCCGATCATGTTTATTTGTCCGGTAGTACACATCTATATATACCACTCATGATCTTCAATACTTTTATTATTATTTGATACATCAGTTCTTTTCCCAATTTATTATGTACTGATCTTCATTCGTGGTGATATTACTTACTACTGTATTCCAAGTAGTAGCAGTAGCACTACTTACTACTGTATGCGAAGTACTAGCTGTAGTAGTACTTACTTCTGTATTCCAAATATTATCAGTAGTATTACTTACTACTGTATTCCAAGTAGTAGCAGTAGTAGTACTTACTACTGTATGCCAAGCAGTAGCTGTAGTAGTACTTACTATTGCATTCCAAATATTATCAATAGTATTACTTACTACTGTATTCCAAGTAGTAGCAGCAGTAGTACTTACTACTGCATTCCAAGTAGTAGCAGTAGTAGTGATTTCTAATAATTATCGGGTCCAGGAAACTCCTCTATTCACTCCCCAGCATCCCACCTCTCATGCTAAATAACCATCCCATTCCCTTCTGTTCCTTGGTTAAGCAAGGACGTCTTTGTCCAAAACCCTTCCTGGCATCCTCACATTTCCCAAATTTCCCGCCATTGCATTCCCTCCCTCAGCCTATTTCGTCGGTCCTGGCTTCTCTTACCTTTCTCCACCCGCGAACTCCTTGTATCTTCCCTTCTTCGATTACAGCTGTGTCTCTGTCAGCACACGGAGGTCTCTCGGAGGGGGGGGGGGGACGGGCGAGTGAAGCGTATTCTGAATTGTTGGGAAAGATTCGTGTTCGGCACCCCACGGGGGTCCCGGGTGTCGGGTTTGTATTCCCAACTTTCCTGGCTTTACCCCTCCTTCCGTGCACAGTATTTCCTAGGATGCTTTCTTTTCCAGTCCATCCCCCCTCGTCGTCCTTACATCACCCAATCCCTCCAATTCAACTCCTCACATCACACTCGTAACACCCGCTCATCCCCAATTGACCTCATCCTTCAGCACCATACAACCTGCACCTTCGAAAGATCCTTTCTAACCCGAACCCCTAAACTATGGATAATCCCACCCGTATAATCACCTCCTCTCCCTCCAAGCAGAGACCTTACATTAATATTTAATATTTTTGTTTAATATTCTTGTTATTTTTTCTTATGGCCTGCCTTACTGGTACATATTGTGCCAAGATTTCTATCTTATTTTAATTTAATTTCATAGAAGGAACTTCCTTTATCTATTTCATGTATATTATGCTTACGTGACACCAGTCCCAGAATAAAGTTATGTTTCTTCCACTAGTTTTCGTGGTCCCCTTGAAAAATGGCAAAAAGGAGGGAAAATTCGTCACATTGACTTTTTTATCTCAACTAAAATCCTTAATTAATCGAAAGTTATTTTTCTTCTTCTTCTACTACTTTATTCCAAATAGTAGCAGTAGTAGCACTTGTAAGTGTCTTTCCGTTTCACTTACCTATTCTCTTTAATTTGCAATATATATCTTCTCTGTTTTATATTTTAGTAACGCGTGCTCTGCTTTTTTATCTGTATCCGCAAAATGTCTTGAAATTTGTTTCTAAGACTATATGTTATACATCATACACTACTACAAAGTAGAAACAACCACTTTATCATCTTACGTTAAAAGGAACGTTTTCTGTTGGACGTTTTCGTTGGATGGAGATAGTAAGGATATTTCAAAAATAAAATAAACTTTACAAAGGATCAATTTATTTTGCAGTCAAAATTAAATGTACAACAGTATCTTAAAATAGAACACAGTCACTTAAACGCTTGATACAATAAAACAAAAAGTTAAATAGAAATTTTATATACTCTTTTCATTTTTGTTGTTGTTGGAAATTTGGAAATAAATCAGCGAAAAACCATTAGATAAAACGCCTTTGCTGATTAGCGATTATTCGCTTAAATATACAATATTATGTTCCTTAAAGCTACATGCTCTTAAAAAGTGACTAGTATTCATGACACAAACGAGTTAAATGTAATATAAATGCAATAAGTAGGCCTAATCTAGTATATTTCCTATTATTTTTGTCGGGTTTGCACAAGGGATTCCTTTTGCGTAGGGTCATTTACATAGATTTTAATTATTCATCTTGTTTATATATTCAAATTGAAAGCGTGTGAAACGTGTTAACGATTATTTTTTTTATTTATTCAATCAAAAGTCGGACAATTTCATTTCACCCTTGGCATTCCGTTGTAACCATTAAAAAAAAAATTAATTCGCTTTTTCACTTTCCGCTCGTCAAAATATATTGGTAACATTGGAGGGTTGACATAATTAGTTTATTGTAACATCACAATGAACAAGAGCATTTCTTCCTTTTTATTCGTTTCAGAGTATTGAATGTTCTACTTATTTATATAAATAGCACATGGAATATTTTACACTGAAAATTAAATACATTCAATTACGAAACAATTTTTGAGTCTCGTAAAACTCTGTTAAATTTCAAAAGTTGCTACATTTATAAAGTACATAATTTATTTACAAGTGCTTATATTGTTCATATTTATACAAGACTAAATTTACAAAGGAATGTGAAATTCTCGAAATATTAAATACAGTAAAAAATTGTTTGGTTTTTTTAAAATTCAATATATATATATGTAATATTTATTTTTATGTAATTTTATTTAACAATTACGAAGTACAAACAATGTAAATAAAAACTTCGATTTTATCCAAATTGTAATAAAAATATAAATTACAAGATCCTAAATCTAATGACTGTACACAATTTACAAAATCACCTTTAAGGCGGGAGTTTTATTTCGAAGAAACGATATATTTGCATTTGAAAATCTTTTTACATTTCTAAGAAAATATTCTAAACTTTGAGAGTTAGTTTATGGTATTGAGTTCTGATAAATTAGGGAGTTGAATGATAGTATTTTCTCTTTTTTGAGTTGACTGGATACCGTACAGCGTTTAGTTCCAAACATAATTTTATTGTAGAAACCACAGTTAACTCGCTTAGTAAGTCTCGAAAATATTCCTCCGGTCAAACAATTTGGAATGTTGTGAAATGACACGAACTGTTTTTTCTTTTCTTTCGAGTCTTAAACGTCAATATAAAAATTTGTGAAGAACGAATCTATAGACGTTAGTAGTGATTGGGATCGAGAACGTGCTCAAATATTTTAAGGGGTGGTGTTGTGAGGGCGTGCGTAATGGTGGTGCCTGCTTTGTGTGGATCGAAAAGTGTTGCAACTCGCCATGTACAACTGGTCGCCAGATATGTACGAAAAGCCGGTTGCGGGTGCAGTTCCGGATTGGTGACTTCTGGGCGTCCTCCTGGCCTCTTTCTCCGTCAGGTAGAAGACGTTGGGAGGTGGTGGAGGCGGTGGTGTCGTGGCGGGCCCGCAACCGAATAGCTCTAGCTACAGTTCCGTCACGGGTATCGGCCTAGGATAGGTCGGCTGGGGGATAATGTAGTTGGGGCCGTCTTCGTCAGTGTAAGTCTTTTCGTATTCCATCCCTTTTCTCGCCATGGCCCGTTTGTTCCATTTGTAGTCTTTTAAGGCGTCACTGACTCGCCGTCTGTAGTGATAAATCAGTATGATGATGACGGCCATGAAAACAACGATAGCGGCGCATACCCCGCCGATGACCGTATGAGGCCAGGCGCCGTGTAGGGTGCATCCCAATTCGTCGGGCGTCAAAGTTTTGAGGGATTTGTCTTTCAGCGATAAAGGTTGCGAACACAGTACTTGGCTAGAATTACGGCTTACTAGCAGCTCTCTCAGCCACATTATTTTGCAACTGCACTCCAAAGGATTTTCAGACACGTCCAACTTTCTTAATTCTGGCCACGCGACCAGAGATTCGGGAAACGTAGTAAAAGCGTTGTCCCTTAGTGATAGATGTCTCAAGTTGGGCAGTCCCGCGAGGGATCCTTTGTCCAACGATGACAGCCTTTTATTGCTGTTGAGAATAAGAGTTTCGATATTCAGATTTTCCGCCAGAGCGCCTTTTTCGACTTTTTCCAGAAGGGAGGCGCCTGTGATATCCAGCTTCCTCAGATTTGTGAGCCCTTTAAACCCGTCGACTTGGAGAGAGGAAAAGTCGTTCTGACCGATCGAAAGTTCTTCGAGACGGGTCAGGATGCTCAATTGTTTCGTCGGGACTTTCGTCAATCTGTTGTCTGTTAGGACTAAATTTCTCAATGCTGCGAGCCCGCGGAAAGCGTTATCGCTTATGTTTAACAAACCCGCTCCACTGAGATTTAGAATCGTCAGCCGGTTGAGACCTTTGAAGGAGTCATCAGGTAACGCAGTAAAAGCGTTGAGCCCGACGTGCAATTCGGCCAAACTACTGAGGAGGGGAAAGCAGGGCGTAGGCACCACCCTCAGTTGGTTATCGTCCAAGTAGAGGACTCTGAGGGAGTTCAACCCTTGAAAGGCCGTCGCGTCTATCCTGTTGATTCGGTTTTGGCCCAAATTGAGTTCCTCCAGTTGTGGTAGCGCTTTGAACAGCTTATCTGGAAGGTCTTCTAGAAAATTGCCTTTAAGGTTGAGGACCGTCAACAGTTTAAGCCCGTCGAAGGTTTTGTTTGTTATGGCTGAAATTTTATTGTGGCTGAGATGAAGTTCGCCTAATTTTTTCTGAGATTCGAAGCTCTTCGTTGGTATCGACACCAATTGGTTGTACGAGAGATCAACGTATTGCAGCTCTCCGTAGAACTGGAAAGCGGCGTCCACTGTTTTGACCTTGTTGAATTTCAAGACGAGCCTCTTGATCGATGGGTTGAGCGTGATCGGTATGACGTCCAAGTTTGCTTCGACGCAGGATACAACTAAGGTATCGTCATCGCAGCTGCAATTCGCCGGACAGAACGCTCGGGCAGAACCAATACACGTAAATGTGATGATCCACCATAATCTTATAATCCGGTCCATATCCTGAAACACATAACAAAATATTTAGTAAATTATAATTCGGACGTTTTTCAATAAGTAAAGATTTAACACTTAAAGGTCCGACGGACATTGTAAACATATTTTGTCTTTATTTGAATTGTTTACACTGTTTTAAAGCTTTTTTCATTTATTTATGTATTTTACAATTGCATATAAAATGCACCACGCCACACACTCTCTCTCTCTCTCTCTCTCTCTCTCTCTCTCTCTCTCTCTCTCTCTCCCGATTTTGAACCGTCAGGTTTTCGCAAATTTTACTTTTGTTTGTTCAGAGGATGGGGATCAAAAACTTTTATTCAGAAGACTTTTTCAACAAAAGTGAACAGAGAAGCGACAATTCTTATTTTGACCTTTTGGGACGCGTAATGCTTCCGCTTTCGATAACCACGTGTTTACCTCATCACGGAAATTCAACTTTTCCTTCCACAGGTGTTGTAGCAGTCTCTCTTCGAATAACATATTGAAACAATAGGTCTATGTATGGTAAAATCGGGAGAGAGAGTGATCGGTTTATTCCACGAGCACGTTTTTTGCCCAAAAATCGCGAATAACTGGAAAACGTTTGAGAAATCGGACAAAGTGGAAGATGACCAATGAAAACTTTTTAATATTTCCTATCGAGTGCTATAGGCCGTCGCCCCAAGGACGATTTCCTGGCTCCACAGCTCAATTTGAAATTTTCGTAAAAAGTGCAAAAATTAAAACGTTCCCGAATTTTCGAATTTAATGATGAATGACTGAAGCTAGGAAAACATTTGAAAAAGCCGTAAAATTTTCTAAAAAAATGATACCAACTGAAGGTATGTGACTTTCCAAAGTTGGCCATTTTTTCGTGCAAAAACCAGGTTGTCATTTAAAAAAAAATTAATTAATTTTTTGATGGGCGGTGTACTCTTTGAAAAAATGAAAGGAATCCTCACCGGGAGTTAGCCAGATCTAAAGCGAGAGTTGAACTCTATTCCTACAAATATAGTTTATGTCCACCCTAAACAATTGCACTACTTGGTCATTAAACCCCCCTTACATCTCGCAGGTTAAAATAATTTTGCGTTCATAAAGTCTCTCTCTCCTAGCCCCAGCAATGGGAATATAATTAGACGAAAGGGACTAGCTAATTGTTGTATTTATTTTAAGTTTTAAATAAAACAAAATTTTCAGTTATATAACTTGAATTAAATTAACTGATATGGGATTTATTACAAAGTTAAATACTGTGGAATGAATGAGGCAACACGAACAATTAATACGATTCATTAAATTTATATAAACGTGTGTGTAATTAATCGCATTAAGAAGTACTCCGCTATACGATTGGTGCTTTCATTTATTTATATAAAGGTACTTTTTATGTTTTTCAACCGTATTCCGTCATTTTTTTTTTTTTTTAACAGAAGTGTATATTTATTTTGATAATAATGAAAGGAGTTGGAAAATCTTTGTATATCTAAAACTTCTCTGGATTATTGATTTGCGTTTCTTTCTTTGCGATGCTTTTAGCAGGAGAAATGTTACACTTTCGTCTGACAGTGTAAGAATGTTACAGCGTTACACTTACATTGAAAAGGGGGGCCCAGGCTGTACTTCCATATTCCATCCCACGGAGCCCCCTACCTAAGACTGTTTTGAAAAGAATATCCACCACGGGGTGCGCTAAAATATTAAAATATACACCTCGGGGAAGTCCCGCCGCCATTTTGAGGGTGCATTGTTGACACTGCATCCGTTATTGAGGGGGTGACCTAGGGTTATTCTAACAGGAGGGTGGACCTGCATTAGCTCTTTACCTACCAACGCAAACAGGATTTTGTTGTTTTTAGTCTGATGATTATTTCCCACTCTCTGTCTAAGGGGTTCCTCCCGGTAATTGATTCAATTGTACAAATCGATCGATTTCTAACGACGTTCAAAGGCATATTGTTTGAACAATTAGTTAAACAATCGATACCTCACAATTGAAAACAAATAATAACAAAAACACCGTAATTTAGTCGTTTTCTAGTCTGCTTTCAATGTTTTTGTGGGGACCAGTTTCGCCATTTCCACACAATTGTTAACGAAATGTGAAAAGGCGAATCTCACACATGTCCACTAATCGTTATTCTATGAAATTCGCTTTATGCTGTTTAATCACCAGAACTTTCTTTACTCTTTTCTGTTGGTGATGTTCATGTTTGCTTGTGCGTTTCTCAATATGCTTTATATTTTTATTTTGCAACTTATATGCTTTTTTATTTCTTAGCAGTTTTCTTCTCACTCTCTCACATACTCTATTACTGTCTCGTTTTCTTATTGAATGTTAACTTTAATCCGCTAACTTTTTCTACATAGATATATAAATATTTATCCCCCTGACAGTCTATTAATGTTTGAATTTTCTCATTATTAATACATTTTATTTCGCTTTACATTCAACGACTATCTGAATGAAATTATCAATCATTACATTTATTGTTCCATTTACCTGGGTTCGATGTACCTTATTTTGTAAATATTTCGAGTCGTTTTATCAACTTATTGTTTAAGTTGCCAGTGTGTATGTTGCTCTTTTTCTTCCCTATCTTGTATTTTATAATTTTCATTCTTTTCAATCAGAAAATTTTTGCATTTTTGTTTCTCTACAACCTCTCTCACTAATCTGCTTATCTTTCTACTTTTTAACCTCTTTACCTTGTTTTTATCTCTTCCTATCTCTATCACTCCATCTGTCTCTCTCCCTCTCTCTCTCTCTTCTCTCTTTCTCACTCACTCACTCTCTCTCTCTCTCTCTCTCTCTCTCTCTCTCTCGCTATCCCTCTATTTCTTTCTTACTTCTCACTCGTTCTCTCTTCTTCACACGCTCCTTCCCTTCCTCTTTCTCACTCTCACTCGTTCTATCTATTCCTCTCTCTCTCTCCTCTCTCTACTCTTCCTCCCTCTCTCTCTCTCACTCACTCTCTCTCTCTCTCTCTCTCTCTCTCTCCCTCCCTCTCTCACATCCTTCCTCCCTCCATCCCTTCTCCCCTCCCCAATTCTCTCTCCCATTCTCACACACACTCACTCTCTCTCTCTCTCTCTCCCTCTACCACTACCTTTCGTTTTATCTATTCATTTCTCTCTCTCTCGCTCTGTCTCTCTGTCACTCAATTTTAAAGCATTTACCCTATTACTACTACTATATTTACTCAAGCTCGTGGGGTCTCTCTCTCTCTCTCTCTCTCTCTCTCTCTCTCTCTCTCTCTCTCCCNTCTGTATCTTTCTAAGCTGAAGGTAGAAGCAGTTCTTTACTTTTCAGAAAAGTAGAAGAATTTTTTGTTGAGTACACAAACTTGAATTGCTATACGCACTGTACCGTTATTTAACATTTGCTTCTATATTGTATTGTATAAATTGATCTATATGGCTTTCTTTTATTATAGATATTTCTGTATATATCAATGTATTTTTTATATATTTATTTTTATATATATTGTATAATTTTTCGTTCCTTATAAACCTATCTTTTGCCTACTGACTTAGCACAGTTTAATTATTATGGTTGAACGTTCTCTACTATTTTCCTTCATTCATTTTTCTTTTACCTCTATCTACATTTTATATATATTTTGCATATAGGATTGTGTACCACTTTGTCGCTTCCAATATTAACGTATTTCTATGATTTGTTTATATTATGTGTGCTGAGTATTTTTTCATGTTTTTATTCCTCCTCCGTTTCCCTTTTTGTTCTTAGTATAATGGAATATTTTATTTATTAGTATTTTATTTTGTTTGTTTATTGGTTGAGTTCCTCAAATAATAATCATAAATGTATTAAGTCTCGTTGAATTTTCTTCCAGTGGAATTGGTAAAATAAGCAACAAACACTAAAGTACGGGAAGATTTATAGTTCTGACGTGTACACTTAACCTACTTAAGTCTTTATAGGTAATAATTTTTCTTAGTTGGTTCCGACAGCTTTATCAATACAACATTAACGTCAAATCAAAATGTCTGAATGGATGTTGATATGAATGACTTTTCAGTCGTTTTTGGCACGTGGCACATAAAGAGATCGATGGACGGATTTCAACACACCGGCGTCGTTGGCAATCGCGCGAGTGACCGGGTCGTTAGAAATTACGTTCTATTAAGGGCGAAAACCCCTTCCCCCAACATCAACATTAATATTCATCTAGCATTTGTGGGGATCACCTCGAACCCTTTCCTAGGCGAACATCTATTAATTCACATTACCCAGTAGCGGCTATGCGCAGAGACAGTTGTCCGGGCAGATGGTGTATAAATCTTTCTTAGAGCTATTTGTCACATGAAAAGTCAACCGGCTTTAGAAACTCCCTTACTTTCCTTTTATGAGCTATTGTGGGACTTGACGCAATAAACTTCTTTTAATTTTTTTCCCTTTCTTTGTACCCTCTACCCACTTAACATCTCTTCCGTCTAATTTGATCATATTAATCATATTAACATATCAAATAACACGCGCACGAGATTTATCGCCTTAATAAAATCATCCCTACGACGCCTGCAGCAATTCGATCGTAGGGTTGAGAATAAATTTATTTATATTAACTGTATTAACTGACAATAAATTCCTACTTTTTTAAAAATTGATGACGAACTTATCATTTTTATTGTTTTCATCAAAAAATTATGATTATATGATAATTTATGCAGACGTGACTGTGAACCCAGATTACAACCTTCTTTGACATGGATTGGTAAATTTCCAGCTTGTAAGGTTTAGATCAATTTTGTCATACCATTGTAAACACGTAAATGAATACAAGAAAAAAAATATATACAAACGTTAACTAGATATTAATATACACGGTAATTAGAATAACAATGGTCGTTTTGTTCCTTTTGGTCGGGCTACCTCGCTTCTTTCCGAAATGAGAAAATATTGGTTCATACCCCCAGAGGAAATATTACAAAAAGTCAGGAATAATATTGAGATTTCTTCTGCAAGATGAACCTGTAAACAATACCGTAAATAAATAACGTAATTTTAATTTATTTTACTAAAGAGTTAATGAACTCTATTAAACCGAAGGTTCTGACAATAGACTTCGATCAACTTTAGTTGAAGAAGAGTAGAATCGTGAGAACACGCCTTCAATATTCAATCTTGAATGATATTTCGGATATGAATTAGTAGTCATACGAAGTAGACAGGTCCCGTATAGTACGTTCGGTTGCCAATTAATTTAATCGTTGGGTGGTCTGACGAAAAATATGTGTCATTGCAGATATTCATAAAATTTTTAAAGATAATTTTGTAATTTATTCATTTTTTCGTTGTAATAAATCAATCCCTAAATTATCTGCTAAAAACATTTACCATTTCATAACGAGAAGAATTTCTCAAACTCAAAGTGGGAAATTACTTCACAATTTCACCAAACAGAGGATATTTTTGGCAAAGCCCTTTTGCCTAGGTTCAACTGTCGAAAAGCTAGTTGCCGAGCCATAACCGATTTAAAAGTGCTGAAGGTGCAGAAAAATATCATCTTTTCATCACCATTCATTTAATCAATGAGGTTTTGCAGAACAACTTTGTCAAATTCGACACGAATCCTGAGCGGAACGATAATTCATTAGAAACATGGCAATGTATTCGGTCTCTAACCACGAATGTTTTTTACGAAGTAGCGAGTCACGTATAGCTCAAGTGTGAATTTCATTTGATTTATTTTTAGGGTAGGTCGGCCGATTAAATGCGTGCCATGGCAGATATCGACAGGTTTTACGGTTTCCTAAACTGTACGTTTTGTCAAAATTTCAATTAGCCGAATTTTTCAAACTTTTTACTCATTAAATCCATTATATTTCGTGGTCCGATTTACCAAATAACTTTTTTCAATTTAATAAGTAAAACGAAGTATATCTTCACTAACAGCTCTCAGTGGCCACTTCATAGTCGAGAAACGAAACCCGATTACTCGACATTTCAATTATGGCAAAAAGGAGGGAAAATTCGAAAAGAAGGTTGAGATGGAGAGTTTGTGTCCGAGTGGATCGAAGTCACGACAGCTCAAGTGGTTAGAGCAGCGGCGTATTGAACCGAAGGTCGTGGGTTCGAATCCCGCTCGTGACACTGACATTTTCATCTCAACCAATACCTTACATAAAAAGACTTTTTAACTCAGTTTATTTAATCAGTGAGCTTTTTCCGAGTTTTACCAATATCAACTCCCAAGGCCTACCGAAGATGCTTCTTTAGCTTTTGAGAACATTTCCATTGCCTGTTAAACACGTCGGAAGTAGTCTGGAAACTTGAAACCTAAAAATAGTGTGTGTGGTGATTAGTGACCGTTAATCGATAATTATTCAGAAATCGTGAGATGCGGTCTGGTGTGATGTAGGTTTCAGAAAAACATTTTCTTTATCGTGCCAACTTTTCGATCTTTATTGAGATCATAGTGGGGCTCAAAGTGTTTCTCTTCTGTGTAATTGTGCCCTGAAGATGATCTCAATAAAGATCGAAACGTTGGCACGATAAAGAAAATGCTTTTCTGAAACCTACATCACACCAGACCGCATCTCACGATTTCTGAATAATTATCCTAAAAATAGTGATTATTTAAGGATCTGAAACTATAGTTGGTCTCAAATCAGTAGGTTGAGAAATCGTGAACCTACTGAATTCACCTTTATTTTGAGGTTTACGTCTTCTCTCCATGGAATTTTTCAAGCCTCCAGTTAAAACGCAAAGTAGGGTAAATGGTATATACTAAACAAATGCTTGATTTTCTAGAAATCGCTCGTATTTTGCGAATTTATATTTTATTGGCAAAGAGTAAAGATGTACCGACACAATTGAAATATGTATGTACTAATTATGTATATTTATATTTACTAATTTTTACACCAAAAAAGCTTCTTGTTGTTCATTAGGTACATTAATGATATTTTTATGGCAATTTTCTTCTATATAGTGGACAATTGAAGAATCGAGTATTTTACTAACATGTGTTTTACAGACGTTGTTTACTATCAAGGTGAAAATGAAAGGAATGTTGCTTTGGGCAGGTTCATAAAAGCAATTTCCCCGACAATGATGTATCGATCAAGTTCATGTTAATGGTATGACCTAATGTTAAGCTATTTAAAAAAGTAATAAATTATGTCTACATGCCAGTTCATTCTAGCTTACGTATTCTACTTGTTTTTTTTGTTTTTTTTTTAAATAAAGACAGAAAGTTACAAAAAAATTCTAGAAAGTAGCAGGCCATAAATTTCCTCAATAACATATTTATGGTAGTAATTATGACTAGGTTTGGGTGATGTAATATCGAATTAGCTTGAAAATAGACGCGGAAGATGGATGTCGGGACATCTTATTTTTCTCCGGAGCAGATTAGTTCGTTGTAATTGTAGGCCGTGAAAATATACGCTACAATGAGACCTATTATTATGTTCAACTGGGAAGAACATAAAGACGAGGACATGTACCGCAAGCGTAGGAGAGCCGGTCGCCTACATACTTTTCAACGTTTCAAAAATACCAGAGCTCAAACCTACACGTCTCGTAACAATATGCGTTTCCTTCCTTGTTAATTCGTCTCAGGCAACCTTGTGAGTTAAGTGGGGTTTTTTAAGAGGAAGTTTTTCATGTCTTTCTACCCTTACTTTTTTGTGACGTGCTTTGCAATTCAGATTGAAGAAGGTCTAAGGGCAGGGAGGAAATTGAACATTATGGTGATCTGCAAGGTGGCAGAGATATAGGTTGATCGTCTTGTGGTTTATTATCGCTAGTTTTGTATGTTAGTCACGTTTGGGTATTTTACAGCCTGACATGGTTAGTCTGTAAAGAGAAAAAGGGAGGACCAGAATCAAGTTTAGGTGATCAATTTTTTCATATTTCCTTATGAAATTTTCTTAACCCCTGGATGCAAGGAGGTTTCCAGACAAAGCATAATGGTGTAGCCTTGAGAGCGTGGTGAACTCTTAAATTCAAAGCAATAGTCAGCAGGCAGATGATGGGTGCTCGATCAGTAGAATGGATGGGTTAGGGTACCAGATCTGCAAAGACGGGGGAGGGTGAATAACCAACTGAACTACGGGGTAGCGCCCAGTTCCCAAGTTCCAAGACCGGTAGCGCGCTACATGGAAATGGAAACGTAGTGGACCACTGGTGAGACCCCTGGCGGGTACTTAGAGTAGAGCCAGTTGTTCGGTGGCACCCTTATCTGTTTCTTTAACCGAAGGCAGTGTTTCTGTAGGGAGTGGTTAGAAATTTTACTATAAACAAAACAGCGACTGGAGCGAATCTGGCAGTTCCGACGCTAGTGGGGCCCCCAACACTCTGGGACATAGATTTACCTGCTCTATCTAGTTAGTAGTAGGTTAGTCCACTGATGCATATCAGAAGCAAGTGAGGGGCTTTCCAAAAGCTATGAGGCACACGGTCTGGTGCATAGATGTCGATCCACCCCCTCGGAAGGGGCAAACGGGAGTAGTCCCCTGAATCTGTCAATTCATTGCTTCCAAACCAAGCCTCACAGGATTAACTCGGATCACTTATGAGCGGATGTGTGTCGCTCCTATCTTGAGAATCTAAACGTGTGATAAGGCCAGGTGCCAGGTGCGCACTTAAACAACCTCATTCTCCTTCCAATGACATTGCGACTCCAAATGGGACTCATATTTCTTTTAGGTGGAAAGTATTGAGCACTATGCCATGGAGACTAAAAGGCTAGGTAATACCAACAGAAGATCAGCTACTCAGACAGCCAGCCAGACGTAACTAAACCTCATCGATAGTAAAGACCATAAATGCTGCTATCCATGCTAAAGGATAGAATTAAGGCTTTTCAGACATTGGGAAAAACAAAACATTATCCATGTTTATGTTATGTATCATAGCACAACGAGCAGAAGGGAAACATGGGCTGATAAATTGATCAAGGAAAGTACGATGAGGACTCCTACCGGCCCTGAACCATTTTTCGCATATCAAATATACGTCAGACAACGCGCTGAGTACAGCTATAGCTTGGTTCAACGGGAATGTATTACAAGACAATGGAATCCAAAAATGATTAAAGGAACATCTAGAAACTAACTGGAGAACTACTAAACCTAGGACGTTTAAGAACTAGAATGATAGTAGAACTGTAGTATAAATTCGGAGCAGCAAAAACAAGCCTGCACATATTACCGTGAAAAAGAAGAAGCAGAACATGTCCTCGGTCGGTGCAAAGGAGTTGCCCCCGAAAGGAAATGCTCTGGCTTGAAGGATGTACGCGGACGTTCTTGACAATACTTCTGAATCTGATGAAAGCTTAACGAAAGACTTTCGATAATAATGGATATTACAAAATAGACCAATATTGGTCGCGGTGCATTAGACAATACAGAGAATGATTTTTTTAAACTTTAACCTTAACTCCAAATTTTCACAAAACAGACATTATCTTTTTGCTATGGTGCAGGGGAAAAAGAAAAAAAAAAAAAAAACTAGTCGACAAACAACCTATTTCAAAGGTGTGAGAGTTGAACAAAGGGGACAATTTTTCGCCCCAGTTTAATCCCCCATTTAATGATCCAAGGTTTTTCAGGTTTACCAATTTCAACATGAAACATGATGAACCGAAAATTATGATCAAGGATATGTATATAGCTTTTGAGATTATTTCTATTGCCTCTTATTACGTCCGAATTAGTATGGGAAAGCTGAATTTATTGGTTTTTTGAGAAGTAGCGGTCACTCTCAAATGAAAATATACGTTTTTCGCAAGTTGGCCTTAATAAATTACTATTTTGCATTTGGCGAATTTAACGTTAACGTTAACTTTTTCTGAGCTTCTTTATTTCGTTTAGATGCGACCTAAGTCACTGGGCCGTTATTTCTTTAGATAGTACTCGTAATCTTCACGGTTCGGTTCTTCCGGGCACAATTCCTTTCCGAATATTTCCAGGGGGTTTCTGTTCGCACTGGTGGGGGAGGGTGATTGAGAATTTGGAATTTGTGAGCCCCCCTAGACTGGGCTCGTTTCAGAAAAAAACCAATCAGGGGGCCGGAGTAAACCAATATAAAGTAGGGTGAAAACACCCGAAAGAATCCAGCCCTGTGGAGAAGGAGTGTCAATATAATTTTATCTCTGTATAGAAGTAAACAGAGAAAAAGCATTCTAATCTCTTCTCCGCGTTCAGAAATCTACAAAAGAGTCGAGAAGAATTTTAATGGAGCCTGGCCCCGTCGAGTTTTGGGTTCAGGTCTTTAGGGACCGCTCTGTATTAAAGGTAGAGAGGGAAGAGGGTTGGACAATGGCTTTAAGAAATCTTCACAAAGAAATGAAAACTTGTCCTAAGACCCACAGAAACGGACTTGCAATTTTAAGAATTATTTAATATTAACTGATCTGCAATGCACTACAGAAAGTTCTTCCGTGGTAGGAAAAGAGCACTTTGACAAAGTTGCCACTTACTTACTTTAAAAAAAATTACAAATTTATCTCCCTTTTGTCTATATTAACAAATCGTAAACAAAATTGTCAAATGAAATATTTATACAGTGAATAATTTTAAATTTTAATTTTAAACAAAATTTACATAGAGTTCTATTTTATTTTAGATCTGTGAGTAAAATTGCAGGGAAATATCCCACCATTACAACGATCACCGATATCTCACAGGAAATATTCAATTTCAACGGTCTGCCATATCAAATTACATTTTTCATTGTAAAACCTCTATTGTATTACAATCTGGCTAGCTATTAACATTTATTATTAGTTGAAAATCTTCATAAAACTTTGCAAATAAATTGAATTATCTTTATACTAAATATTAAGTATACAAGAAAATTGCAGTTAAGCTTGGGCAAAACGGCGGCTTTTAAAAACAATTAAGGACAGGTAGGTCAAAATGGAGTTTGTCATTGTACAATAACAGTAAAAAGGAGAAATAGTCGCGAAGAAACGAAATAAAAACTTGATAGTCCGGTTAGTAGGAGTGGCAATCTATGTATCGATACATTGGTTTTCCGATATATCGAAAATAATATAACGGCTTCACTGATATATCGTGAAAAATATATCGATATGACCTAGCCCTACTGGAAAGAACGATATTAGTAACGGTAAAAACTCATGGTCATGAATAATCATATAATTCTTATTAAGTAGTAATAAATAACGATATAAAATAGAATAGATTTAGGTTATAAAAATTAAGGTTTTTAAGCTTCTCGAGCATGTTTTACAAGTTGCCACTTGTTTTCCTTTTTCCAGTGCATTAAAATATTTCCAAAAAAAAACCTTTTTTAACTTTTTCCCGGGGAAGGTGCCATCATAAGTTAGGTTTACCCACAGACCACGGTTTAGACGCAATTAAAATTATATGCATATATCGATGTCTCATACTAGACGACAGTATGTAATCTAATTTGACAAGGATATTTTTTAAATTATTTATACAATAATAAATAAGAGAAATGTAAATCTTTTGGAAATTAATTTTTTCCGTAAATAAAAAACTAATATATCGATATATTTTAAGTATTTACAGTCAATCTATCGATAAACAATATATTCGATGTAGTTAGAAATATATCGACATATATGATATACCGATATATCGTTGACATCCCTACCGGTTAGAATTCACACTACCCCAGAATGCTCGATATACTTCGGGGTAATATTGGAGATAAACCCTGCTATTCACGCGAATAATTACATTCACACCGCCCCAGAGTGCTCGAAATTTCTTGGGAATTTGAAACTGACGTGGGACCTGTAAGTGAAAATCATTAAAACCTAGTTAACTTCTCTGGTCAACTCCTTAAATTTGTATGCTTTTGCTATTATAGATATGTTCGAGTACAGCAGTTTGAGTGTTAAATATTCTTACTCGTTCTCATTCGTTTTTAAAATCTTATTAGTCCTTTTTTTTGCTCTTTTTTCATTTACATTCTTATTTATCCAATATTTGCATCTTGCATCTATTTCACACTCTTTCCTCTCTCAATCATTTTTTCTTTTATATATGAAACCCCTTCAAATGCTTTGAAAAAGAGAACGAAGGAGGTAAAAATAAGAAGATTATATTATCAAGTCGTGTGAGGGAATAAAAAGTTACACGCTGTAGCATTTATTGTTATTCTCTTCATTCACTAATTTCGTGATCCACTTGACCAATTAATACATTACAATTAATTAAGATTTTTAGTTGAGATGAAAAAAAGTTAATGTCACGAGCGGGTTTCGAACCCACGATCTTCGGCTAGATACGCCGCTGCTCTACCACTTGAGCTATCGTGGTAACTAAAAACCTTAATTAATTGTAATTTATTGTTATTTTTATTTTTGTAGAAATCAAAAAGAAAAATTCATATAAAAATTATTGACACTGTTATGAGATTTTTTTCATAAGTTTACACCACAATTGATTGACTGGTATCTTGTATCTTTTTCAAAGCATTTTTTAGTAGAAGTATTTTACAATAAACTGCTTCCTCTTTTGGCCCTTTGTAAAAAAGTCTTAATTTCAATACATTCATATATAAATTTGAAAGTAGTATTGCTTGTTTTTGTTTGTTAAGCACCAAGGGATTTTATAAAATTTTGGCTTCTACGATCGAAAGGGTTCACAAACTAACGGTAGTTTTGAGAAACACAAACCACAGTGGTTCATAAAGAGAAATTAGCCAGTTGGAGTTAATTAAAATAAAACAGATATTAACTCGGGTAGGAAAAAATCAACCCCTTGAAAAGAGAAAAGCTGTGGACCTTTTTCCTGGGGCACATTTTCGTCAATTGTAATGTAAGAGGGCGGATTGAAAAACAGTGGAACCAACCCCCGAAGTCCAACTTTGCCTCCGGAGGGCGATTATTTGTTGCTTTCTCTCGGAGTTATTGCCTCTTCCAACTACAATCGACTCGTAATTATGGACTATATCATAGGGGCCAGTTGGCAACTAACCCCCGGCCTTTCTCTCACTTTGACGATTTATAATGCCGGCCGGTTTTCAACTCGGAAATGATAACGGCAGGAGATAACAGTAAAACAACTTTCGTCACCGTTTTACGAACCGCACACCCCATTAAATCCCAATTCATTATCCTCGAGAAAAATAGTAATTTTGTAAACGTTTTAAATAATTTTGAACATCCCTTCAAAAGAAAAATAAACAAATAAACAGAATGATTTTGTTATATGGAACAAAAATAGTTGTATTTCATATTATAAAAAAACGCAATAAGAAAGCAAATAGGGGGGCGTTGGTGGCCGCAACGGTTTAGGCGTTGACACGGCGCTCATCACTGTAAGGTAAAGGTCCCGGGTTCGAATCCAGCGGCCCTGCATTCGAACCCGACATACTTACAAATGGGCTTTTTTCAAAAGCACGGCAACCCGAGGGTTGATATAAACTCTGCTGTTGCGAACCCTCTTAAAAAAAAAAGCAAATAGGGGCGCCGGCAACGGTCAAGTCGTTACAGGGAGCTCACCACAGAAAAGAAGAGGTGCTGGGTCGTTTTAAATTTTATTATAAGGATTATTTTATAACTGCACCATTTAAATCCCTTCGTAATTCTAAGAAATAATTTTTATTTATGTGATGCTGGTACTGTCGAACTATTTCTTCACTCCACTTTTATGAGCGATTTTTTTTTAAATAGCGTCTTGATAGCGAAATGGGGCAAGAAAATAAACCAACCTGATTTCCCATTTGGCTTCAACTCTTTTTCTCTATTTGTCTTTCGGTCTCTCTCTCGTATTTGATTCGGCAGAATTATTTCTTCACTCTATTTTCAATTTTATGACATTTTTTTGTTGAAAAAGCGTCTTTATGTACAAAATGAGAACCTTCTGAAACTCCAATATTAAGCAAGTAAATAACCCGACCTGATTTTCCATTTTGCTTCCCATTCTTTTTTCTCTATCTCTCACTCACTTTCTCTACATTTTTTACGTATGTGATTCTGTTAACTGTTAAGTTCTTTACTTCATTTCTAATTTTATTACTATTTTTGTTGAAAAAGAGTATACGAAATGGGTTTTCTTCTGTCTGATTGAGGATTTTGCTTTCTCTCTTCACTCTCTCTCTCTCTCTCTCTCTCTCTCTCTCTCTCTCTCTCTCTCTCTTTCCCTAATTACCTCGCTTGTAAGAATGTTCAATATGACGTAAATTTGCGAGTAATGTAAATAAAGCGTTTCAATTCAATTCTCACTATCCGTTGTTTTAAAACACATAATGATATAATGCTCATATGTTTAATGAAACTTAATACTTTATCAAATGTATTCCATTAATTGTTGCATTGTGCATGATGATGATGATGATGATGATAATAAGTGGATACTAGGAAGCAAATTAGTTCTAACCTGAAGAAGAATCGAGTAAGCTCCGAAACGTTTTAAAAACTGTGACCTATTTGTAAAAATAATATAATCTGTTTTTTAATGTACTATAAAATAAAACCTCTACTATAAAAAAGTTCAAATAGTCAAAAAATCCACTTGTCCTATGTAATCATTTGCAAATACTTAATTAATAAAAATAATAATTAATCCATTTATGTTTAGTGATCTAATTGACGATATTAATTATTGCAATTAATCATTATTTTTATGTAAGGTCTTGGTTGAGATGAAATAGTTAAGTGTCCCGCTCGTGACTCTTAACTTTTTCATCATAACCAAAGTTTTACTTAAAAATAAAAATTAATTTAAAAATAATAATTATAATAATTTTAATTATATTTGTTAATTATACATTTATTAATTGTAATACAACAAATTAATGATATTATATTATATATCAATTATACTATAATTGATTAAAAAATGTAGTACATGTATAATTAATTATTTGTGTGATAACAGTTCAATTAATGTAAATTTTCATTTATGGTTAAATAACAACAGCGCGAAAAACAACCAGCGATGAATAGCAACATGCTAAAAATTAGCTGTTTGGCTCTCCGTCTGATAACAGATAGCATAATTAAACGTACCAATGTGAAATAGCTTAGGAAGCAATTTCGGTTTCTGGAATGGAGGATTTCGTAGTTGATATATTATGAATGCACTGTACAATGTTATTATATCGAAAGCCGATCAATGAAGCAATAATTCATTTTTAATCCAGCCGTTCATATAAAAATAATCCCCCTTCGCTCTAGTAGCGTGTTCAGCTTTGCCTTATGCGCTGAGGTTGGCCGACGAAAAGGACTGTTGACACTGAAGTTGACCACCGGCTTCTTCCCGGTAATTATGTGGTACATAATTAATTGGGTGTTTGCGCATATAAATGTTTCATTAGAGTACAGTCTTTGCGGGTTGGGGGAGAGGTTCAATTACTCCGTTCACCAGACTGTACCGGGCAGGAGCAGGATGAAACGGGCCTTGTTGACTGGGGCCACCCTCGTCTGTAAACATGTGCACAAGACAACATTCTCCTGGTAATTATTGTTTGTGGACCTTCCCCGGCAATCTCTACCGTGTTCTCCTTCTATTTGCCGTCCCTTCCTCCGCAAACCCTCATAGTGAGTAATCCTCACTTTCGTCAACATGGATAAATTATAGCCATTAATTAAAATCATCCCTGTTACCGGCCGTGATTTATTGAGGGGAAATTCAACTCAACAAACAGTTCTCCATATACACATATGGCACTTTGGGAATATTTAGTAATAAACATGACGACCCTAATAAGGCTAATGTTGGAGCCCAAGGCTAGTGCAAATTACATATTATTAAATTACGTTAAAATAATTTAGAAATTACAATCAATTATTTAACTCACTTTCTAACATTTACATTATAAATTTAAATAACAATAAAAATAACTATTATTCGAACATCGTGAGATGCGGTCTGGTGTGAAGTAGGATTTAGAAAAACATTTTCTTCCTCGCGCCAACGTTTCGATCTTTATTGAGATCATCTTCAGCCTGGGATTTATAAACGTTATTTATAAATGTTTATAAATCCCATGTCCTGAAGATGATCTTAATAAAGATCAAAACGTTGGCCCGATAAAGAAAATGTTTTTCTAAAACCTACGTCACACCAGACCGCATCTCACGATCTTCGAATACTCATTGACTAACGGTCACTAAACACCAAATAAATAAAAATAAAATAAATAAATTGTAAATAACACATAAAATACAACACATTATTGCCCATATGGGGGTGATATGTATTGGTTGGATTATGAGAATTCATAGTTACAATTTAATACCATTGATAACCAGTGTGTCCAGAATTTTGGTGAGGGTTGTTTACTCATGTCGTTACTGTGTCTGGCGTCTATTGAGTTTCCATGTTGTCCATGAGAAGGGGGATTCTGTGTGTGTTCTTGCTGCCCAAGTATAGGCTCAGTATCTCTTAAATCCTCCTCTGGCCAATTCGTTTGTTTTTTTCATTTCTCTCAATTTCGTTTGTTGACACCCAAGATATTGTCAGGTTGTTGGGTTACTCCCTGTTTTGTAGAATTTGGATTTATCTTCATAATTCGCATGACTATTTTGAATGTGACTTTAAATTTTTTTATGACACGGCATTTATGTCAGATTGAAATACCAAAGTGAACATTCCTAGTTTAAATGCTCATATTTCGGCCTTGCACAGAATATACTTCATCCGTTTCCTTCACTTGTTTTAGAAATGTATAGTTGGAGTATAGATAGTCCCGGGCAGAAGTTTTGAAGGATACACGAAACAGGATAGCTCACCAAAGTGTGAAGTTTTGAGGTTTACCCTTTGTAACTGTATCAATGTGCTGCCTAGGTTTGTAAGTATTCTAATAAATTAACTAAGATTTGAGCCAGGCAATTCGGGAGTTCGTACATTTCTCTTCTTGCGTTCTTTGATGGAGGAGTCTATGTTTGATCTTGTTATCCCAAGTAATTTATGGCCTGGCAGATCCTCCTCTGGCCAGTTATCAACATTCCTTTCCCCTGGCATGCAAGATATTGTCAAGTTGTTTTGTTTTCCTAGGTTATGGGGATTACGGATACATTCATCGACTTTTTGGATGTAGCCTTTTTACGTAGTAATGCTTTTAGATTTGCTTGGCTGTGTAATCCATCTGGCCACCACTTTTAAGATTATCTATGTAGTAAAAATTCATAGCATTACTTCAGGTTAAAAAACCGAGATCTACTTCCCTAATGAGTTAAATTGTTTATATTTTGGGGTTTCAAAGAATAAACTCGATCAGGTTCCTTCGATGGTTTTCGAGCCATCTGTATACCATAGTCCATTAAAACTTTGTAAATGTTGCAAAGTATATTTTCTTTAAAAAAATTCATTGTTGACTTTTGTTTTAATGATATATTAAGGATCTTTAAATAAAAAAGTGTTCTTAAATAGCTGAAGGATGCAAAATAATAGAATCCATAATACAAACCCGTTGTACGAATAACAATTATGAAATTCGAAAGCCTCTTTTAATCCCCGTAGCGTGTCAAGAGAGTAGAATAGGCCATTAATAAGTCTTTGGGTAATTAAATCTCATAAGACAGTCGAACTGGGGACACCTCCGTCGGCAAGTTCAGTCAGTTCCGCTTATTATCGCCCCTAAAGAGATTAAATGGCAATTCTCGTCCGAGAGGAAGTTTGAGGAGTAATTACCGAGATTCCGCAGTGTTTGCGTTCGGGCTATTGTACAACGTCACCCCTCGACCCCAAAGAACGGCTGTAATTAAATACTTTGAGGGTCGCTTTTGCGGTACACACTCCGGCAAGTGCGAAAGGTTGTAAAAAGCTATTAAAATTAAAACTCCGGTGTATTTAACACCAGCCCATCTCCATTTCGTCCCGTTCCGCCCTTCATAACCCTTCGCCTTTTTCGAGTCGGTCTAATTAATCCTATGGAAAAAATAATTAAAACTTTTTCTATGTATGAATAATCTCTTTCTTGTTTAGGAGACCAGGCAGACGGATGTTTTTCCTCTCAGGAAATATTAAGTCAAAAGGAACTAATTATCTATAAAGGAGTCGCATTTTAATGTTTCATTTTGCATGCAGCCGGGGACCAGAAGGTATTTGCATATTTGCACATTAATGGCCGTGGCGTGATCCACTTTAATTACAAAAGACCCCCGAAGTTGATGGTGAATAGGAATCGCCCTCGAGGGCCTTGTGAATCATCTGGAATTTTATTTCAGCTACTTCTACGGGCTAACGAACCACCGTCTTGGCAATTGAGGAAATCCTCCATTTCCGCCCGACGGGGAAAAATAGTATTATTACGCTTTAAGTCCCGACGCGCACGTAAAACGTTGCAAGGAATTATATAAGAAAAAATTGTCATTTAAACAGGAGAATTTTTATTAGAATACGACCTTGTGAAAGACAGTTCCAAAGTGTATAAAACAAAAATGACAGTAAATACACGATTTGGATACTAGCAATAACAAACGCAAAATGTTTATACATGTAACGACACGTCAGTGTATATATTAAAAATCACATCATCATTATAAGATCAAATGTTTGTTTTGATATATCGTAAATACAAAACATCGAAGATTTGCAAGAATAGACAAACAATTCAGGTGATTTACATTCGACACAGCTGTGCCGGGCATTATTGAAAATAAACAGTAAACATCAATAGAATTACGCCAAAGAACAACAATTTAAGTCATATAAGATATTGTGTTAAGGCTTTGAAGATGTTTTAGCCTTGTTAAATTTCTCCCTGTTTAATTGTACATAAACACCCCCACGCAGAAGTTGAATTGACATTAAAATAATTAATTTACATGTTTATTAGAAATTGTTTTCATTCGGTATATTATTTGAATGAACTCAGCACAGTGGTTAACAAAACCTTCTTGGAAACAAATATACTTGACAAAATGTTATTAAATTGAAATATATAATTATTCGGAAATCGTGAGATGCGGTCTGGTGTGATATAGGTTTCAGAAAAACATTTTTTTTATCGTGCCAACGTTTCGATCTTTATTGAGATCATCTTCAGGGCTCAAAGTGTTTGTCTTATGTGTAATTGTGCCATTCTTGCGTGTCGTATTGAGAGGGCACTCTCACGATTTCTGAATAATTATCGATTAACGGTCACTAATCACCACACATTGAAATATATGTTGAATATTTTAGTGAATTAATTCTTCTGTGTGACTATCAATTGTATTAAATTGTTTTGTACATATTGTTTCCTATCCTATCTCTACACATACAAAATGTTTAATAGTTAATTTTCAGGGCATTTACCCTATTACTAGATTTACTATACCCTAGTACTATATTTACTCATTTCTCGTGTATTCTCTCCTCTCTCTCTCTCACTCTCTCTCTCTCTCTCTCTCTCTCTCTCTCAAAATTGCATAATCTCAGTCTATTTTAAGTTTGGACTTATATTCATATATGTACTCATTTCTAATCTAATAATTTTCTAAATACTTAAATATATTATGTATATGTGTAAATATATATGTGCGCCAACAACTAAAAATCTGGGTATTCGTGTTGCTTCTGCTTGTCTATTGTCTCTCCCAGCTACTTCTGCCTGTTAAATCTACCTTTTCTCAACTGTGTTTCCAATGTTACTTCATCATGCAATAAAAAGCATTCTCGTCTCTTCTTTTCCTTCATTTACATACTTTTTTATTAATGTAATATTATGTTTTTTTTGCACACGCTCTTTTACGTTTCTTCATTCTCTCTCTTTCTCTGTTTCTCTCTCTCCACCCTATCTATCTATCTATATATCTCTATCCATATATCTATCTAATCTTTCTATCTATCTATCTATATTTTACTTATTCGCAGAAACACTTATACACCCAAGCAACAACGACAAAATCAATAAAAGACATCGTGACACTGTAACCTAAAGGTTCTGGGTTCGAATCCAGCGGCCCTGCATCCGAATCAGACTTACAAATGGGCTTTTTTCAAAACCACACACCCCGAGGGTTGATGTGATCTCTGCTGTCGCCAATCCTCGTAAAAGGAAAAATAAAGCCATCTTTCTCTCTCACTCTCTCTTTCTCTATCTATGTATCTATTTGCCTATCTTTCTATTTTTCTATCCTCCATCCCGGGGAGACCCCCATATCGGCGGAACAAACGGCCACTTTCTGTGCTAAAATTACAATTGTTGTGGAAAGTTTAATTTCTTAAGTACTTCATTTGATCTCATCTATAAAGGGAGGTCAAAGGAAGGTAACGGAAATTATGTATCTTTAAACATATTTATTTTAATTCACAGGATCTCCCTTTGCTGGTTTTCCTCGTTTACAGTAGTATCTAGACCGGCTTTTAAAATATTTACAAGTATATTATATCTATCTACCTTACACAGAAACACATGTACACTCCCTAAGGCAACGACAAAATTAATAAAAGCCATCTCTCTATCTCTCTCTCTTTTATTTGTCTTTATATTGTTGTACTTGACCAAATTTTTGGAAACTAAATAACACTACATTACATCTCTTTCTCTATCTATCTATCTATCTATCTATCTATATATCTTTCACTAATTCACAGAAACACACATACACCCCCTAAGACAACGACAAAATAAATAAAAGCCATCTCCCTCTCTTTTTCTTTTATATTTGTCTTTATTTTTTGTACTTGACCAAATTTTGCGAAACTAAATAACACTATATTACCTCTCTTTCTCTATCTGTCTATCTATACATCTTTAACTAATTCACAGAAACACACATACAACCCCAACAACAACGATAATAATAACCAAATCAATGGTCAATAGTTTTATACTTAATCTTTTGCGTGGTGGTTTCTTTAGTAATAGCACCTTTTTTATTTTACTTGTTAGAACTGTTATATAACGTGGGAGATTTTAACACTACATAGTAATTAAATCCTTTACAGTTCGTGGTTTGATTGGCCAATTAACATTTTTCAATTAATTAATATTTATCAAAGGTATTGGTTTAGATAAAAAATTTGTCGCCGAGAAAAAGGAGGGAAAATTCGAGACGTGAAATTGAGATGGGAAGTTAGTGTCGGACCGGATCGAAGTCACGATAGCTCAAGTGGTAAAGTAGCGGCGTATTTAGCCGAAGGTCGTGGGTTCGAATCCCGCTCGTGACGCTTACTTTTTTATCTTCACCAATACCTTTCATAAATATTAATTAATTACACAGTAATATTGAATCTTCCGCTTGATAGAAAGAAAGATGGGCCCTATGCTAGCCCGCAAAATATCGAAATATAACTGATGGAACAGTTCAAAAAAGTTATTTTATCCTTTTTGCTTGTTGTTTCCGAAATGTCAAAGTATTTAACGGCATCATGTTACAACGTGTATTTAAAGCCAAGATAAATCTGGACTTAATGAACGGTTTATTGAAATTGCATCATGGAAACTTGAATTTCTATTCCAAGTGATACGCTAGCTCGTTAAAGAGACATGAAACTTCTCGGACGAGGCCAAAAGAAATACGGAGTCATCAAGGTTTTATTAGACTTATTCTATCCTAGGTTCGAGGTGAAAATGGTACTCAAGAAATTGATAATAAATGCTTTCGCCATCAAAATGTTATACTATCACAGCCGCTGGAACATTAATGTTTCGGGCGATCCGGCCGGCAAAGGCGCCGTCCTATCAGGCAAACATCCCTTTGGATTCTGTTTTAATGTTCTGTGGTGTAACGGTTCTATAAGGGAAGTTCTTTGAAATCACTCCGTCTGGACGGGTTCCAAGCCCCTTTCTCCCAACTCTATTACCGAGCCCGCACATTAAAAGCTCCTGGCAAAGGGCTGACGTACCTGTAGGAGTAACCGCCGTACATTACGTAAATAACGAGTCACACCAATTCAAACACTCGTTGTTATGAATTTCGACATTAATATCGCTTAGTATAAATTCGAATGATGAATAAGAATGAATTATTTTCCCGTATGTGTCTTCGCCCCCCCCCCTTTTAGCCATTTCTTCTCACTAATAAAATGGCTTTAGATTTTCTGTAAATAGAAATTTTCAACAGTGGATACAAAAATAATCATTGTTGTTTTGTAATTTTTTTCTAATCAATATAAATAAATTTATAGTATGAACAATGTTTGTCAAGCTATAAATTTACAAGGGATACAGGAACTTGTATAAATCTGTACTTAATGCTAAATATAACAATTAATTATTTTTTTATGTAAGGTCTTAGTTCAAATGAAAAATGTTAGTATCACGAGCTCCGTGACACTAACTTTTTCATTTCAACCAAGGCCTCACATAAAAAGAATAATTAATTGAAAGAAGTAATTTGGTCAATAGACCACTAAACATAATGGGGCTTAATATAACATGCAATAACTAAAACTGAGATATTAGACCAATACCAACTCACGTCCCGCAAAGGAGCATTCTTAGTCTCACTCTGTTTACCATTAAACCTGCTGACTTTTACATCCCTACATCATCATTCCTCAATTTTCTCTACTAACCCGAATCATATCTAAGAACATTTTGAGCTTAACAAAGAAAGGTGAAAAAAATGTATGTGTGTGATAAAGTGTGAACGTGTATGTGTGTTGTGAGAGAGAGAGAGAGAGAGAGAGAGAGAGAGAGTGAGGAGCGAGGGAGGGAGTGAAAGCGACAACATGAGAAATTAGTAAATGTCTGATATTTAACTAACAATAATGACAATAAAATGAGGACTAAAGATTTTGTGTCCTTTAAGAAGTGATATGAAAAAGTATGTACAAAACAACTTATATAGCATTTTCCAGTTAAAGGAAACTTTTTTTCAAACAGTTGAAACCTTTTCCCGAGCAAATGAAACTTTTTTCAAGCAAATGAAACTTTTTCCAAGCAAATGAAACTTTTTTCGAGCAAATGAAGCCTTTTTCCAAGCAATTGAAACTTTTTTTCTAAGCAAATGAAACCTTTTTGTCGAACAAATGTAACCTTTTTCCAAGCAATGGAAACTTTTTTCAAGCAAATGAATCCTCTTTCCAAGGAAATGAAACATTTTTTCAAGCAAATGAAACTTTTTTTCCAGCAAATGAAACCTTTTCTCAAATAATTGAAACTTTTTCCAAGCAAATGAAACATTTTTTTCAAGCAAATGAAGCCTTTTTTCAAGCAAATGAAACCTTTTTCTAAGCAATTGAAACGTTTTTCCACGTAAATGAACCTGACTGCACCAATTACGTTTTGGAATTGATGTTAAAACTACCGGCAGCTGTTGCAGGAAGATCTCTACATTACTCTTTATATTTGAATTATAACATTTAAGAACATTTCTATAGCAAGAAAAAAAAAATAAAAATTATAAAACACCGTAATTTTTGGATTTCATTTGCTTGAAGTAAGGATTCATCCGCTTGAAAAAAGGTTTCATTTGCTTGAATAAAGGTTTCATTTGCTAGAAAAAAAAAGTTTCATTTGACAGGAAAATGCTATATCATTTATAGACACATAATAATAATTTGATTATCCATTTTAAAATATAATTTAAATAAATACGTTGAGGAATTTTTCTTATATTATTAATAATTATAATTTATTTTTTAATTAAAGTTATTAAAAATATTTTCTGATCAATCCATCGTTTGTATACACATAATATGTGCCAGCAAAGCAAAAAATTACAATACATTTCTATAAGAATTACTTTTAATTAAATTTAAATAAGTTTGGAACGAAAAGAACTTAGATGACAACTAAATTTAAACTAATAATAAAAAAACCTAGAACCTAAAGTATAATTGAAAAACTTGGATATGAAACTTTGGCAGTTTGGTTGTAAAAGAAAAATAAAATAATTGAACCGATTTAATTTTTTTGTAATTGCTAAAATTACTTTGTCTTACTTAGATTGTTTGCATAAATATCTATGTTATGTCATAACCATATTTAACGTTACAATTGAATACATTTATATTTAAAAGGATAGTATATATTTGTTTGTATACACATTTTATAGTTTATTGGCTGACAAACTCACGATCAGGTCAAGCTGCTCTCAGCGCGTTTTTACTACTTTTTCAGTTCTTTTACATGTATTTTTTTCAAAACGCAGCCATTTCAGCGACTTGATCTGAATGCTGACTTTCTTTTTTATATGTATACTAAATCGGTATTTTTAAATGCTAGCGTTTTATTTGTACCTCAAAGTGTAGGCTATACGTAGCTGTTGTCAATTATCGAATATAATCAAAACATAAATACATATATATACAGACAGTTGTGCGCCATCACGACCAATACAAATATAGACGTCTGGCCACATTCACTCCCCCAGAGTACTCGATGTACCTCGAGGCGATGTTGAACCCTTTCCATTCTCGATAATGATTTACTTTTACACCCAGACCCAACATTCTCACCCCAGAGTACTCGTTATTCCTCGAGGCAAGCTAAACAGATGTTGCCTTTCACACTAATAAATTAGACTTCCAATATGCCAACAGAAACACAAAAACACACTTCGGGGACCGCGGGAGACGATTGGTTAGGGCGCCCCTGCGGTCATGGGTTCGATTCCCACCTTCTCTCTAGAATTTCTGACCCCTTCTCATTCCCAAATAAAATTCATGAGCATATCAAAATACGGACTAAAGCTTGGATAATGAAGTAGGCACTATGTATTTAAATAATAATACCATAATAATATAAAAACAGAACAAAAACAGTACTGTTTTAAAAATTCAAAAATTCATCCCTGAGGTTATCGGAATTGCATTCTGTGCCCGCTGCCATGTCCCAAGACTACAGGTTATTATTTATTATTATTTATTAGAGGGTCCACGGAGGCTCTTCTCGTAAGCTTCTGGACCGCACTGTGTCGGTACATAATGGAAAATAGTCGTGAAAATAGTTTGATGTTTCTCGAATATAATGTAGAAATAATTAATTAAACTGAAGTTCAATTTTTACATTTAACACAATTTCAACAGTTTTGTCGATGTGTATAATTATGTTTGAAAAGATAATGTCTGAATTTACGTTGGTTAAAAAAACATTAGAACTTTAGTTCTCGCGTTTCATTAGTTCTTCGTTGAAGAGAAAACAGGTTTGATTGAAACTGTTCTTCCAATTCCTTAAAATTCGTAATTAAAAATAAAAAAAAGAAAGAATCTGGAACAGTCCAATTATTTTAAAACGAGCTTGATCGAACAAAAACAAAGAACGTTTGGGTATTGGAGCTTGTATCTGGAGAAAGGGTTTGGAACGATTTTGCTGAATGGGGCACGGATACGAGCAGAAAGTAACAAAAGGGAGGCAATTAGGGATGAAAGGTTTGTTTAGAATTAATGCGGTAATGTTTCCAATTTTGGCCGACCCAGGAATGACGATTCCGATGATTGGTTTTCGTTGCGAACGTTGCCCTTCCTCCACTTCGAAAGAGTTTAGTCCCATATTTCACCCGGCTATTGACGTTCCAGGATCGCGACACGTGAAACGTTTTTGGGCCCCTGCCCACCCCACCCTCACGACTCGTAATTTATTTTTACCCTGAAAGGGTTGGATCGTGCAGATGTACCCCAAGGCCCACCCTCCGAACGTCGGCTATCCTACCCACCGCACCCTTTCCTCTTTAAAACCCAAACGGCGCACTCAAAGAGGGTGATTACACCCCTTTGTGTCAACCCCTCTTTTCACACTTCCTCCAAAATTGCATTATCAAATGTTCATCTGTTATTATCCCAGCAAACCCTAGAGTGCTCGGAGAGTCACGGCACAATGCGGTCAAATTGTCAAACCCTGTGAAGAAGAGAGCATAATTTTATCATAACAAGCTAAAAGTACGCTGATGAACTGTCAAAACACAGACGTAGTTCTTCTGTTATAACTACAGTTTAACAAAAATAAATTAAATTAGGTTCTATTTCTCTGTTGGCCCATTCTCTCCATAAGAAACTGAAATTCTTCTACCATTGTACACTACCTTTTAAACTTTAAACCTTAAAATAAAACTGTCATTTTTTGCAATTGCGGTTTCAAGGTGATTGGTCATTTGTAAAGAATCAATAAAATACCGACAATCATAAATGTACAAATAATTGCTCATGAAGTCCTTATCGTCTGATTCCATTCTTTTCTAAAACTCATCCTGTGATAAAATAATCACTTAGTTTTATTTTACTTTTACTACACTTTTGAAATTTAATAATGAGCTTAATTTAATAATAATTATTTGTTTATTATGGTTGAAAGTCAGTGTCCATTTTATGAATAATCAATAAAATAGTTTCAGCTTTTTTTCTAAAAACTGGAAACTCCAGTAGTGTTAGTCTATTTGGGTATAAAATTTAGTATTCACGTTCATTTTCTTCATAAAAGCTAAAAGTAATGTATCGTCATTATGAATGAATCAATCACAATTTTTGTATTGTTGTTCACATCAGTACCCAATAAAATACCCAAAATCAAAAATGTACAAACAATGAATGTCAATAAATGAACTCTAATAATAAGGAAAATCCTTTTGCACATACTTATTTTGCCCTCTCAGCTAATGTTTTTTGGCGGCTGAAAATCCTGATGCAAAATATGAACTATCTATGTTTATTTTTTACATTTTTTTTTGTATTGTGTTTTAAAATTGCTGTACATGTATACGAAGTAATAAATGTACAAATAATTGCTCATAAAGTCCTTATCGTCCGAGTCTGTTCTTTTCTAAAACTTGTCCTGTGATAAAATAACCACTTAGTTTTATTTCACTTTTCCTACACCTTTGCAATCTAATAACGAGCATAAATAATAATTATTTGTCCATTATGGTTGAAATTCAGTGTCAACATTTTGAATAATTAGTAAAATAATGTGTCCTTTATTTCTAAAAACTTGAAACTCCAGTATTGTTAGTCTATTTGGGTATAAAATTTAGTATTCACGTTCGATTTCATCATAACAGCTGAAAGTCCAGCGCCAACTGTACGCTCTTTTTGAAACTATGATAATGGATAAATCACAATTTATCTATTGTGGTTTAAAATTTGTTGTTCAAATCAGTACCCAGTAAAATAACCAAAATCAATAATGTACAAATAATGAATGTCAATAAATGAACTCCAATAATAAGAAACGAACCTCTCAACTTTTGCCCTTATTTATTTTGCCGTCTCAGCTAATTTTTTTAAGAGGCTGAAAATCCTGATGCAAAATATGAACTATCTATGTTAGTTTTTACTATTTTTTTTGTATTATGTTTTAAAATTTGTGTATATGTTAGTTAAAAATCAATAAAAAACCCAAATCATAAATTTAATCAGCAATAGATACACCTCTTCCACTATTTTTCGTTCTTTATCCCGTTAAGTCCCCTCTCGAGGACGAATCAAGCCTTTGTTCAAGAGGCCGGAAAAACCAAGATTTTCCTCTAGACGCCATATTCTTTATAGAGGTTTTTTCCTCTTTCCGACATTCGTGCTTAACTGGTATAATTTTACACTGTAAGCTTCCTCGGCAATTTTCAACCGTAGTCTGGCGCAATGGGAAATTTAGATTCCTTTCCCAGACTGGCCTAGCCATCGTGCTGACGCAAAATTTGCTAATCTCTGCTGTATCGTTTTTCGAAGAGGATATTGGCCCTCGCAATATTATCACATATAAATCTAGACATTTTTAGTTTTTTTTTACCTTAACTCACATTTTATTTACATTTATAGTGGTGTATTTTTTAAATAAGAGACATTGTGGATTAATCATCATTATTAATCACTGTACATCAACAAACGCAGGATCAAAGTTTTTCTAGGTACATATCAATGCTCTTTTCAGTCGAGTTTTACCTTTAGTTACACACGGGTAGCGATTTTCCTATTTTTTTTGTTATTTTTGTTTATGACATAATGAATCGTTTAAGTCGCGATGAATCAGTCAGAATCATCATTTTTCAAGAAGAGTGGATCCACATTAAGGTTTTCTTGGATAATGTACTTTTACAATAAAGCACGTGTTATAAATTTAGTGGGGTGTTTTTCGTTTACTTTTTATGAATTTTTGTAGTTCTTCCTTCAATATATACTTTCAATTAATTAATCTGTATTTAAGATATTGGTTGTAATAAAAAAGTCAGCGTCACAAGTGGGATTCGAACCCACGACCTTCGGCTCAATACGCCGCTGGTCTACCACTTGAGCTATCGTGACTTCGATCCACTCGGACACCATCTCAACCCCACCTTCTTAATTTTCCCTCCTTTTTGCCATTTTTCAAATGTCTTGTAATCTAAGGTCCTGGAAACCCGGTTATGACGCTGACTTTTTTATCTCAACCAATACCTTAAATACAAATTAATTAATTGAAAGTTATTATTTGGTCAAGCGGACAACGAAAACTAATGACATCAATGTATTGTTTTCTGGCTATATTTTTTTTCTTATTTCTTATTGTAAGTGTAGTGTACGTTACTGTGATATGCGAATTTTAGCATTTATGGAGTGAGTGGTGAATATATGTATTTTTTGTATGCTTAACTATCAAAATTCATTAAAAAAAATAGTTGTAAAAAGGAGTTAAAAGTGGGCGCGCGTTTTTATTTGTGTTTACATGTTTCGACGTGATACATCCAATATTATCGTTCAATCCCTTTTCCGGCCCGGCAATGTTGCATATTTCACAGTGTTTACACTGCGAAACGTTTGCATGGCGATTTTTATTACTATCGCAAAGATTAATAATGGTTTGTTTGACCTCAAACGTCATACGTTCAACAAACAGCAATGATTCACGGCTGCATATTTTGTAACGTTTGTTTCCTGAACCTTTATTATTCTGTTACCTCGATTATCTGCAATCATAATGGGTTATGTCAGATTTGAATTACTGCTGTATATTCAAAATTCGAATGTTTTCTTGTTTGTAAGAACTGTTCTTTGACTCATCAAATTGGAATGGTTTTTTAAGAACTGCGTCAAACAATTTTTTCAAGTTTCGGAAGTAAAGATGAACTTCAAATCTGATTGATGACACTCTATTAATTTATTTCTTAATAGAACCTTCAACTTGAATCAAGTGAAAATTGATAATTAGTTTGTAGAATGTTGAAATATTAACTAGTTTACTACTTATGTATAATTCATTTGTTCAGTAGGTTTATAGTTATAATTAAGTCTAGCTTTCATTGATCCAAGAAAACAAGCAATATTTAGATATGTTTTTATTGAGGGATGAAATATGGTATGTAATAATTGTGAAATATTGGTTTTCGGTTCACTCAGTGCTGACACTTTTAGGGCAGAACTGGTAATAATGAATAATTTTCTATATTGAAATTACTTCGGAGAATCTATGCCTTCTATGCACGAATCATGAGATGTCACGCGACGTGGATTTGCGGAGCCCTATGTCGGAGGGGGAAGAAAAAGGGAACGAGCCCATGTTTTCATTTCTCCGGGTCAATCGATCCCTATTAATATTCGAGTGTCATTTGCCTGGGAATTGTTTGAAAGTATACCTTTTGGCCGAATTACACGAATTTAATCGTAACGAAATGATTATACGACAAACGATGAAAACTTTTTTTTTTACTTTGAATGTGGGAACGATATTAAACGGGGAAAATACGAATAAAGGTGGTGTGTGACCGTTGGGTACTCAATATTCCGCCATCACCGCTCTCACTCTAAACATTACAAATAAATATATTCACAAGGGACACTAAATTCAGTATATACAACAAAACCACCCAGTTTCCTCAGTGGACCCAGATACTCGCTGACGTGCTCAGGCAAGGTTTTCATATCGGGTGGCATTCCTACACCCTCTTTATATAGAGCCAAGGAATTGCACCCTTCAACTAGGTGGGATATATTGAGCAATCTTCCTTTAAATGCCGTTTTGTCTCAAAAGTAAGGGTCCGAAGGTCACCCTCGAACTAGTAGTATTGTAACAATTGAGATAGTTTTAAATTGAACAATCTTACAAAATAACGTGTGTGGTGTTTAGTGACCGTTAGTTAATGATAATTTGGAAATGGTGAGATGCGGTCTGGTGTGACGAACGTGTAGAAAAAGATTTTCTTCATCGTGCCAACGCTTCGATCATTGATTATTTGGAGATCGCGAGATGCGGTCTGGTGTGACGAACGTGTAGAAAAAGATTTTCTTCATCGTGCCAACGCTTCGATCATTGATTATTTGGAGATCGCGAGATGCGGTCTGGTGTGACGAACGTGTAGAAAAAGATTTTCTTCATCGTGCCAATGCTTCGATCATTGATTATTTGGAGATCGCGAGATGCGGTCTGGTGTGACGAACGTGTAGAAAAACATTTTCTTCATCGTGCCAACGTTTCGATCTTTATTATTTGGAGATAGTGAGATGCGGCCTGGTGTGACGAAGGTATAGAAAAAGATTTTCTTTATCGTGCCAACGTTTCGATCTTTGATTATTTGGAGATAGTGAGATGCGGTCTGGTGTGACGAAGGTGTAAAAAAACATTTTCTTCATCGTGCCAACGTTTCGATCTTTATTGAGATCATCTTCAGGGCCTGGAATTTATAAACAATGTTTAAATTATACAAATATATGTAGGATGTGAAAAAATGAATTTATACAACGCTAGAAATTTTACACTCAATTTTTGTACTCACTCAAAGTGTTTGTTTTCTGTGTAGATGTGTCATTATTGTTTGTCGTATTGAAAGTGCCAGTGAGATATTGATGTTTTATGTTTATATACGTAGGATTTTGAAGGGGTGGGGAAAATAACATACTTTAGATGACCTTGCTATGTACTCATGTATTGTGCATTATAGAGGTACGTTTTTTGTGAAACTTTCTTTAAGTATTTTCTTCCTCTGCCCTGTGATGTTCTCCCTGGCAGTTTTGTGAGAGTTTGTAATTTTATAAAAGGGAATTTTTGATATTGGAGGCAGAAAACGCATTTGGTCCTTCAACCGTTGATGACCAAACTTTTGTCACACATAACCCACACTCAAACGAGATATCGCGGAGACACGTTTCAACGCATCTGCGAGCATCTGGGTATGCTTGTCGGAGTGATTTGGGCTCTAGTGTTGTTGAGAAACAGCCCCCGCTAGTTTATCAATCAAGGTTAAAAAACTATTTAAAAAATATTTGTTTTAAGTATTCATGACTTTTTTATTATGATAATTGAAATATTTAATTAATTCTTTTTATAAATAATGAATAAATTAGGTGTGAGCTAATTTAATTTTTTCTAGATAATGTCGAATAGAAATAATATATATTTAGGCGGCAGTTTAAGGTCGTTAATTGATATATGCGTGGGAATGACTAGCTATTAAAACCTCTATTACATGAAGTTTTCCAAAAGGTTTTAAACGATGCATTTCATTATCGATGATAATTAATTCTGGGTATGACCGCTATTCTCTATTATGCCAGGCCGCACATAAAAAGTTATTTCATCGTCGATTAGAATGGCCACAAAATCTGCTGGAAACGAGCTACAAAGTCCAATAAAGGCAGGGGCATTAAATTGATTTTGATCAATTGAAGCGGTCTAGAAAAAGCAATAACAACGATGTAAATAAGAGAACCGCAGAAAGTAATTAAAATTCTCCGCCCCCGTCGAGTCTTGTTTTTTCACCCGCCAGCGCCAGCCTTGTGAAATATAGCTACGGGGTGGGAAAAAAATTCTGAGCCTGGGTTGCCGGTATACAAATCGGCCGGGGTCGTACATCTTGACTAAAGTCCATACAGTCGTAGAGAAGGCCCCTCCTGGTTGGAAGCGCCCACGTTGCATTTTCCCGAATCCTATTTAACGAGCGAGGATAAAGGAAGAAAATGAACAGGGTGCCCACCCCCCGGGCCAAGGAGATAAAGAAGCAATCCCGTAATTGGCTGAATCCAGGCATCTTAAGAGCTGCTACCTCCGGTAAGCTTATTTCCTCTCGCACGCCCCATCCCAGCCCCACATCCCTATTTAAACGTATTTATGGGCCCAGATGGAGGGTTTACCACCACCCCTGATTCACTTACCAAAGCGCTAGAACGAATGAGAAATGTTTCTACTCATTAAAACCAATAGACTCAAACCTTAATCTGCACGAAACTAAATGGGCTTCAATCTCATCAAGCGCACATTCCTTACTTTAATTTTAAGCTTATAAAAAATTCAAATTGGGCAATTTCTTATCAAGCTACTATGTTCCAAGTGAACCATTATAATTGAAACTTTTAACTTTTCTAAGTTTCTAGGATTTATACTACCACAGTACATAAAGTGGCATTCTTTTTTAATTGAATAAAATATCCTAGTTTTATTTAAAATATGTACAACGATAATTACGTATACAATATTATAATTTGAGGTTTTTTAAACTTTTCCATGTGGGTTTTTTAAAAATAAATTTCCTGCTATTTTTTACATTAAATCTTTTTGACGTTCAGGAATTTATATCCATCATCAGTATCTTATTTTTTAATAAAAAAATTTAAAGGTTTCTTTATATTTAGGTTGTTTAAAAAAACACTAAATGGGCTTCAATCTCATCAAGCTCGCATTCCTTACTTTAACGTTAAGCTCATAAATAATTCAAATTGGGCAATTTCATATAAAGCCACTATGTTCCAATTAAACCATTATAATGGAAACTTATAACTTTTTTAAGTTTCTAGGATTTATACTGCCACAGTACATAAAGTGGCATTCTTTTTCAATTAAATAAAATATCCTAGTTTTGTTTAAAATATATAATTTGAGCTTTTTTAAACTGTTCCATGTGTGTTTTTTAAAAATAAATTTCCTGCTTTATTTTTACATTAAATTTTTTGGTCGTTCGGGAATTTACACCCATCATCAGCTCTTATTTTTTAACAAAATATTTTAATGTTTCATTATATCTAGATTGTTTCTTAAAAAAAATATATGACCATTTTGCATCGTCAAGCCACTTGGCCAAGATAGGAAAAAAACATAAAATTATATTATTATATGTTAGTTCGTGAAATAAGTCGCTAGTGTTTTGATGAAATGTTTATTTATCGCATAGTTTTATTACAGCAAATGGAAATCAGTAGCTCAGACTGATAGGGAAATTATTGATGTGTTTGACGTTAAGGCGTTTGAAGAAAGCACCGTCTGTAAATGGTTTGCTCGGTTCAGGATGGGAATTTTGTGATTTTAAAGAAAGAAGGTGCATTTCGTACTTCAACCGTCGATGATGAGTAAACTTTTGCCACACATAACCCACGTTCAAAGGAGACACATTTCTTATTCAAACATTTCAACGCATCTGAGAGCATCTGGATGAGGGATATGGGTTCGTCACATGTTGACTGAGAAGAATTTATTGGAACGCATCTCCATCTGCGATTCCCTCCTACAACGCAATGTAACGACCTAATATTTTTAAAAATATCGATAACTAGGGATGACAAGTGGGTCTTTTACAGCTGTCTTCAGAGAGGAGGATAATCCCGGTGAAAACCCCTTTCACAACTTCAAAAGGCGGATTACACCAAAAGAAGGTTATGTTGTGCATTTGGTAGAATTGGAAGGCGGTGTTTTCTTATCTTTTTCCGCCCAACGAAACCGTTAATTTTTAAGTATACCACACACAATCAGAGCCATTGAACGGGAACGGGAAAAGGTTCACCCCAGAACTGAAGAAACCACATCGGGGAGTTCACCGCTCATAAACACGAGACGTTCTGGATGAACAGAATTACAAAATTACATAGATGATCGCAACATGTTTTATATATTGTTGGTTAAATTTGCTTACATGTTCCTGAAATTTTTATTTAATTTATCATTAAAAAACGACCCGATAAACGAGATGATTTTGTATTAAATACTTACTACACAACGAAAATTGTATAATTTATACTGACGAGATCGAGTAATGGCTATTGGGAGAATAAAAACAAGAAATATTTACAATTTTGTTTATTTTGTGTGGTGTTGAGTGACCGTTAGTCAATGATTATTCGGAAATCGTAAGATGCGTTCTGGTGTGACGTAGGTTTTAAAGAAAACATTTTTTTTAATCGTGCCAACGTTTCGATCTTTATTGAGATTATCTTCAGGGCTCAAAGTGTTTGTTTTCTGCGTAATTGTGTCATTCTTGTGTGTCGTGTTGAGAGTGCCCTACCTGCTACGGCACCCAAGGATGACACAATTCCGCAGAAAACAAACACTTTGAGCCCTGAAGATGATCTCAATAAAGATCGAAACGTTGGCGCGATAAAGAAAATGTTTTTCTAAAACCTACGTCACACCAGACCGCATCTCACGATCTCCGAATAATCTTGTTTATTTTGCTATCATGAAATTAACATAAATGAATGAAAATAAAACTTATACTCTATTTTATTGGGTGGAGGAGTTGAAATTTAAAAAAAAAATTGAACCCCTAGAAGATAGGAAGGATTGAATAACGCCCATTTATGATTACCCTCCATGTATCCAAGTTTGTAATATTCAAGAGAAAACGGGATATCTTTATGAGTTGGCCACTCAGCTGCATTCGAAATGATACTGACCTTGCGACTTCCGAAGGGATAATCGACGATACTGAACGACATCAATTCAACTGGCGTCGCGGTTTGACTAAGCAGAACGTTTTCCCTGGCTAGTTAACAACATGCACTTAATGGTTATTATTAAACAATTTCTTCTAGGATTATTTATGATTTCTAAGATTAACATTATTTAATAAGAAATGTTGAAAATGCTTGTTCTTTTGTCGGATGTCTTTTTTAATGTTGCCATTTGTTCCCAAGTTGCTGTAACTTCAAAAAATTAAAATATAAATAATAAAATAGCAATGATACGGCCGATTTCGTATTCTGTCAAGGCAGAAGTTTTAGATGATTAAAATAATACTTTTGGAAGGAGAAAGGCAAAAAAGGGGTACAAAGCAAGATAGACCGAGTGAGTGAATTGGAGAGGGATGGAGAGAGAGTGAGACGAAGTCAAATATTCATTACGGATCCGGCAGCTATTAATTTGTAATTTCCTTTCCCCTGTTGTGAAAGAAACGCCAATGAACTCTTGATCCGGAAACGTAAAAGATTTCGCGGAGAAAAGCAAAGAGAAAAAACATTGTCTATAATTGGGACATTTTATAAATTAATTCTTTGAAAATCAAAGAAAGCTTCGTCATTGTTTCCCACTGCTTTGTTTAATTATGTCCGAACAATACTGCTCCGTTGATTTAACATCGTCTGTCATTTTAAACATTATTCTTTCCTAATGTGATAAAATCTTGAATGAGTTATACAAACTAAACTGTGCACATGTGACAAGGCAAGCTATGAGAATCACCTACTTGGTTTTTGCAGTCCGGAGTCAGACCTAGGTATTTTCCGTCCCTACACTGAAGTATTGCCCTCAAGGCTCCGGGGATATCAATAGCTCGGTCATTTCAGCTCCCAACACATGCAGCTTTAAACCTACACACTCATACTCTCAATTTTAAATATATTTGTTCCTATTTACATAACCATTCACTAAAGTATAGTGGTGGATTACTTATATCCGCCATCGGCCTATCACACTACAATCACGCTAATAAATACTTTCAATCTATGTTCACAAAAAGAAGTCCAAACCAAGATATCTCTCAGAACTGCATGGAATAAAAAAATTTGTTTCCTCTAAAAAATGAATCGGGGGACCAAATATTCGCTGTCTTGTTCAAGTACAATTTTTTATTGGGTGCAATACACGCTCTAAATATGCCAATGAATGACACCCTTCAATTATAGCTGACGATGTGTATTGGTCCCGTTCAATTATGTTAGCCACATCTAGTACTTTTCCGTACATGTCAGACGCATACGCGGCTTTGGCCCAACGTTAGTGTCCGTTTTTCAAGTTAGTATGGCCTACATAAACCAAATCTTAAAACAATGTTTTGTCAAAATTGTGAACAGGAGAGCTAAATAGAAACTGCTTAACTATGTCAACCTCGGATGACCTATTCTTGATCAGGTATGGTTACACGATTCAGAAACTCCGAAAGACTCCATGCTCGTGATTCGTAGGAGCTTCTCTGCTGATCTGGCCCACCAAGGCTGCCATTTCTTTGTAATCATATTTCTAGTGTCAGAGGTCCGGCGGTATGGACGTTTTGGCCTTTTCATTACTTTCTAGACCTGTGTGTCCTGGGACACCACCAGATTTCCGTTTTGCCGAGGCTCTCCAGTGCAGAGTATCTCTCCAACAAGGACAGAGACACTCGGCAGACAGAGAGGACTATAAAATATGTAAAACATAAATCAGGGAACACACTTTGAACTTTTATTACATAAACCATATAGATAAAATTTAGATAGTCTCGCTGTGTATTTAAGCAGGTATTGTACAATGTGGGATTATTTAAATGCTAGACGTGTGTTTGCTTCTAAAACTGGAATATATTTATCCAGGTCACAACTTATCCAACCACGTAATTGTCACAGTGACAAAAGAGTAGCGTCTCCCCTTTTTCAAAGGAGCTTTATTTAAAAATGGGAAAAATAAAAGAGAAAAAAGTTAATTTTTGAAATTGAAAGACATGGTCTTTGATAACACACGTCAGATCCCTTCAAAGTACCACATCGGTGTAATTATTGTAAGAATGTTATTATCCTTTTGGGCTCTTTTGTCCCTCCTTCGTTACCCTGGACATTGTGTGCAAATGCGCTGCCCGATATTAATCAAGGTTCCGCCTCTGTTGGGCCCCGTGGAAAATCCGGCTCAATGAGCACTCGAAGGACAATGAGCACCTTTCATACGACCCTATAATGTGATGGGACACCGGCTTCTTTATGTCGTCCTTTTGTCACTGGAGAAGATCGAAGATGACGCGAAGTAGAAACGCCCTTCGCACTGAAATCTCGACCCTTCTATGCCCTTTCATCTGCATGTCCTTTAAAATAACAATAATGACATTTCTTATATTTGTTATTTGGTTTTTCAAAAAAAGGACCCAGGCTCATGTTAATCAAACACGAACCATACTAAAAAATACCGAATAGTTAAATGTACTTGGGTTACACGCTATGATAATCGTGTGCTCATTCAAAGTCCATCCAAATTAAATTGTGGGCGTTAAACCAACTGACAAAGGACGTATTTAGGAACGATTTCCGGTTCTCTAGGAGTCTCGTTTCCTGTGGCCACATGTCACCGGTGATCATTAAATGAAACTAGTTTTTTCATCATTGAATCCCTATGGATTGTGAACATTCAAAATAAAAAATTATATGTGGCGTTTAGGGACCGTTAGTTAATGATTATTTGAAGATCGTGGGTGCGGTCTGGTGGACGTAGGTTTTAGAAAAAACGTTTACTTCATCGTGCCAACGTTTCGATCTTTATTGAGGTCATCTTCAATGGTCAAAGTGTTTTTTTGCGTAATTGTGTCATTCTTGTGAGTGCACTCTCAACACGACATACAAGAATGACACAATTACGCAGAAAACAAACACTTTGAGTCCTGAAAATGATGAGCAAAGTCATCTAAAGTATGTATAAGTATTTTCAAAATCCAACGTATATAAACATAAAACATCAATATCTCACTGGTACTTTCAACACGACACACAATAATGACACATCTACACTGAAAACCAACACGTTGTGTGAGTACAAATACTTTGATTGAGTCTAAAATTTCTGGCATTATAAAAATTCATCTTTTTCACATCCTACATGTACTTGTATAATTTAAACAATATTTATAAATACCAGGCCCTGAAGATGATCTCAATAAAGATCGAAACGTTGGCACGATAAAGAAAATGTTTTTCTAACACCTACGTCACACCAGACCGCATCTCACGATCTTAAAATAATCATTGAAAAAACAAACAAATTTTTGTCTTATTATTTTAAAGGTTACAGTTCTTATTACTTGTCTGGCAGTTTTTTCTGGACGTTTAAACGAATAGTGCGTAATATATAAAGTGCAGATTAATGTTAAAAACATAAAATGCTTTTGCTTTAGTTCATCGTTCGCTTCAAATTAAAAGTTTTTGCTTCTTAAATTGTGAAACATTCTACCCAATACGGGTAAAAATAAAGATAAATTCTCTGGTTATAAATTGTACAACCAGTTTACGAAATGTTATAAACTGCAGTTTTGATTTATTCCGATCGAAAGAATCATAAATGAGATATTTGTATGTAGGCTGTGATGGAATAAATAGCTCGTGGGCTCTCTGGCAGATAGAAACAGGGGCTCACGTAGAAGATGGCCGAGGAATACCAAGTGGTATCCGGACTTTGGGGTATGCGCGTGTGTGAGAAAGAGAGAATGGGAGAGAGTGAGACGGAAGACCAAAGAGCCGAATTGCACTCGAGAGGGTTGTAAACTGGGGGATGGGAGATCACGATACGATAAACATTTCGCCTCTGGCGTGCAACTTTTAAGCTCCCTGTGTTATGTATCCAGTACCACCGTATCCAGTTCAACTAGTTTAGCTCAAATTCGATTAATCAAAGAAATTAAAATTTGACGATAATCCTATCGCAATCCTCCAAATCGATGCACGCAAGATTATCCTTCCAATCTGGTGACTAAACAGGGACTTGAATCGATACTCGCCCTGCTTGAAGCGTCGGCTCGACATTTCAATTCTTGCGGTGTTACAATTGGTTTGTACGATAACACGAGATTTAGAGGTGTCCGTATGTCAGTCCTTTATCACAAATGAATCTCGTGATTGCTGAGAAAGGAAGACAAAGTCGCTCGTGTCAGATAAATTCCAGTCTTTTAACAATGCTAAACTTTTTTTCTGTCCCACCTCCTTTTCTTGCTTCATATGAAATGTGCAAATAAATTTTTCAATATGATCAAGAAACCACTAGTGTGAACAGGCAGATTTTAACATTCATCAAAATCGTCGATTCAGTAACTAATTAACGCAGAGTCGGTAAAATAACATATTTAACGGTCTTTACATGTCATGTTACACACATTCAACTTGTATGCGGTTTTTTACGAGGGTTCGCAACAGCAGAGGTCATATAAACCCTCAGGGTGCCTGTGTTTTTGACAAAAAAACCATTTATAAGTATGTCGGGTTCGAATGCAGGGCCGCTTGATTCGAACTCGGGACCTTTACCTTACAGTGATGAGCGCCGTTGCGGCCACCGACCCGCCCTATACATTTCTTTTCTTTATTCTTGAAGTAAATAGATCATAATAATAGTTTGCTTATAAATCAGAAGATCGATAGGACCGTATAATAAAAAAGTAATCATACGACTTAAACGTGTTTTAACATCGATATCGATACTGTGCCTTTAGAGGAGATTCGAGAATTTAGCCTTCAAAGCTGCTATTTACCATAAATCTTATTAAAGCAAAAATTCATTGATTTGCTACCTTTCGGATATCTTTAAAAACGTCGAAATCAACTTTACGGGTCTAGCATGTTCGACGGAAGATCCAACACTTTACAATTATTGGTCCAAAATCTTTCATTCTTTTAGAGAAACCTTGAAAATTTTGAATTTCAGTAAAATAAAAATAAAATATTATAATAAAAATATTTTGTAATTTTATGAAGCTTTCCATCAAGATCTAGATCTACGGAAAAAAAATTTTTGATCAAAGATTTTTTCTTAAATTATGATACCACAACTTCAATATTTTGTCCGGTCTAGGAAGAAGCGAGCCTTTGTCTATTCATTTACTATAAAGGAAAACCCAATATGTTACGTAAACAGAACAACTCTCGTACGAGTCTTTTTAAATCATAACACTGTAACAAGGTCAATTTTGACAGGTGTCACATATGGGATAGTCCTGAGCCCTTTTCTCTTCCTCACTTACACGTCACATCTACGATAATTCGATGTCGTACAATGTCAGTAAGAAAAGAACCGTCCAATTACAAGTGAGATTATTTTCTCAACATGATACTACAACGAAAAGGTCAATTTTAACCGGTATCTAACAAGGAAATGTGTTGAAAATTTTGCTGTTCCTATTCTAAATCCTCGGTAATGCAATATCTGAACATATTAAGAAGAACTTTTTTAAATTTTTTTTTAAAGTTGAGATACCGCGAAAACCAAATCGATTCTACATGATACCTCTTGAAATCGAAGAGATGATGAACCTATAGTTTTATAGTAGTCTTTCATTGACTGATACAAGGTTGTCTTGTTGTCCCATATGAACTATCCTAAGCTCCATACTGTTTCTTTACTACGTCCAGGACAATCTAATTTATGACACATAAAATATATGGTCAAATATGTAGACGGAGGCCCATTGTGACGTTAAATATTGGTTGATCAAGTTTCAACCTTTAGAATTTATGTAATTTACATAAGAATAGAAAACATCTTCCACCTGGTCTAAAATTGACTAACTATAACGTACTTGATTAAGAAACTTCCTCAAAGCTGGAGAATGCATATTTGAACCATACTATATTGTCCTCAACTTGAATATTCTCAGGAAAACTCCACAATGGTACGAAATTCCACCGTAAGTTGTGAACTACCAAATAGCACATTGGACTATTGGTACTCAGAACGTTTTGAGAAAAAAAAACATCTTTGTGAATAATTCTGTTTAGTTTATGAAATTGGTATGAAAAGTATACGCAATTGGGCAAACTATGGAATTTATGGGATTTCCAGTCCGAATTACTTTACCTTTCAGCCTTATATTTTTTCTAAATCTAAAATAGATTATTTCTAACAATATGTTTTGGTTGATTATGATTATGCTTGGTTTAGTGATGGTTTCTCTCAAAATTCTACTTTTACTAAATAATTATTTAAACTCCCCTATTTTCTCAATTAATTTATTATTTATTCGCTAGGGATCAAAATAAAATAACACTATTGATGATGGGAATATTTATCGGATCAAATTGAAGACACCAGAAGAAGTGAGCTGAATTCAGTGTAAAGGTCTAAAAAAATCATGCGATGCGAGTATTCTTCGAGTGCGTTTCGCCATTTTTCTCCCCAAAATCTGTACAATTTTGTCTCACTTCCAATCTAACTGAATGTCGATGCGTCCAATTTATCGGAATCTATCACTGTCAACCTACGATATCAGAAAGGACTGGAGGAAAAAAAACAGCTCACAAACATTTTTTTATCCTCCTGAAATCTGGTAAGCTACAGTGGCTTGATTTCATAGCTCGCTTACCACAGATGAGGGAGAGGATTTCGAAAAAGAAATTAACTGTAATGTACAATACACTAAACAAATTTATAAACTGTTATTTTAACAGTAATTTGTTATCTCTAGTTAAAAGACAACACAGATTTATGAAGTTAGCTAAAAGTAATACTTAGTTATTAAAAAGTATAATTAATTAAAATCATTAATAAGGTGAATTATGACTACAAAATGCATATATGGATTATTATTATTTAGTATTAGCCTAAACTGAAAAAGCTCAGTTGAATTTCTTTTTCTTATTTTATTATTAATTAAAAAGTGTTAACAATTGCAAGGAGAAAGGAGGTTAAAGGGCTGAGCTTTAGGAAGATCAAAGCCGTTCGGCGTTTTATGTGGTTTCATTTAGTATTCATATCTACGGCGCCGTTAGGTCCTCTGTACGATATATATTGTTTTGAACTTTCTCCTCTTATCCCGTCGTCAATAATTCAGCTTCCGTGTAAGAATTATGTGCTAACAAATTCTAACCATTGGGCTAAAACGAACGCTTAGTATAAAGAGGTTGATACACTAGGTTATTTACAAGCTTGTAAGGAATAATTTGAAAAGAGACTAATTTTCATTCGCAGTTTTCAATCTAGCTGGTTTTAATTGTTTCGATTAACAAAACTCTAAACTACTTCGACAGTCACTGACAACTGGCAGCGACAACTGACGGACTTTCCGATCGTGTTCTCTATCACAGCACTTAACTTCGTGAAACTTTGTTAGCCTGCGAAATTTGACAGTTGGGTGGTGTTTTCGTTTGTCATAGAAAAACTGAACCATCCTGGTCTCCCATGTGTCGCTTATTTTAGCGTTCGCATGTTGATTATATTCATTTCTATCCATAAGGGATTTTAAATTCCGTGACATATGGTCTGATACGACGAGAATCAACGGACCTTAAGATGGATCGAGCCACAGGGCGTAATTTCACAGTAGTTAACTTCGAGAAACTTTGTTAGTTCGCGGGATATGGTCAACACTTAATAAGTCTAATAGAATTTCGTTTTATCTATGGGGCAATTTTTATATGCTACTCAGGGATTCAAAATAAGTGGATGTTATTTAAAACAATTTATTCTTTTGCGTCTTAGTGCACTGAAAACTCAAAATTGGTATTTTAAATAAGTAAACATTAAGAAAATATATAGCTGGGAATATTCTAAAAGCTTAAAATTAAAATAACAATAACACAAAATGTAGATATACAATTTACAAGCAGTGCATAAGGAAAATAGAAGTAATACAAATAAAACCTATTGAAAAATCTGTTCTTTCTAAGAAATAAGTTACTAAATAATACCTTTCAATTAATTGATCTTTATGTATGGTATTGGTTGAGATAAAAAAGTCAGTGTGACGAGCGGAATTCGAACCCATGACCTTCGGCTAAATACGCCGCTGCTCTACCACTTGAGCTCTCTTGACTTCGATCTACTCGGACACTAACTTCCCATTACAACCCAACCTTTCGAATTTTCCCTCCTTTTTGCCATTTTTCAAATATCGTGTAATCTATTTGATTCTCGGCGACAAATGAAATGGCCACGGAGAGCTTTAGTGAAGGTATACTTCATTTAACTTATTAAATTCACTAGGTTTCCGATTGACCCAACAACATCTTTCAATTAATTAATCTTTAAGTAAGGGTTAGTTGAGATAAAAAGTCAGTGTCACGAGCGGGATTGGAACCCGTATTGGCGTATTTAGCCGAAGGTCGTGGGTTCGAATCTCGCTCGTGACACTGATTTTTTATCACAACCAATACCTTACATAAAGATTAATTAATTGAAAGACGTTATTTGGTCAATCGGACCACGAAATTTAATGAATTTACTAAATGATATTAAATACACGTGGGCTATGTGGAAGAATGCGTTGATGAGGAAAGGAATAGAAAAAAAAAAATTCACTGAATATAGCACGATAATAGAATAGGCGGACTATGAGGTTACTTGCCTAGTAACAGTGCGTAGATTTGTGCTAATAATGTCAATTTTTGAGAATCGTATGCTGAATAAAACCATATATTCAAAGTTGTTAATTAACTTAAAAATCTAAATGTCTTTGGGAGAGAAGTTATCTCTACGACAGTTAACTTTATGCATTAGCATACACATTCTCACCTCGAGAACCCCATCCCTTTTCCTTTATTTCTACACCCCCCGTGCATATTCTCTTCCATCGATTAAAAAAAAAACCATCATTAGAAAATATGAATTTGTTCAGCTGTTAACGCGTTTGAACTTATCTTTGGAAACGACGAGAAGATAAAAGGTTGTAAACATCCCCCTTTCGGGAGAGGGTGGGTGGTTTGGTTTACTCTTAGACGAACTTTTTTTTTCTATTTTAAACTCCTTTTTATCCAACAAAAATGTTAAACGTTCACGGTAAATATGTATACAAATTACATCTCGTTTAGCGAGTAAACTGTAATTTTTTATGGACAAATAAAATTCTAATGTGTCGTGATAAACAGGTCGATCGTTTCTTTGCTTTTAAGAGTTCACAACCTTTTATAGCTTCCCCTATATTATTATTTTGCTGGGTTGCAATGTTGATATATGATTGTCAAACTGTTTTATTTTCGTACTTCTTCTTGTCTTCAAATCACTTAGAATTGCTAAGTAGACAAACCTATGTCTATAAATACATGCGACGATAAATCAAGACTCGTATTGATTATTAATTAATAAATAATACCGATCGTCATGTCTTGATGACGTTTCCAAAACGACTAAAAACTTTTTTGCATTGATATGAATTCAGTGTTGGTAGTGCATCGGAATTTAATTGTTAGCCTATATTCCTATGCCTATTAATGACATTGTTAAGCAAAATTTTGAAATATTTCAATTTAGTTGAAAAAATCACTCACCTTAAGGTTTCAGTTTAAGATTTTTACAAGACGTTTAAAAATGGAAATACTTTAGTTAAAAATAAATAAATAAAGAGATTCCTGCTTGATTGCATAATTAATCGAAATTTTAGTATAGCCGTTTTTTCTTGGAGGCTGAAAAAAAAGTCGATCACGATACGAATGTGCTGACCTACAACGCAAAATTGAGATGCTGACCAATCAGGATTAAGTCATTAAAAACTCATTGGGGGGTGGTGACGGGCAGATGCCATCACCTCCTAGGCAATTTAGTCTTGGACCAACCCACACCACTCGAGTTTAATACAGGTATTTAATTACTTCAGGCATGTCGTTACATGACGGCCATTAAGCTTTCTGGAACAGCGTCTGGGGAATACTGCTGAAAGCCCTACTGGATTATTGGTCATTATAAAATGTTGCCGAATGGCAAGGAAAGTTTTTCCGCTATTTAACCTCAACGATGAACCTTTACCCGTATAGATTTTTTTTTACTATTGTCAACGCTTCGAACACGATAGAGTGTTCCTTGTTTTATCAGTGTGTTTTCTATCGTGAAAGGGGAAACATATTTTTCTAGGAAGGACCCCCAGATTAAAGCCATGTTGTTTTTTTGTTCTCAGCTCATCTTGAAAGGATTCAGAAAAATCACAGGGCCACGTGTGCTTCACTTTTTGTCAACGAGGGTCCACTTTTTATCACCCTCTTTAAGCCTCTAAAGTTCACTTATTTACACTTGACACCTACTTAAAGGATTTTTTCAACTTGGCGTTAACCGTCCGTAATCATTAAACGGATTTCTTAAAAGATTTTTTTTTAAATAATAAAACTCCGGTCTCACCTTCTATTGGGCAGTATTTGGATGTAGGTCGTTCGATCCTCCTTTTGGTGGGAAGACTAGACGTTATCTCGGAAGCCAGGGGATCAAGCAGTTACATCTGAAACAAAAATAAAGAACTAATTAAAAACTATCGCTTTAATAAATACAATCAACACTGCGTGAAAATATAGCTTTAATAATGTACTCATTATTCAGACGTACTTGAACGGGAAAAATTCAACGCAATTACGTTATTTAAAAGCTTTTTTAAATTCATATGATATCGATAACGGATATGTCTCTATCTCAACAGGAGAAAGAGAGATTTTTCTTGAGTTAAAAGATGAAGTGATTTAATTTTGAGGCAGGCATATAAAAACAGCGTACCAAAAAATAAACATTTCGGATAATAATTGATAGATATATCGATAGAGGGAGATATATTGTTAACATTTCATGTGTTTTTTTATGAGAAAAAAGAAAAGAGGTATATATATATNGAGAGAGAGAGAGAGAGAGAGAGAGAGAGAGAGAGAGAGAGAGTGAGTGAGTGAGTGAGTGAGTGAGTGGTGAGAGTTTAAATGAATCTCCTTACACGAAGTACATACTAGTTTATGCAAATACTCATGTACAAAAATCTCCAAGGATCCGCATGCCATCAAGATATTTTATACGTTTCATACATTTTGCTATATAATGGAATCAGAAAATACAACTTTAAAAGTGCATTGAAAGTTCCATGAATGTAGTTTGAAATGTTGAAAAATAATTTAATGCCTAATTTGAAAAATTTAAAATTTATTTTATATGTATCTAAAAGCTCTTCTAAAAGCGTCAATAGGCTATTTAATTTCCAGCTAAATTATTCAGAAATCGTGCGATGCGGTTTGGTGTGATGTAGGTGTCAGAAAAACATTTTATTTATCGTGCCAACGTTTCGATCTTTATTGGGATCATCTTCAGAGCCTGGGATTTACAATGTTAAATTTAAACAATGTTTGTAAATCCCAGGCCCTGAAGATGATCTCAATAAAGATCGAAACGTTAGCACGATAAAGAAAATGTTTTTCTGAAACCTACATCACACCAAACCGCATCTCACGATTTCTCAATAATTATCGATTAACGGTCACTAATCACCGCACATTTCCAGCTAAAGTTCAACTTTCAGTATTCAAACCGTTTTCATTTGTATCATGAAATCTACAATATTTATTTCAATTCATTTACGTTTTAGGTATTTATTATAGTTTATTCTTTCCATGTAAGGTCTTGGTTGAGATAAAATAGTCGGTGTCACGAGCGGGATTCGAACCTTCGGCTAAATACGCCGCTTCTCTACTACTTGAGCTTTCGTGACTTTGATCCTCTTGGGCACTAACTCTCCTCAACCTACAACCGTTCAAACCTTCCTTTTTTTTGCCATTTTCAAATGTCATTTTCAGTCATGGGTTCGAATCCCTCTCGTGACACTAACTTTTTTATCTCAACCAAGACGTTACATATGTTTAGTCTAGTTAAATTTTTGACAACGTAATTTTGTTTGTTTCATTGTAATCGGTTAGTCTGTTTTATTACTCGAATAATATACCTAAGTTAGAGTCGTTTTTAGAGAGTTTAGTAGGTTGTAACGATTTGATGATACGTCAGCATTCGTTTTGAAACTTTATTACAAGAATGACACATGAATTTCTCATTTTATGTGATTATGCACACAAAGAGAAAAAGAGGAATGTTAAATTGCAGAAGCGCAAGGACTGTGACAAGGCCGGGAACGTAATGCATAATTCGGATCAGATAGGGTATCAAAATTATTGTGGAGAACCGCGTTTACTAAAATTACAGACTGGGAAACCCTACTAATGATTCGCTGGAGAACAGGAAAGAAAAATTCCTACGGCCGTTAATCAATTGGTCGTGAGATCTTATCCATTTGACTATCCAATGCTCACCGAGCACTGGTGAATTTAAAACGACCACACGTGCGCCTTGAGGGGTTGTGTCTGGGCCCACACGTGACCACCCTTTTTCCTTTAAGGGTGGTTGCCAAGGGTTAAGAGTCGTAACCGCTTTTACTCAACAATGTAATATCAAGAGTTTGCCGCCCTTTATCCTCTGTACTAAACAATATTTCATATCGTCGCACCCCCTCCGCGCTTTAATCTGCATAGTTTCACAAGTCCGACCCCCGCCACCCCGAAGGCAGATCCCTTCAAAGGAAGCCAACTCTGGCTTTGTTACCCTGATTTACACCCCTCCACCTCGCTAACTCCTCATCTGCAACTCTGTAACTCCTATTATACCTATTATACCAAACTATTTAATAACCGAACAAGAGGGAGAGTACCTTTCATCCTTTATTGATGCTCGATTGGCCAGAAAGGGCTGTTTCCATCTCAGCGATAATTTTTTTAAACCAGAGACGCATTCTTTTTCAGAATCCCCTTCTTCGCCTTCGGCATGTTGTTCCGATTGTGTCCGACAGTAATTTCCGATGAGGTGTTTTTGAAGGTGAAGTTCGTTCAACTGTAATACTAAGTCTTTGTGAAATGGTTCCTGAAGAGAATTTCTCTTGGGGGGAGGGGGCTTTTGAAGATAAAAATTGTCCGCTCAGTTGTGATAAAAAAGAAAGTAAATAACGAAACACAACATCAAACGTTTTAATGTTACAGCGATTTTTAACTAAAAACAAAAGCCTACATTTTTACAAAGAACAGTTTAAACATACATAACTTTTTTTAAATGAAAATTGAGAAATTTTAGAAGACGAATACCGAGACGAATGATTTCAGAAGAACGTTGATATAAGTTTAAATATTATTTTCAATGAATTAATCTTTATGTAAGGTACTGGTTGAGATAAAAAAGTCAGAGTCACGAGCGGGATTCGAACTCACGACCTTCGGTTAAATATGCCGATGCTCTACCACTATCCGAACTTCAAGCTACACTGACTTTTTTTATCTCAACCAATACCTTACATAAAGATTAATTAATTGAAAGTAGTTATTTGGTCAATTGGACCACGAACTCTAATGGATTATTTTCAATCTTAATAAACTGAATTTACTTATTTCCAACAGCAATATACAGATAAAAATACGTTATTTATAAATTTTACTTGATTTTCAATTAGTAATGACGAAAGCACAGCAACAAATATATACTGATCGAGAAAATTATATTCCAACAAAAACCTAACTGTGAAAAAATGGCCAAGTTCCAGAACCCCTCAGAAAAAGTCTTATTAATGTAATGATATGTACACTGTGGCTAAGTCCGTTCTTTTTTTTAGTCCATAATCTGAAAGACCTCAAAAGAAAAGTTAAAAGTTACAGACTCCCTTCCCAAAAAGTAAACATTCAGCCGATCAAAGTAGTGATATGTACATTGTGGCCAACTTCACTTCACCTTTACTTTTATGTGCAACACATTTTTTTAAATGTTTCTGGTTAGCACTTGGCCATTTTCTGAATTGCCTGAATTTGCCATTTGAGACTTTACTATGCGATATTCCCCAGTGGCAACACTCCGTCATACTGAAACCTCCTCAATCTTTGCGCAATGAAAACATTCATGTATAATCGAGGCGTGTAGGTCGTTATAAATAGTGTATTTTAATTTGAAACGTAAAAAGGTGCCTTTATAATTTGACGGAGAAGTTTAGGATGAATTGTTTGGAGATATTGGGGATTGGAATCCTTTGTTGAGTTTCACACTTCACAACAGTACACCCAGAGTGGTAAGTCAAGTAGACTTTTTAATAATTTGTAACGTCCGTTTGTTTGCTGTCTTTTCAGTCTTGTGAAGTCCTAGGTAGCGTACAAGGCCAATGTTAGGCAATGGGGTTCCATTTATATTACTGTACTTACTAGATAATTTTTTAAACACTTAAATATATTAGCGTATATACCAACAAGTAACAGGTTAAGTAATAAGAAATTGACGTCTGTAGATAATAATGTTTATAATACAAGTAAAAAGTATCACCTTTTACGTTAGGACCAAAAGGTTTCATGTATAATGTTTAACTGATAGATCAACCAACGTTCTGTAATTCCAAAAGTTTACGTCTGATAAATATTCATAAACAAAAATATTTCAGAGACTATAGCAATGTTTTTTCTTTTCTGTTGGTTTATGTGAATTTTATAAAATCACAAAATTATACAGGTTGCGATTCTCTTGAATTTAAGTTTTGTTTATTTATTTAAAAAGTTTGAAAAAAATATGTGGCTTAACTTTCCAACATAGTATTATTAAATTAAACGTTTGATAAAACTGAAAAATTACAATTTTATGCTCGTTCAAATTGTAGTTTTTTTTTTTTTTAAATTGCTAATCTATTGAAACGTGTCCGAAGGAACAAAACTGTTTTGTTTGATTATGCTTGTCATTTTATGGATTTTGTACGTGATGTTATTTTGCACATAAGCGGGCTTTGTCCGATGAGAAGTACTGAACCGTAAGTATTTGACTATAAAAGAAACACAATATATTGTTGGTAATAGAAAAATATATTAAAAACCGGGCTTAAGGAGTAGGCTGCCTCATGCCGGAAAATCAAATATATTTATGTAAAAACCTTCTTTGACATACAGGACATACAAAAACTGTATTCGCTCTGATTTAAAAAAAATTATGTTTCGTAAGCTAATTAAAATGATTTTGGTTTTATTGTGGCACAAGTTAAAAACTCGTGACAATTCAAGCGAAAAAAGATTAATAACGAAGTTATTACATTTTTAATCCTCCAGGGGCTGGCGAGCTTTTTTTTATATTTTGATCTGAGGAAACTGGCCGAGGGACTTTTCCCTGCGCTGTTCCAGAATTGTGCAGAAAAAATAAAAAATATTTAATTTGAGAATGGGATACATAATAAAAAGTACGCCTATAATCTTTTATTTGTAGAAATTTGACCTGCGAGGTGCAAATTCAATACCTTCATTTCTTTTTTTTTAGCGTTGATTAAATCGTTCAAGAACAGGATTCTTTCTTACACTAAAATAAAATAAATACAAAAACAGGACACTTGTATTTTATTATATAATTATATTATATTGATTGTATTATTTGTTTATTTTCCATAATAACGATTTATAGTTGGCTTTAAACATAAACACAACATTAAAACTTGTTGCTTACCTTTATAGTGTGTTACTACTGCTCTTTAGATTAAAAATTAAGTAAATCAGTTCAATATAATCCTTTCCCGAGCAAACTTAACGAGTAACTGGTTTTTTAATTATTTCTTTGGTGAAACAATAAATTTTAGTAAAAAATTAATTATCAATTTTTTCTTAAAAGCAATGTAAGAAATTGTTGATGTAGTTACATTTTAAATTGTCACTAAATGATTTTTCAAAGTGTTGGTGAATTAATAAAATAATTGAATATATCCAAATAATCATTATAATTAAATAATTTTTTTAAAACTCGTGAATATCTGATCGCGTTTAATTTGGTTTAATTATGTATTAAAATACGTATGTTATTATTAATATAACGATAAAAATACATGATGAAATAAACAACAAAATATGAGTGTCCGTTTTTTTTTTCCTTGGTGTGTATAATGATAAACAGTATACAACATTTTGAAAAACGGGTTTATCGAAATAGAGAATAAAAATTCATCCGTTGATAATAACATAAGGAATGGAAGAAATATAATAGCTCATATTAATTTGGCATTTGATCAACCTTGATTATCCGTTGTCCGAAATTTACTATGTTAGTATTTATTTTTAATAGTTAGGGACTGTTAATTACTGAATCTTTAAATAATTAATCGGTATTTATATTGAAAACTGAAATAAAAAATGCAAAAAATAAAGAACGATTATTCGGAAATCGGGAGATACGGTCTGGTGTGACTTAGGTTTCAGAAAAACAATTTCTTTATCATGCCAACGTTTCGGTCTTTATTGAGATCATCTTCAGGGCTCAAAGTGTTTGTTTTCCGTGAAGATGTGTCATTCTTGTCCGTCGTGTTGAGAGTGCCCTGCCTGCTACGGCACACAAGAATGACACAATTCCACATAAAACAAACACTTTGAGCCCTGAAGATGATCTCAATAAAGATCGAAACGTTGGCATGATAAAGAAATTGTTTTTCTGAAACCTACGTCACACCAGACCGCATCTGACGATCTCCGCGAATAATCATTAACTAACGGTCACTAAACACCACAGAAAAATAAAGAATGAAAAATTTGCCTTGTTTCCAAAACTTCAGTACTGTTGTCTGCCATGTAATGAAACCTATTTCCCCATTAGTTTACTCAAAATTGTACAATAGAGATGATTCACTGATCAAACAACCCACAGCACATATAGGCCACTCGGCGTACTTGCACAGTTCAAATCCAACTCATTTTAACTGCTCGATATAACAATTGTGCAGTCACTATCAATAAAAAACAAACAAAAAAAGATTCGAATATTTGACTTAATGTCGAGGTTGAATCAATTTGGCGGATTACAGAACGGGAGAATTACATTAATAACGCCATTATTCCCCGTCGGGCAGGTAGGCGCCCCGTAATCTGAGAGGCTATCACAATGCGATCAATGATTAAAATACAGTTTGATGGCCTGTAATTGGCCCCTAATATCCAGAACAGATATGTACATTATGACACCTCCGCCATTAATCATTAACTTCCTGTTTTCCATAATTTCGAGAATAGAGGTTTGACTGATGTTCACCTGTGATGGCCTCTGTATTACGATTGTACTTTTTATTTCCCAACTGTTGAAACTTAGAAATGAAACAGTCTAATTACAGATTCTTGCACTATGCAAGTACAATTCAGTAAAAAGTTCATTGATTTTTTGGAATAGTGGCAATTTAATTGAGAGTTCACCAGCACCAGCATCACAGGGTGAGAATATTGAGGTGGTGAACAAATACATATTTGGGCAATATATTTCACAAATCTTTTATGGAGGACATGCGTTGACAGCAAAATTGGCGTTAAACAAAACCTAGTCATCAATAGGATAGCCCAACACAATCCAGATCAATGTAAAGTTTATTATATAGAACTTGATACTTAGCTATGGCTATTAGATGTGGGTTTTCATTGATTGATATAAATTAATTTTATGTTCAGTTTTTGTTGCATGTCGTCCAATCCAGTTTTTTCGCTTTTATTTTTTACTTCTATTTTGTGTTGGTTAACTCTTTTATATAAAAACGGTGTAGTTTTTCCTATGCATATCTTTTCGCAAAAGCGTTGTATTTATAAACAACATTACACTGTTTTAATTTTGTTACATTCTCTTTTATAGAGAGTAAAATGTTATGTACTTTTTCACTAATGTACATGTAGAAATTAAATTTTTTTAACATATTTTCCCTTGTGCCTGCTTTTATTAATTTTTTTAGTTAGACTTCTACATAAACAATTCATTCCCATATATTCTGTATTATTTATTTCATTTTTATCTTTTCTTTGTTCTTTTTTGTTAGTTGTTATACAATTATAAAATGCTATCTTTTGTTTTGCTATCTTTTGTTTTTCTATCAGTCTATTAATTATATTTTCAGGGTATTTGTCTATTCTTAAGACCTTTTTACATACACACCCTTGTGAAAAGTATATCACTTAGTTTAAGCATTTTTTTAAACCATATTTCTTACAACTTTAATTTTTTGTGTCGTTTGATGGTTTGAGTAAAAATTTAATATGTGATTTGTTCTGAATTTCTCGTTATTCTCAAGTCGAGAAATGGTAATGTTTTATTATTTTCTTTTTCCATTGTGAAATTTCAATTTGGAATTTGGAACTATTAAAATCTATTAACAATGTATCTATGTCTTCTTTGTGTACGATTACAATGGTGTCGTCTACATATTATTTTAACGTTTCTACTCTAGCCTTAGTTTTATTAAGTAGATTAAAAATTAATTCATTTAAATAAATCCATGCAACAATATAGTTGAGTTTTAGCTAATTATTGTATATCGAAATCATTAGGAAAATACATAAATATTACCATTGTATATTATATTTTCTATATTACTATAATTTTAAATAGATCATACTCTATTTTACGTGTTTCTTTATATGACTGGTCGATCATACGTTCTTGAACGGCATCACGTAATGATCATAATCATTCTTTCAAGGACATTTTACATGGCATGTTGCACATAATGTGGAGTTTATTAAATCCTACGATAAGGATTTTTATAACCGCAATAATATAGGTTTGGAATTGGCCCATCCTAAAGGCATAGTGGAAATGTTAAATCATTATTGATGCCTTTAAACTGGTTCAACCCAGATCGGGTGCCAACTAAAAAACCTGGGATGGAACGAAACGAGTTTAGGAAAATTTCAAAAGTTGAGACGGTTTATTTTCACAGCGAATGGGTGTATCGCTTGTTTATACGGGTGAGTGCTTGTTTATGTTTAAAAACCCCCTCTTTCAACTAATCAAAGTGGAAACCATGCGAAACAACCACAGTTATTAATCAAGGAATCACAAATCCGTGAATGTTTGAAAAATGTATTTTATCAAATCATCGGTTTGCGGAGCATCAGAGACTGGACTGGGTATTAGAAACCGGATCATGTTTTTCCCCAGCACGAACCCCGTGTTTGGACAGAAGGTTTACGGACAAAGGCTAGGGAAAAATTATAATTGGGGAAAGGCTGTTATTTCCGATTCCAAGGGGAATAAACGTGAGGGGCAGCTGGCTAGGGGATAAAGATTAATACAACAGTACTCTAGGGCATTAGGATCATTACGAAAGAAGTGATTTATGCACTAACGCATTTAATACTGCTAACAAGGATTTAATTTCATACCATTCAGCCGGTTTTAAACGGTGCAACGTATCGCTGCTCCTGGGCAAATGTAGTTAACGTCCTATGGATTTTTCGTACCGATACTGGTAGAAATACGATGATTTATACGACCGGGACTGGGAGAGTGGAGGCCAATCTTTTCAACTTGATTCATTCAATGAAAAATGTCCGAAATTTACTTTACGGCCATAAAGCAGGAATCACTGGCTGAAAAATAGCTAAACCCGATCGTATTTCAGGGGCCACAAGTGCGTGGGAGTTGCCAGATGACTTTTCATTGGTCCTGAACATTTATCATGAGAAGAAATAGGTCTCTGACTGGGATAACTTATGAATCCATCTTGAACACAACTACTATGAACTATCAAGTTCTAGGTAGTTCCATTACTATTTTTCACTGTTTTTCTCACAAACGCCCATCTATAATAGACTTAATGAATTGCGTGAAGCTATAGCGTGAAAGAAATTTATTTTCATCGCTAAGACATTCATCAGACCTTTTCTCGCAAAGAAAGTTTACATTTTATCGTTACTATAATTAAAATGTATTATAAAATTTTCTGGTTAAATGAAACATTCACAGAAACCCAAACAACCCAACTGAGCAACCCTCACTCGCACGTACACACACGGAATAACTTGAAAATGCAATATACAAGGAACTTCTAGTTAACCAAACTCATTATACATATAAAAACAAATAATCTTATAAACATAGAAATTTTATGCTTAATACAATTAGAGCATAACATAACATAAAAAAATCCATCTCAAAGATAAAGTTCGTTGAAGTTTTTAAAAATTGTTATTATGTTACAACAAAGCTAGAGCGCTGGTTAGGGATGGTTAGAAGGGCTTTCGCAATTCATGTTGAGAGACGTGGTTGTAGGAATCCTTCAACCTGTTGATGACCTAAAAGCTCGAAATCTCGATCGTTGAAAACAACTTACTGTGAGTAGGCACTATCATTTTATAAAGGATTGAACACCACATCACTATTCATCATTTCTAATAAGCTAGAGCGCTACTATCAAATTTGTTGTCCTTATTACTTTTATACTATAACATTACAATATTGAAGCAATCCTTTTCTTGTACTCCTATAACAGCAATATTTACTATAAAAACTGGAGAAGAAATCGAGAGACCATTGTCGCTTTAGGTGTTCAGGTAGGAAAGTGTTATGATGAGGATTTACGCTTTGACGGAAAGATCTGTAATACTTTTTTTTTTTTTTGCCTTACCGTAGGTATTAGCCATCAGCATTACCCCATCTTAAAATCCTACCTGTCGGATAAGTACTTTTAAGTACGAACCGATACATACTTCCCCCCATGAGTTGATATAGACCTTTTACAATAAAATAGTACAGTACATTAAAAATAAATCTGTCATACAAAATAAATAAAACAAGCGCACCCAAATAACCTAATCCTAGATAACGTAGAGCCAATCGAAAGTACACATAAAGACACTCTACACAATACAAAACATACACACACACTGAATACCACAAAGGAGACAATTAACAGTTATGCAAAAGCAGCAGTACCGATAGATTACAAATGTTTACGGCAATTAAAAGCTAGTAAAGCTCAGATATTTGTTACACCAAATTAAAAAACAAGAACGAACAGACCAATAAACTCACAGAAACATACGTAACAAAATCTAAATATTTGATTACAAAAAACCCTTCTTTTTGCATAACATAAAATTGCATAATATAAAAAGAAAGACTATTTTGGTCGGAATTAACATACATGTTATAAATTCGGGAAAGGTATAGAAGGGAGACAAAGTTGGCATTCGCTCCTTCGGGCACAATCAATCTGAATAGGTTAAATTTTCTCTCGAGGGATTCGATGTGAAGAAGAGAGAAAGGGTTGTGCGGGTTGGAATCTCATTTCATGAATAGCATCAACATAAACATGTAAATGGTGGGGCGAATGGTAACAGGGGTTAGACCGCCACCCACTGGCAGCAATCCAGCCGATGAGCGCCTCTCACTTGTTGAACAATCTCTAGTTTCTTTTCTATAATTACTAGCCCTCTCGTTGCTTCCTTCAATTGAATCATTTTACTATAGCCCCCGGTCTTCATGGTCCGACTGGCCGCGTGCTCCTTATTAAAAGGGCACCCTCAAAGTGACAAACGGACCGTGCTCTAATTCGGCGGAGGTCAAAGGCCGTCCCCTAAATGGCTCTACTCTCATTTTGATCTGAAAAAGCTTTCCATAATTAATGGAATCAGTTACGGACCGAGATCACTTTTCTTACTTCAGATATCTGCCGTTTCAATGTTCAACATGCTCTGACTAGATTGCAAATAAGCAAGCTCAAATTGAACATGCTAACGATTTCGAAATACATAAGCATTAAGTACTATTAAATTATGGCTCCACCATTCCCAGCACTCTCTGTCTCTCTCTCTCTCTCCCTCTCTCTCTCTCTCTCTCTCTCTCTCTCTCTCTCTCTCTCTCTCTCTCTTTTATTATTTATAGCCATATTTTCTGCAGAAGGTAATAAATACATAGGTAAGTAAAATTATAGCAATGTAGTTCAAGCCATGGATAGAAAAATCTCTATGTGATTTTAAAATGTGAATAGAAAAATACTTCCTTGCAATTATTATAAAAACGTTCTCCTGAAATACACTATTCCATTTTTTGATTTCACGATTTCACTCTTATTTTCTTTCTTTATGCTATTCATTCGTTATAATTTTGTATGTTGGTTGTTTTGCTGTCTTTCTCTCTCTCTCTCTCTCTCTCTCTCACTCTCACTCTCACTCTCTCTCTCCCTCCCTTTTATTGATTATAGGTACATTTTCTTTAAGAGGTAATAAATACATAGGTGAGTAAAATTATAGGAATGTAGGTCAGGTCGTATATTCAAAAATTTATATGTGATTTTGAACTGTGAATTGAAAAATACTTCCTTGCAATTATTTAAAAAAGTTGTCTTGAAATACACTATTCCTTTTCTTGATTTCACTCTGATTTTCTTTCTTTATATTATTCATTCGATATAAATTGTATATGTTAGGTGTTTTGCTCTCTCTCTCTCTCTCTCTCTCTCTCTCTCTCTCTCTCTCTCTCTCTCTCTCTCTCTCTCTCTCTTTTATTGATTATAGTTATATTTTCTTTAGCAGGTAATAATAATAGGTGAGTAAAATTGTTAGCAAAGTAGTTCAAGNTCTCTCTCTCTCTCTCCCTCTCCCTTTTATTGATTATAGTTATATTTTCTTTAGCAGGTAATAATAATAGGTGAGTAAAATTGTTAGCAAAGTAGTTCAAGCCATAGATTTAAAAATCTCTGTGATTTTGAAATATGGATTGAAAAATACATCCTCGTAATTATTAAAAAATTTCGTCTTGAAATACTCTTTTTCGTTTTCTTGATTACACTCCGATTTTCTTACTTTATGTTATTCCATTCGGTAGAATTTTTTTTTATTTTGGGTGTTGTTGCTCTCTCTCTCTCTCTTTCTTTCTCTCTCTCTCTCACTCTCTCTCCCTTTTATTGATTATAGGTACATTTTCTTTAAGAGGTAATAAATACATAGGTGAATAAAATTATAGCAATATAGGTCAAGCCATAGATTCAAAAATCTGTGATTTTGAAATATGGATTGAAAAATACATCCTCGTAATTATTTAAAAAATTCGTCTTGAAATACTCTTTTTCGTTTTCTTGATTACACTCTGATTTTCTTACTTTATGTTATTCATTCGGTATAATTTTTTTTTATTTTGGGTGTAGTTGCTCTCTCTCTCTCTCTCTCTCTCTCTCTCTCTCTCTCTCTCTCTCTCTCTCTCTCTCTCTTTCTCTCTCTTTCTCTCTCTGTCTCTCTGGTCTTCAATGATATATATATATATATATATGAATTTTTTTTACATTTTTGAGAATTTGAAGTGAACCTTAATGATGATAAGGAATCAACATCTGCTTGAAAGGGAGAAGTGTGTATTGTAACCAAAGGAGGTGTTAGCGTCTGATCTCTCTTATCAAACGGGTTATCAAGGGAGATCCTGTTGACACGTCTGTCAAGACAAGCGGAGTCCAATCATGAACAAAGCCATCCATCCGACCCTCTTACAGTATCTTCAAATTGTCCCTTTCAGTAACCAACTGGTATCCCTCAACGAGCCCTCCAATCCACTAACCAGCCCGGCCCTTTTGAAATGCCTACCCTTTAATCATCCCCCGAACAACTGCCTGTGGAATTTCGAATTAACTCGGGATTACGGGCCGGCGTGATCTGGAATAAATAAACGTTTGGGTCTGTTGTCCTTTGGTAAACTTAAAACGATAACGAGTTAAATGGAATTTGAATATATTACACGCTAATTTGAAATGTAATGTGGGTTTCGTCTAAAGGACTAATTTATTTTACATTTATTTATTGCTTGTCCTGTTTTGTTTTTTCAAATTTACCAACAGAAATCTAATTCAACTTCATCTCAATATTTGACATAAAAAGTGTAATAATGAAACTGCAACTACACTGCTCATCAAACTGAGGGTTTTTTCACTTAATTCAAGCCAATGTTTTGAAAAAAAAAAAAAAAACGAAATCTAAAACCAATATCGAAACATTAAAATGAAGTCATATACTAAAATAAATTGTTGGTTCTATAATTGTTCATATTAATGGCGTTTTAATATTCATACCTACGTAAATTGTAAAGGGTAACAATATATATTTTTCATGGTGTATTTGGTACAAAAGTATGATTACACATCTTCCATTTTAAGCAATTCGAAATTGTTAATTATAAGCGTTAATTTCTTAATGGAAGTTTAAATATATGGTTTTTAGTAAAGTTAGTTGAAATACAAGGGCTATACCCTAGCGAAGCCCCTTGGACATACCCCAACAATTTTCCAAGAAAAAAGTGAAAGGTGCACAAATTTACATATTCCCAGACAGCCAGGCAACATAAATAACTCTAAATGCGTATGCTTTTAACTGCAAACTTGTCTGGGAGTGGCTACATTGCCTGATGACTCTGGGAAAACCAAATAAAATGAGCTTAAAGTATGGAGATCTTTAATTATAGTAGCTCAGACTTGAGCTTACAGTCACCGGTTATTTATACAGTATCTGTCAGGCTAAATTTGGTTTGAATTTTTTCTCTCCAAAATTGTTTCTCCTCTAATACGGTTGCCATTGGTGTACGACCCGATACATTTTTCTGTGATAAATACTGATTATTTGGAGAGAGGTTTTAGAAAAACACTTTCTTTATCGTGCCAACGTTTCGATCTTTATTGAGATCATCTTCAGGGCCTTTGATAAGTACGTTGCGATATATTGGCTTGTTCATTTTAATTTTTTAGTCTTCAGTCTTTTCAATTTTAGACAATTCTAAATTATTAATTAAAAGCTATGTTGTTTTAATTAACCGGAATCAAAAATTAAATATATTGTTTCTACATAAAGATAAAAAAGGTAACTTTCGTAATTACATATTTAATGTTTGCTCTTTCAAATAGTAAATGAAATCGATATGAATAACCTTTTTTTCTGATCAGCTTTATTAGCAATTCATTTATTGTTTGACAACGAAATTCAAATATTAATCAATTTGCGTACCGGGTGTCTATTTTAATGAAAAAAACTGTTATTGTCCTCCATCGGTTATTGTTATGAAGAGAATAAATATAATAAAAATCTGTCTCATTTATGTAATGTAATTTTCATTGGAAAATTGGTAAAAAATTAAATAAACAGAAAATGTTATTCTAAAATAATGAAAATGTGTGATATGTTTATATATAAATATTTTTGTGATGATTTCTTAAAATATGATTTTTTTTTAGAAGTATTAAAGCCCAGTTGAATGCAAATTTTAATTGTCAACATTGTTTACTGGTGACAACAGTTGTTCTTTGAATCACATGTAATATTTTTATACATTGGACGCGTGTTTCCTTTTTCTTCGAGGCCAGAATCCATGCGGACAACTATGAAAAACAATTGTTTTAAAATTGCAAATTGCAGCCCACCGAGACGGACAAAAACCGCACTCGCCGTTCAAAAGTGGAATTAGTAGGAAATTAAAGGGCGAAATGAAATTAAATTTTCTAGTTAAGTGCCAAGTTAAATTACAGGGCAAGAGGGCTTAACTGAAAAAGCGGATATTATAAAAGGGAGCAAAAGCAACAAGCGCGCGGGTCAGCGAGTGAAGCTGTTTAATAATGCATCAACAGCTTTGACACAGGGCATGAGGTTAACTTGATCAATGGCTTTTATCGTCCTTTTTAAAGAAGTGCAATATCACTGCCTTGTTAAGCGAAAGCATCGGGGTGGAAATTTTTCAATTTTACGTTTAGAACAATCAGTTGAATTCTCTTGTGAAACTGCTAGGCGATTATCAAAGAGCTTATAATCAAAAAACAAATTGCAAATGAGTGCATTATAAGTTTCAAGGAGGGGCTGAAATTCGATTTAACAGTGGTTTCTTGAAAGGGGTTGTTTTGAACTTCAAATCAATTTAATCCTGTTAAGATTAATTTATGCATATAACATCGTACCAATTATGAATACAAAAACATCAAATAAGACATAAAATGATAAATGGTAGAGTGAGAGTGTTGTTCAGTCATTATGAAAAGATAGTTCCTATTCACAGTTATTTGTTTTCAACTATCCGGATTTCAAGCTTATAGCTTATATCAGGTTTAAGGAATTTACAACTCCATTTCTCGACATGAATTGTAAAAGTGCACTTTTTGCAATTCATGACGAGAGATGCGGCAGTAAAATTACTTTAACCTGATAATGAGTTATGAGCTTGTATTCCGGATAGTTGAAAACAACTAACTGTGAGTAGGAACTATATTTTTATAAAGGCCATGGGATGAAATACAAATCAAAAACTAATAAATGTTAATCCTCATTTTTTGTATTTACTTAAGAATAGTAAACATGAAGATTACTCATTTTGTAACACGAACACCTTTCCTCGTCTTTTCTCCATTTTAATCCAGTTGTGTTCTCTTTAACCATTGGCAATCATCATCGCAATATTATTGTAAGAACGAATCATTGCCACCGGCAAGTGGACATCGCAGAGGCAGTCGGCATTTCTTAGAGCGAGGTCTCCCGAGAGAGTGGAAGTGCCAATAAGTGGCCTGGTAGTAGATCTCGGTGCATTACGCGCTAAACGAGGACAGAAATATTGTCATTGCTGCAAGACGTAACCCTTTCCATTGTGCCCACTAGATCCTAAATGATGGAAAAGATGTTTTGGCTTATCAACACAAAAGATTCGTAATATGGCTTCACATATATGCTTCGTTGAGAGGACTGGCAGCAACTACCAGCAAATCAGAAGATTATGATGCAGCGAGAGCCCAGAAGAGAACACCAATTAGGATGTTATGCTTACTGATCATTTGCGTTTCTGTCTGTATAATGATAACAGTCGCCAAAGATTAGACGAACTGGAGTCCATATTGTTGAAGGCAACCTCACCGCAGTCTGTTTTTTTCTTTTTTTTTTTACGAGGGTTTGCAATAGCAGAGGTCATATCAACCCTCGGGGTGCCTGTGTTTTTGAAAAAAAAGTCCATTTATAAGTATGTCGGGTTCGAATGCAGGGCCGCTGGATTCGAACCAGGGACCTTTACCTTACAGTGATGAACGCCGTGTCAACGCCTAAACCGTTGAGGCCACCGACGCCCCCGCAGTCTGTTATGTCTAAAAAATTATCCAGGAATATATCCCTCAAACCAGGGATCTCATTGCTAAGAGGTAATGCCAGACCTCATAGAGGCAGAGTTGTTCATCAATGTTTAGAAAACTTGTAATTTCCCATCTGCCTCTTTTCCCCATTGTCTCCATACCTTAATCCCATTGAGCACATGTGGGATGGGTTGCAGAGAAGGCTTTTCTATCACCATCTGCAGCGAGTTGACCTGCAACAACTGAGTACAGCGTTGCAACATCTATGGAGTTCAATTCTATATGAAATTAGTGACAACCTTATTAACAGTATGTCTAACAACAGGTTTTAATTTATAAAGGACATTACACACGGTATTAATTGTTTAAAAAAAATTATTGTGTCCAATAAACTCAATTATGGAATTAAAACTTTTTATTTTGTTGTTTTTCAAAATCCCTTAATTAAATTTTCGTTTTTTTTAACAGGGTTATTTCTACGAGCCTAGCGGTTATCCCATTATCTTTTTACAGAATTTGAAATTAATAGTTTTAGGTCCGCTGGGCGTATAGTTTTTTCCCTTAAAAAATCCCTTAATTAAATTTTCCTTCAGCAAAAATATAATAATTTCTAATAAATTTTAATGGAACTTATAATAAAAATGCTCGGGAAATGCTACAAAATTGGCAATATCCCCATTCATTTTAATTAATCAAACGAACACAAAACAAACGAAAGCACTTGTTTCTTTATAATTCACGAATCAATATCCTTTGTCATGACTTGTAAATTATTTCAATAATATTTTACTAGGTTAACAAATATGTATAGTCTTACAATATTGATAATATAAAAAAACAAAAAATTTGAGTTAATTCAGCTAGTGATCGTAATAGATTAATGACAATTCGAAAATTGTCCCTATTAAAACTATTTAAGTAATTTTAGAGCTGTGTAATTACACACATTTAATGTTGAAATTAACCAGATAATTGTTTTTGAAGCCTTTTGAACTTTGACGAAAAATGTTTCTGGTCGGGAAATGTCTTTCGTTTAACCCTTCAGTAAAACAATTCTAATTGAAGTAGAGTAAAGTCGTGATAATCCTATTGATTTAGAATTTTCGTAATTTGTTTTCTCCCCGGGTCGGAAGTGATTAATTGCCTCTTGAAATGTGAGTCGAGCCGATCAGAATCCTTTATTCCTTTGTTATAGGATAGATATCCGGAATGGGTTTTAGGCGGAAAAGGGCCCGGTAATTTCCTTCATTTGCCCACCCCCACAGCTGGAAACACTTGTCCTTGTAGGCGGCGGTGGCGTGTAATTCATCCCGCTACGTGACAAAGAGCAAGAAGGGCTGAAGGGTTGAAGAGGTTAGCGCCCCGGGGCTCTAACCCTTTTGATCAATAGCTACAACCGGCCTAAGTAGGGTGTCGTGTTCCCCAAATGTTGATCTCGCCGCCACTCCCTTAGAGTTTCTTATGTACACAACCCTCTTATGTCTCTTGAGTTAGCAGGAGAACGGACGGGCGGACCGGGCCAACCGACATTCGCCGAGTATTAATTACTTCCATTTCCCAACCCCCAGGCCTTACTCACCCCTATAATTACTTTTATAATCACTTCAAAGGATTAACATGAATTCAGAAATAGGCACGGGGTCGCACCCTCCCTGCAAAAAACGGGTCCTTTACCTAATATAATTTATGAGTCAAAGTAGCCTCCATTTAATAAAGGTAATGAATGTAAGTAAAAACATTAATTAATCCTTTGTTAAGAATGACAGAAATCCTTAAAAAATGTCGGATTTAAAAACGTAATCATTTCATTGTACGTGCAATTTTTTAGCCTTGATAAAAATGATATGTAAAGCCGGACGCAATTAAAAATACCGGTTCAAAGATTTATTTGCCACATTATCATAAAATCTCATCATCATCGCTCATTGAAACCTACATATTCAACTTTATTCTTTAGAACACTGGCTCGCAAAACAGCGTTTTAACTAAACACTTTTAAATTTAAAATTACAAGCGACTCACCTGGAACCTTAATACTTTTTGTAACAGAACTGAAATGATCCTACCGAGTAATTAAACATCTTCTTAACAACAGATCCAATTTTTCTTTTGACAACGAAACATTCACAATATCATCATATTAATACATATATGAACTGACAGAATGGGTTTCACCCCTTTCCAACCTCAATCGACTCCTGACCTTGCAAACACACACACTATCTACTTAGACTACACTGCTACAAGATCTACTTAGTATACACATTTTATGTTTCCAACAGAATGTTACCCAATAATTTTATCGAAATGAAGAATTTGTGTCACAGGCGGGATTCAAACCCACGACTTTCGGCTAAATACGTCATTGCTCGACCACTTGAGCTACTGTGACTTCGTTGGCCCATGCCACAATCTTCTCATTTCGACTACCTGTTTATTCCAATTTTATACCAATGGTATGGGCGATCGAAGTCACGGTAACTCAAGTGGTCGAGCAACGACGTATTTATCCCAAAGTCGTGGGTTCGAATCCCGCCTGTGACACAAATTTTTCATTTCGAAAAAATTATTGGGTAACATTCTGTTGGAAACATAAAATGTGTATACTAAGTAGATCTTGTAGCAGTGTAGTCTAAGTAGATAGTGTGTGTGTTTGCAAGGTCAGGAGTCGATTGAGGTTGGAAAGGGGTGAAACCCATTCTGTTAATTAATTGAGTAGTTATATAATTAAGAATAAACTGATAAAAATAATTAAAAAGTTAATACCAATAATTTTTATTAAAGACGTTGAATAGTTATAAAATTTTTTACTCAAATCTCTTATGACACTACAATCCACACACTCTGCAATTTCCAGTTTCTGGTAAACTCCTGGACGTGCCAAAGGGCAATGTTCCTGCGATGATGCTCTCAGAGAGAAAAGAAATGAGTTTATTGCTATCTAAACACTACTTTGTTTAAACTCGAAAGTAATCAATCCGCAGGCAAGCAATTGCGAGCTATCTATTAAAATACAACGATTTTGTAGCCGAGCGGTATAGCATAATAAGGTTTAAATTATCAGTCGTTTTTTTTTTGTCTCCTTCATGCTCAAAATTCTTCTAGGTTTTTGCTGTATAAGGACCTTAATATCAGTCAACCTTTCTTGAACATAGCGCAAAATTCTAAAATTCCGTCCATTCCGCTAGCTCGCTGGTTTTTCAAAATTAGGTGCGAGTTACTGTACCTTAATTATAACCCCACAAGAGTCAATAGTTCCGATAGGTGCTCTCTCTGCAACAGGCAGGCTCGAGAAGATTGTTTTCATTTTCTAGCAGAATGCCCAGTTTTAGCGGAATTCCGAGCACGGCATATAGGCTTGCCCACGTTGACGAGAGAGCACCTAATCTCTTTATTAAATAACCCCGAGTCTTTAAATCTGGTAAAGTTTGCGATGGAAGCCTGGAACTACAGGAAAATGCTTATTTTTATTTCATTTATTAAATGTTTACTGTATACATTAGAGACACCCTGGTTATTCATATGTACATAAAGAGATATGTTGTTACTTTAGTTTACTTATATAGTTTTTTTTTCTCTTCCTTTTGTTTATTCCTTAAGAAGAAATGTGTTTCTTGTTTATTAAAAATGTATAATCCGACTCCGGCAGACGGTTGATAACCATTGCCGTTATGTGCTTTTTGGTTATGTACAATTTTTTTTTTCTACTCTCTTTTATTTATCTAATAAAGTACTTTTTCATTCATTCATTAGGGTTTTTACACTCCGAAAACTCCTAAAAATAAATTTTGGACAGAATTTTTTAAAAAATTTTTTGCTTTCCCAAATGTATCACATTTTTGTCTAAAAGTAACAAAAAAGGTGAATTTTTAAAAAGAATGATTCACAGACAGACAATCCATCCGTAACACGGATTTATGCTCTTATGTTGTAACTCACACAGCTCTACGTAAATAAATCCGGACCGGAGATATAAAATAGAATGTTTGGTGAGGTTTAGTTGATATTATCTTTATTTTCCTCATTTATAATGGTAAAAAATATAAACTGTGTTGATATATTCCGAAAAAGAAAATTAATCTTTCGAAAGGTAGTAATAAAGTTAAATTATGATAGAATCCGGTTATTAGTTTTTAATTGGAACACTGGACGTCGGTGAATAAAAATTATCCCTGGTGAACCCAACAAAATATATCTTTTTTTTGCGATGAAAATTCTAATATAAAGATTATAAAGGGCATTTAAAACAAATCTGAAAGGCTTTTCTTTAACAAAAAGTTTTTTTGACTAGAAGCTTGTTTTTGCAACTTTTTATGCATCTAATATTACTTAATGTAACGCTGGATATTATTTATTTATCCTACATTTCCTATATACACAGCAAAAGTAGAAAAACCTATTTTTAAATAATCATGTAAATTACCTTTCATATTCTAATACATACGTAGGGCCAATGACAAGAATGCTTGGATTGAGTATAATATTTTTCAAACTTGTATTATCAAACAATGTTTAATGGAAATCCGTGATTCATGTCCGCGCTTTTCTTAGCAGCATTTCAACTACTTTTGCCAGAGGTTACATGAACCATCAGTTTTTCACAAAAAATCCTTGTTGGAAATATGTCCGGTTCGATTGCAGCGCCGCTGGATTCGAACCTCGGAGCTTTACGTTTCAGTGATGAACGCCGAGTTAACGCCTAAACCCTTGCGCCACCTAATCTCCATTCCTTCTTAATAGCATTTTACCCAGTTTTTTCAAACATTTATTTTGTCCTTTGCAGAACTAGCAAAACTTATTAACCGCATTGATAATATACAATTTTTCATAACAAAGTAAGAAGGTCATATTGATTTATGAAATTCATTATTATTACACTGCTAATGATGGCGGGTTGCAAGACAGTGCATTTTCACTTCTCACGAGTAGAACAAATGTAATGCTCTCTTGCTTATCTTTATCTTTGTAGATATGGCAAAACGTTCACTTACTTTTCTTTAAGTCTCTAAAACCAATAAACTTTACAACGTACATGGTGTAAGAGACAACTTGAAAACTTCAAATTGGATAAAAAAGACACTTGTATAGAAATCCTAACATTGTATTGTTTATTTTATTTTATTATTCTGGTAAACATTGAATACCAATAAAATAAAAAGTTATCTTATAAATTCTGATATTTGAAATGACGACAATTTTGTTGTAATTGTTTTAATCCAACACGTCTCAAATAAATGAGAAGATAATCCTTTAAAATGATACTGCCAAATTGAAACGTAATTTTTAAAAAAATTTAACGAGGGTTTGCGACAGCAAAGTATATATATCAACCCTCGGGGGCTGGTGGTTTGGAAAAAAAGCCCATTTGTAAGTATGTCGGGTTCGAATCCAGTGGCCCTGCATTAGCCGATGATGAGCACTGTCGACGCCTAAACCGTTTCGGCCACCGACGCCCCATTTAAATGTAATTGTAGATACAAAGGCTATATCGTCATGTATTGATTTATTTTAAAATATTTTGATATACAATTATATATAATTCATTGGATTTGAATGTTTTTACCACAACATTAAAAATGTTTCATCAATTCATAATGGATCTTGTTGTTCCGAAATTGCTGTAAGAAAAAATTAGTTTTCGCTTGGTAAATAAACTAAGCTGAACTTCAATACTTCTGACTAAATAAACAATTGTATATTTTTTCCATATATGTTTAAAAACATACTCATTTATCATATAATTTATTTTTACTACTTTATCAAACATACGTTACTTACTAAAATAAATAGGAGCCACTAAAATTTTTTTGAGTTTTAAACTGTTTATATAAGAATAATGGTTTGTTACCAATTAATAACTAGGGTGAGAGAAAAGCAAAAATCGACAACCCATAAATTCCAACCTTTCATGAACTTAGTTAAAGTTTTAAACTCGTTTTCACCAGAGATCCTAAAGAGCTATGACGACTCGGCTATGAAATATAAATTAAACTTCGAAATCCTTCTGTGCTCAACGAGATTTGTCATCGTGTTAAAACATGCATAAGAGCTTAGAGAGCGAAAAAGAGAAAAACGCCTCGACTTTCAAGAAAATTTTACGTTTATTTCTAGCTATTAACATATCGATTTTACGTCAATAATGTACAGAATCCGATTTATCATTAATAATAGAGCTAATGAAAAAAAAGTTTAAAAACTAATAAAAATTATCACATATCCACTGTAAACATATATTTTAAAAAGTCCTGTTGTGTAAATCAAAAGTTTGTTTACAATCGAAGAATCAATTAATAATTAAATATTGACTATGCTAAACAGTTTGTTAGTAATGAAAAGGACATGAACTTTAAACCAATAAAGCTTTTGAAAATTGTTTTTCTTTAATTATAAATTAATTAAACATCAATGCATTAATTCATAATTATACAGTTTACCTACATAGATAACATCGGGTTGTATGGACTGTTTCATTAACTGAATATAATATAAACAGCCGTAATGCAAAATTGTTATTTAATCAGGTCGGTTTAATCAGGATAGTTACAATACAGCTATGAATTATCATTAATTCGAGGAAGAGAAAAAATAACGATAGACCACCCCTAATCGAATGGGTGAAAAGCAATTTTCCCAACTCCTTCGGCAATGTTTTCACCTCATTATTTCCCCCTTTTGCAAATAAATTAAGGGGTCTTCAGACATCAAAACATTTAATAGAGGAGAGTTGAGAAACGAGGCTTAACGACGTACGTTCGGAAATCCCTGTTAAGTTGCGTGCCGCTAGGAACTAGCTATAAATTATAGCTGTATAATTGTTAGCCCCGATAGGAAAAAGGGGAGATAACGCTTAACCACCCTCCTGGTGCACCCTCTTCGCGTGAAATTCTTATCAATATTTCTGAAAAGCATCCGACTGTGGAGCTCGGCAGAACATCTGTCCCCTTCCTTTGTGTAATGGTAATGACATCCGTTGACTTTTTTCTGAGGGGAATTCGACTTTTATTTACCTCTTCCCATATGGAAAATGTCCACGGCTTTGAACAAATGCAAAGACTCAAGCCCATGGACGTTTCTACTTGTTGACTGTTGACACGCTATTTCATCACACTTTGAGAAAGCATTTGCATTTATTAGCATCGTGGTGATAATTTCGCCTCTCTGACAAACGATATAAAATTTTGAAACGAGGAAATTTTTTTTTTGAAAATTCGTCTGACACGATCCCAGACGAAAGAGGATAGTATTATCATGTGACGAGGTTGAGTGTGACCTTTTTAATCTCAGTATTTTTATCTCTTTTGCTTTATGATTTACAAAATATTATTTTTCAAAATTAGGCTGCGATGGAACCACTTAACTAATAAAAGACTCGATGGCCGCAATTGTTAAGGCGTTGCTACGGTACTCATCACTGTAAGGTTAAGGTCCCAGGTTCGAATCCAGCAGTCCTGCGTTCGAACCCGATATACTTATGAAAGGATGGAACACCGACAACCCGAGGGTTGATATGATCTCTGCTGTTGCGAACCATTGTAAAACATTAAATTAAATATAAAAAATGGACCAAGTTGTTATTTCAGTTCAATCGTTCTACAAATCATATCATGAAAGTTTGAAACTGCGTTTAATTCTTATTTTTAAGATAGAAAGTTCCGCAGATTTTCTACCTCTAGCAAAAAAATCATCATGTATACTACTCAGTTATTATTATTTTGTTGTTGTTGTTGTTACGAAAGTTTGAGTGCCAGAAAGCTGATGATTGAGAAATTTGGATGTAAATGTTACGTTTCGACAGCTGACGGTGTTCCCATCTTCTAAAATAGAATGTTGTTCTTGCCTCTACTTCAAATAGTAAACATGTACAAAGCTAATGAAAGCCCGGGGGCGGAACGGGTCATTTAACACCCCGCGACTATTAATTATGTAGAAAGTAATTTAATTCTCCCATTCTACCCCGGAGCTGTTCAAACTATAAGCAATAATTATTGCCAGATCGAAAATGGAAGTGCGGTTAGTTAGGGGGTGTTGTTAAGTATTCGGTCTACCGCAACATGAAATTCCAGGAGAAATATGCCCGGATTATACAAGCCTTTTAGGTGGATTTAACCTCTGATGTATCCATTGGATTTACACTTTTAACAATGACAGTACTATAAACCGAGAGATAAATCGAACATTATCGTCTGTACTAACTTTATAGTATTGGCAAAATAGACCGAGATGAAGGACCAACTAATTGTTGAACTTCGATGCAGTTTGAACTAATTGTTGAAAACAGACCTACTTTTTATCTATATGATACGTCCATTCCTGCTATTTTAGCTTTCATTAAACAATTCAAAAATATTTTTAATTTATAAGATTAAGCCAATTTAATTTTAATATAAAATTATATTTAATAATTATTAATTCATTAGATAAAAAAGGTAGACGAAAAGTTAAAACTCGATTATGTAATCTTTACAATGGTTGGATAGGTTATTCTCCTAAATCATGTATTTTTATAATTTTGAAACAAATTTTTCAGATATTGACACAAATTAAAAAAAATCAATAATGAACTGAAAAGACTATATAAGAAGGTTGACGCTACTTCATTTCTTTTACTTACTGGCGGTAGATTTTTGTTGAGTTGACATCCATTAAGAAATCTCACCACATGGTGGTGAAGTACTATCTTGAACTAAACATCATCTTCATGTATTTGATGTCGTTCTACATGACTTGACAATTATGATTGCACTTATTACGACTTTGCAAGCAGACCACTTTTACTTTATGTCATAATTACCAGACTACAAAATATATACCGACAAAACTGCCCCTGGTGGAATAACCACAGGTGACAGTAATTTTATATCCAAGTATTCCCTGCCTCGCATGCCTCTGATTTCTTACAGTCTACTGCTTTAAACATATTGATCCAACCTTTAACCTTGGAACAGCAACACCTAAAGAACTCATCGCTCAACAACAATTCCTTGCCTTCTTTATATCCTTAGGTCTCAAGGAAAACATCTTCAATGAGGCTGTCGGACAGTGAATCGTCCAGGTCATAACCTAAACAATATCCTATCCAATTCCTTCTAATACCCCATGTACCCTTGAACGAACCTACTAGCCTCCTTCCCACTCCGAAGACTCCGACATATTGGATTTCTTCATACGTTTCCAGTTATCGTCTATCATCTTTCATATTTTCACCAAAAGACGCACATGAAATCTACAAACAAGATTAAAAAATCAAGAACTGACTAGATGGTACAAAACACGCTGATGAATTGTAGACCAACAATCCGAACTGACACGTCAGAACAAAAGCTTGATAAATAAGATGAAAATAATATCCATTTCAGATTGGATTGACGGAACTAAAATCCTACGAAAAATAATAAACTCTCCTTTCTTTGTATCTAATCATACCTTAACGATTATTCGGAGATCTTGAAATGCGGTCTGGTGTGACGTAGGTTTTAGAAAAACATTTTCTTTATCGTGCCAACGTTTCGATCTTTATTGAGATCATCTTCAGGGATCAAAGTGTTTATTTTCTGCGAAGTTTTGTCATTCTTCGGTGGGCACTCTCAACACGACAAACAGGAATGACACAATTAAGATCGAAACGTTGGCACGACAAATAAAATATTTTTCTAAAACCTACGTCACACCAGACCGCAGCTTACGATCTCCGAATAATCATTGACTAACGGTCACTAAACACTACACATTCATTAACATTTCTTGTGAAAGAAGTCATAAAAACATTTTTTATAACAACCCAAGCGTAACATTCTATGCGTAACATCAGACACTTTACACTTCCCAATAATCCTTCCAGTATGTTAAAGTGGCAGTGGACTTGCGACCCACTGGGCAACGAGACTTAGTCAAGAATGATGGTCACTAGGCGATTCTTCGCACACTATTGCTAGTTTGTTTATTTTATTTCTAAATTGTTAGAAAAAAAGTTGTCATACTGAGAACTAGTATATGCACTACGTAAAACCACTTTTTATTTACAAAACTTACAGAATACCTAGAGAAGCTTCGCTTTTTCAATGTAATTTTTTTTAAAGTCTTGGCCAATTCTATTGAGCTAATTGTATAGTTAATAGTGCAAAACTTTTCCAAATTTGGATAAATATATTGCTGTGAGTAGACAAAAAATAGGAAGTGTAATTAGTATTAATTACTTTATTTATTTTTTTACAATACAAACTTTTTTTATACTGGTTATATCTAGAATAAAAAAAAATAAACTGTGATACTCAGTAAAATTTGCCGAAATAGTTCAGAATATTATTTATATTTTAAAATATACCCAGAATGAATCACGAGAATTTGATCAGTATCAACGTCAAGAAGAATGATTTCAATTAACATATCAATTTATAGGCATAATCCTAGATGAGAGGGCTTAAGGGGGATGATATCCTGACAGACATTTCGCTCTCCCATTTCCTTGAACTCACCTTGATTTGACTGGTGAATATTCATCAATGATGATGCCTCGGCCAATCAAGTTGAAACCGAAAAATCGTCAAGCTTGATATTAATTCCACTTTCCATTTTCTCAGTATCAAAATTTATTTATCATACGAAATAAACATACTATTTGCGTAATATTTAATCACCAGGAATTTTAAAACCCAAATGCGATTTATATGAAGTGATATCTAATTCAATTAACATTTATGTAACTTTATCATTATTTCTCAACAAAACATAAAATCCATACTCTTTATCTAGGCAAGAGCTAAAGATAAATAGGTTATCACATTATTAATTTTTTTTTGCGCTCTGGCTCAAAAAAACAAAATTAGTGCAATTCAATACCGTGTATTCTCCACACAATTTGTTGTTATACATTCAACTTAACCAGTTCCACCAAATGAAATTATGCCAATGGAAGTTAGAGGATATTTGAATATAAGAGGACTTTAATCAATCTTTGAAGGACGTTGATGGGATTCTGTGGATAATTACTTCTCCAAGGGGAACGCCACTGCGGAATAAAATGGTTTCAAAGTGAACCGTTTCATGTATTATTATTCCAATTAACTTTGAATAAGAACTAAATGACTAGTCAATTTTTCTCTATGAAGATTGGTCGGTCGAATGCTGTGCTTTCCTGAAAATGCAAAGCTAATTTCTATTTTCCTTTTCATCTATAATCAAGGTTTTTCGTCCGGTTCACTAGACACGGTAATAAATTAGTTTTGTTTAAATTGCCTTGTTTCTGTTGAATTTTCTTAGCAAATGAGGGCATCGGGTCTACCTACGAATTTCGGAAGGGCAGCTCGGTTTGTACAAATTTACTCTACTGTGTTGGCACAGTGGGAATTAGGGAGTTGTCTCGTGTGGAATTAACCTTAGCAATAATTGTAATTATCTGTAACAACAGTACGTACATAATTTAGATTTTAAGAATACATTTTTCAAGAAGAATCTAACTATTCTATTTATTACACCTTTTTTCAACTGGCCCAGTAAGAGAGAGAGAGTGAGTGTGGGAGAGAGAGAGAGAGAGAGAGAGAGAGAGAGAGAGAGAGAGAGAGAGAGAGAGAAATAAGTAGGTATACAGACAAATAGGTAAATACGAATAATCTGGATCACGGTATGGTCTTGATGAAAAAGTAAATTCACTTGTACCTGTCCAGCTTTCAACCAGTTTTTTTTTTTCAACAGAAAAACCAACTTAAATATGTCAACAAATTGACATGATTAAGTTTCGAATGTATGAATTTAAACTTCGTTTTAACAGTTCTTGCCAAATAAAATTTGAAATCATCTATTAAAAACTTAATTATGTTCATTTGCAGAAATATGTAAGATTGTTTTTCTATTAAAAAAAACCATACCGTGGTCCAGATTATTATTGTGTAAAAAAGTGGACGGTATATCAATATTTAAAATAGGGAAACGGATAGGTAAAAATTAATAAAATAAGCCGAATTAACCTAGAATACATTTATTTTCCTTTTAATAAAACATTTTTTCCTCCCAACCGAATATAGGCAATTCATATTGCGTCTTGGCATTGATAGACGGTTTTCCTTCGAGAAGGAATTTATCAATTCCGAATTCTGGAAGGAAGACCTTGATCGGACAGCCACTATCCGAGTGGACGTTCGGTTTAAGCCCCGTCGAACTTAGTTAAGCCCTCTAATGGCTTACGGTATGACGTGACTCAGGCGAAAAACTGATCGCTCCTTGGCGCCACGCCCATGTCACCGTCAGCCGGTCGCATGACCCCACGAAACACCCCTGTAAAAACAAACCACCGGGCAGAAGGAATTTGAACAAGATAAATTGCCCTAACGACCCTCCGGCCGTGGCTATTCGCAGAGTAAGTAATTACTGACGACCTCATTAAAAAGTGCACTTTAACGATCGACTTACTCGCCGAACCTGAGTTAATCAGGCCAACCATGTGTTACGTCCATTTACGAAAATTAAATATCGTTTATGGAAATAATTCAAATAAGCCAATTCAAATTCTGGTATAATAACAAACGACGCTTCAAAATTTTAAACAGGTTTGAATGGGAAAATTGCCGTTGCACAACAAAAGAATTCAGTTTGCACGTTGCACCTCTGACATCGTACTGAGGTACTTATTATGCATACTGCTATCTATCTCTGACATGCATTTGAAAAAGGAAGCCAACGCAGAAAAAAATGTCTCCGTGTAAAATATACAAGTCTATATTCGTATAGGTTTGGAAGTTCTGCCTGACAAAACAACAATTGTATATATTTCCACAAAGTTCTGTATGGTTTTAAAAAACAATTAAAACACTAAAATTGAAAAGGTAGTTTTCTTACTTAGCTAAACTTAAGAATTGTGAATCACATCATTTGAGTTGGTATCTTCTCATTTTGTTAAATACAAATATAACCAAACGATAACATTTCAGTAATAATGAATTGAATATGAAAATAAGCCTAATTTTCTTCAAAATTAGCAATATTAATTGAGGTGTCATTTAATTCATTACTTGATTCATCTTGCAGCAATTAAGGAGTACATATATGGTCTTTCAAACTAATAAAACTATAATTATGTGAATTGCGCATTAGTTCTAAAAAAATATATAAGATATAGCAAGAAACTAGGTTTACAAATAATTATTTGTAATTAATAAAAATTTGTAATTATTTTTCTTGTGTATTTAGTTTCATTAAAAAAATGTTAATCATGTGTGGTATTTAGTGACCGTTAGTTAATGATTATTCGGAGATCGTGAGATGCGGTCTGGTCTACAAATACATTTTTCACATCCTACATGTATTTGTAAAATTTAAACAATGTTTATAAATCCCACAGAAGATGATCTCAATAAAGATCAAAACGTTGGCACGATAAAGAAAATGTTTTCTAAAACCTACATCATACCGAACCGCATCTCGCCATCTCCGACTAATCAAAAGTTAATAATAATTTACCAGAAAAACTTTGGCCAATTTTTACATAAGCATTTTTAAAAGTAGTTCATAACTCCTTTAAAGACAATTCACTTGAAGTTGTTTTAATGGACTTTCGAGTTCACTGAAGCAAGAGGTGAGGGCATGGCAGTTTAGATTTGCCTTTTGCCCTGTTGTTACTACCCTACCACCTTCAGGGTGGCGTGTGATTTGGTTTTGCGTCGTCAGGGCGGAAATTACGAGTTCCTTTTCGACCTCTTTTTCTTTTCATGTCCCGTTTTTTTTTCTTTTTTAAATAAGTTAAACGATTCTGTTCATGAGCCTGATCGACGAGTCATTGTCTGTGTGTAGGAAATATTCTTCAATTAACAATTTTATGAAGCGGAAAGATTTTTTGATAAGTACGGATAATCCAAATTCTTTTATGTCCGAAAGTTTTTGTAAATTATTTATAACTTACAAAAAATAGTTTGAACCGGATGAAGTTGCGGACTATGGCTAGTCCTGTTTTAGAACTCATAAAATCTTTTTACCACTTGTAAAATTTGTTTTAATTATCAATAAAACCATTTGTAATGTCAGAGTAACCTGGTCTGCCTTTACTTGCCAGTCTGCTCAGTCGGAACGTATGCAAACAAACTGAAGGTTCTCTGCTGACTTTAGCAAGAAATGTTGGTAACCTTGAAGTTCGCATAATGATGAACCTGTAGTTATGTTGCTTTCGGTCATCTTGGTTCTTTCCTTCCTAATTTTGTCTGATCGATGTAAGAACAAATACAAGTTTCCTGCGCACATTATTCATCAAGAAAGTTTGTACATCTTGACGTTTGTACGGTGACGATTCTGAAAGTTCACTGTTTCCATTCATTGTGGTCACTCTTTATTTGTTAGTTTGCTATATCTGAACGTAGGCAACCAAAATGAAGGTACTCTGTCGATTTCGTCATGAAATTTTTTTGGCTTAGAGTCAGCATAGTGATGAACCCGTAATTAGATCGTTTCCGATCATCCTGTATACCCTTTTCTTGCTAGGTTGCTGTGTCAGGTAATAAGTAACAAAATTTGAAGTTTACTACTCACCAGATTTTACCAATACATCTCATTATCTCTCCATATAATGAAACATTTTTGAGAAAAAACCTGGTGGCATGGGGATAAACCTCTGCATGTGTAGATTCCGATTAACCAAGTAACTTTTTTTCTGTGCTAGTTTTGGTCTGTTAGATCATAGGAAAAAAAGAAGCAAACAATTTGTTCATCACCCTACTGATTTCACAATTCAGCTTACAATGTAATAAAACAATTAGTCGCTGGCCGCAATGGTTTAGGCGATGACAGGGCGCTTGTACCTGTAACGTGAAGACCCCGGGTTCGAATCCAGCGGCCCTGGAGAACCCGACATACTTACAAATGGGATTTTTTTTTCAAAAACACTGGCACCCTGAGGGTAGTTCTTCTGTCAAATCGCATCCGACCAATCTTCTGGTTTATCATCAATAATATTCTATAATCTTTTAATTTAATAAAACATTTATCATAATCTTTTCATTAAATTGTTGTTATATTTCCTTTTGCGTTCTGCGGGTTGAGAAGACGGGCTGATCATTCTAGTGCAAAAATCCATTCGGCTTTAGCAGTCCGACGTGTTTTGTTGTTTTAAATTTTGTTTATTCGCATTTTCACGCATCCGGAAATAATACAAAATGCTGATAGATCAAAATTTCGTAAAATTACTACTAAAGATGTTGAAAAGCCAAAACACGATTGACAGACCAAAACATTGACTCTCTGTGACGGAAACGACCAAACTAAAAAAAAATTCTATTCCATCATTTATTAGTGTAATTTTACGCTACAGAATTTTTTTTATATATGTTTTATACGGCAACTCTTATATGGTATAGGTTGAATCTGTAGATTTTCTTTATAAATATTTTAGATAGTTCTAGTCATTCCCTAGGCTACTTTATGACCGAATAAGTCGATAATAAAAATGAACAATCTTTCTTTCTCTTTCTTTCTTAGTCCTGTTGTTTACGTTTTGCTGTTTTTCTCCTCAATTAGAAGACAACATCCACATATTGAATGTATGTTTACAATAGCTATAACTGCTTTCTCCACGTAATCTTCGAGAAGATGTGTACCTCGCGCACAAGAACCATATGGTGGAAATTCAGGGAAAAGTATGAATGCCCGGGAAGATAAATGGGCCTTGTCGGGCCAAGAGGGGCCAAGCGAAGAATTGCACACCAACTTTGCAAGCGAGATTAAGTATGAATATAACCCTTAAAATGACAGGCGATGAAAGAATCCTGGTAGATTTCGAGACCAACTGTAAATGAAATAGAAGTAAAATTAGCTTATATATAGATGTAGACGTGTTTGATCTTATATATAGATACATCTACAACTTATATGTATGTATATAAATAATCTGAGCTGTTACATGGACATACAAATGCAAAAATGCATGTGTGTTTCAAATAATACAAGTGATTAATAAACTGTATGAGAAAGTATGTTATTTATTAATTTATTTTTGTATATTAGAATACAAACATTATCTCGTTACTAATTTTTCCCTTTATATTGTTCCTTCTTCACATTATTTCCTTACGCACACAATGTCTCGCCTTCTTTTCTCTCACTCTCTCCCAATCTCGTTTTCTTACCCTATATATCTCTCTTTTTAGTTTTCTTTCCATTTTTCTCTCTTTCTCTCTCTCTCTATCTCTTTCTCACTATCTCCTTCACTCTCTTTGAGGTGAAAATGTAATCGTTAGAAATGGTTTCAGTGACGAATGAAAATGAGCCTGTTTCTTTCTTTCAATTTCGCTCTATCTCTACGCTTTTATATATAATTATGATATTCTGATTCAATCAATTCTAGCATTGCATACGACATCTGACACGATTGAGATTTTGATAGAATTTATTAAATGTTGTTAAGTGATATTAAATGCCACAGAAGTTTTGGTGCTTAGGGTACGCTAGTTGTGAATTCACACATTTTTATCAAAATTTCACCTTCACTTCAGGCGTTGCACATTAAGCTTTCATTGTTCAACGAAATTACTCAAATTGTTCAAAACTTTATAAATCTAAATATTTTATTTAGCGATTATTCGGAGATCGTGAGATGCGGTCTGGCGTGACGTAGGTTTTAGAAAAACATTTGGTTTATCGTGCTAACGTTTCGATCTTTATTGAGATCATCCTCAGGGCCTGTGATTTATATACACTGTTTCAATTTTACAAATATATGTAGGATGTGAAAAAAAATGAATTTATATGCTAGAAAAATTTAGAATACGAAATTTCTAAAAACATTCTAAAATTTTCTAGCATTGTTTAAATTATTTTTTTCACATCCTACATGTATTTGTAAAATTTAAACAATTTTATAAATCCCAGGCTCTGAAGATGATCTCAATAAAGATCGAAACGTTGGCACGATAAAGAAAATGTTTTTCTGAAACCTACACCACACCAGACCGCATCTCACGATCTCCGAATAATCATTGACTAACGGTCACGAAACACCATTTTATTTATTTTTATTTTCTTTAGCTCTTTTGTTTGTAAATCCAATGAAAAATGAGTCCACTTTTTCATATAATAGAAATTTCTGCCATCAATACCAATTTAATTTTCCCTTTGACCCAAAACCGTGATTTTTCCATGATACGCAGTTTTTTGGTTTAATCTGTCACATTTCTCGAAAAAAGAATGCACCGTTCCTACCAAGAATACAATGCGAAAGCCTATTAAATGACACAGTATTTCTGAAATTCACCAGTCAATAGGAAGTTTTTTTCATAGCGCAGAGAGTTTTTGAAATTCTTCAAAGATTTCCCCCCCAATATTTAAATCCTACAGCTTTGTTTCAGCGAAACGGTTATCAGTTGGACAGCAAGGGTCCAGTAGACGACCCTTCTTTTAACAATTTAATGGAGATTTTAAAACCGACCTCGATTTTGATTAAATGCATTGATAATTTTTTGTTGTAGTGTCCCAGTTTTGCCACATTCTACTCCATTTACAGTCTACTGCTCTATCTAGATTGATTACATGTATCTGTGCTTTTTTTTATTCCTTTTCTTTCTCTCTCTCTCTCTCTCTCTCTCTCTCTCTCTCTCTCTCTCTCTCTCTCTCTCTTTCTCTCTCTACGTGCGACGTTTTGGTTTTTCCCTTTTCCTTTGTTATTAATTTCTTTTTACATCCTGTGCTGGTGAGAAATGTTGACATCATAAAAACCTTGAGATTATTTATTATTTACAGACTCTGAATATCGACCAGTTTCTCAGGTCCCTGTTGAAGGCTACTAGGAGCTTGAAACATAATCCATTCTTTGCAAAAATATCGGTAAATAATTAATTTTTAATTAAATTTGTATATTAGTGTCATATTAATTTTTCTGATAAGCTTTTTTTTTTGTTACGACGGTTCGCATCAGCAGAGGTCATATAAACCCTCAGGGTCCCGGCGTTTTTGAAAAAAAGCCCATTTGTAAGTACGTAACCTTCACCTTACAGTGATGAGCGCCGTGTCAACGCCTAAACCGTTGCGGCCACCGACGCCCCCGATAAGCTATTTATCTGATAAGTGTGATTTCCATATTTTTAATTGTATTATAATATAATAATATATTTATTAATGATAAGAGAATTAAATGTATGCCGCGTAAAACTCCAGGTTTTAGGGTTATCTTAAATGTGCTGTGCTGCAAATTGTTAAAAGGGGTGATGTGATTTTTGCCGAGTTTTCCACATTTGTAACAGAAAGTGAGCATTTACCCACAATGCGATAAGGACTTGGGAATTTTGTTTGTTTTATCTGCTGAAGAATAAACGTTGAAGCCGTAGATGTGGTGCCAAGAATGAATCTTTAATGACGGTCTTTTGGGAAATGAAACAAAACTTATATTGTTCTATTCAAATTCATTTCCCCTGGGGTTTCTCGCAACGCGTTCATTTGTGTTAATTACGGGGACTAAGATTGTCACGGATGAGATGATTCGGTCGTCTTTAGCCGGCCATTTGTGGATGTTTTTGCGGTAATTTGCCGCCGCGTTAGTGCCCCGGCGGGATTTTTCTGTAAGGGCTGTAAAAAGAAAAACTCGCCTCAAACAACACCGTTTGCCAAAGCGGGAAAACAGATTTTCCACCGTTTACCGCGGAGGGTGCATTTATTTTTTATTTTAACCCTACTTTGCTCCATTTTGTACTCTCTCTCTCTCTTTCTTTATCTCTCTCTTGAAATATTCGCCCTCTGGATTTTCTTTGTCGCAAATTTAACCGAAAGGTCATTATCTTTTCCCTAAACTATTAACAAATATAACGCTTCTTCTTGCCCATTATTTCATTAATATCGTAGAATGTTTCTCCAAGGGCGTTGACACGGTTTGGTGATCAAACGGGAAATTATTCCCATCAATAATTCAGAGTTGTCTTAATTGTCTCGAAACAGAACGTGTAATAAAATATCGTACTAAATCGAATTGATCTGTCAAATAGGAATGATGCAGATTCCAATTGCAAAATTTACGATGTAAAACATTAATTCGAATTGTGTTATCTTTATTTTTCAACGGCAGAACAATTAAAAGTAGAATAATACATGAATGAAGAAGGATGTATGGAAATGAGCTATACAACGGATGAAACAATTTTACTGAAAGATAGATCTTTTATGACCAACGTTCCCCCTTTTGTTGAGTAAAAACTAGAATACGACACAATGGAAATAATAACGGTGGTTTCCCCGTAACTAAGAAGACTTTAACATAGCACCAACAGGACTACCATCTAGATTTAACAAATTGTAAAAAATATTAAATAACTGAAATAATTTTCATTGTTTTAATAATTTATAATTAGACATTTTGAATTTAATACAACCCAAACTAAATTAGCTGTAAACCATGCAAGCCTATTATTTTTGTCGATTATTTCATCCTTCAAATTCAATTTGGGCACATAATAAAATATATTTTCAATTTTCTTCTGACTTTTCAAATCTCCCACTTTTATCTACGTTAATTTGTATATATTTTTTACAAAATCGATCGTGCTGATAACAGTATTTGTGAATTTTTCATTGTCGTGTAAAACAAAGTACTGTACATCAGGTTCATTTTTGTTTATAGAATAATCTCCGAAAATGGGCGGAAAATCACCAATACAAAATATTTCGTAAAAGGACAATAGTAACCTGCACTTTATTCGTATGCACCTACCAGGCCAGATTATATTTTTCCACACTGATCACATTTGATCTTGTTCTATATAATTTAATGTTTTAATTTAACAGACTGGCACTCTCAACAGGATACAGAAGAATGATACATCTACACAGAAAACAAACACTTTGGGCCCTGAAGACGATCTCGATAAAGATCGAAACGTTGGCACGATAAAGAAAATGTTTTTCTAAAACCTACGTCCCACCAGACCGCATCTCACGATTTCCAAACAATCAGTTTTACTTTAATTATTTCAGCCCTCTATCCCATTATTCATTCTTCCTAGAGCTTTTTCACTTTATGATTTTCATTATATAATTGAATAAAGCTCAGATTTTGCCCTTATTGCTTCTAAAATTCTCCAAACCTCCCAGAAAAGTCATCATAATAATTAACCATTAGTTTGTTATATATCCTAAAATTCAGTTCTAAAAAAAAAAAATTGTACCACCGCATATTCGCCTACATACATCTACAACCAATTTTGGCCAAAATTTTAGAAAAGTTCCTACTTATAACAATCGTTTCCATCCTATATTTTCTAAATAATATTCCGGACCCTCAATTTCGTTTTCTCAACCGACATTCAATTATCCAACAGTGACCTCGCGTGGTAGACACTATTCCATCTTTGAGCTTTGTCAGTACTGATCTGGAGCCTTTCTTGACTTAAGTCAAGCGTTTGATCGAGACGTACGCCACAGCTACCTCACTCAGATCTTTCCGAATCATTGAAGACACTTCATAATACGCATATCAATCGTGGGTTTCCTCAAGGCACTGCATGAAGTATACGGCTGATATTCTATCTCATACAAAAATGACAATCCGTTCGCAGGCCATACAGCATTTCTCTCGAGTAGAACAGATCCTGTCTTTCTTCTTCAAACCTGCAGGTTCTTTGCGAAAAGCATGAAATTAAATGCGGAAAAATCCACTCACTACTTACCACTTCGTAGGAATAAAGAATGACCTAGGACCCACAAGCACGCCTTAAACTACAAAATCTAATAAAACGATACAAAATCTTCTCATGATTATTTGGTAAGCGATCCAATTTTTCACTACTCAACAAATGACTACATAGCAACTCCGAACTAAAATAAACTCCATTCTGTCACTGAAAATTCTTTATAAAAAATCTTTCTATTAATATAAATTAATTAACATTATTATGTAAGGTTTTGGTTGAAATGAAAAAGTTAATATCTCGAGCGGGATACGAACCCATGACCTTCGGCTCAATACGCCGCTACTCTATCCACATGAGCTATCGTGACAAGTGGTTAGCGTAGAGGCGTATTGAGCCGAAGATCGTGGGTTCGAATCCCGCTCGGGACAATAACTTTTTAATTTCAACCAAAACCTTACATAAAAATGTTAATTAATTGAAAGAAGCCATTTGGTCAATCAAAACACTTCATTTATTTCATATTACGTCCAGGTCGATGGCATATAGATTTGATTTGTAAATTATTATTCATATGTATTGACCTTTTAAATTAACTAACATAGTTTCTTAGTCATGAGAGAATATTTTTCTCAAAAGGTCGACGTATGAACTGTTTCCTTTTTAATTGTATTTATCCCAAATCGTCTTTTAATGAAAAATTAACCGTATAATATTTTTTTGTAAAATAACTAAGAGAAAATTCTAGAAAGAAGAATAAAAATATTTGGTGAAATAAAAATTGCGTCTAAACAAAATGTAAAGTGCGTTCCAGGACGCCTCATTGCGTTGGATGTCACGTTAAATGCAAATTTGTTTATGACTGAAGTTGTTCATGTATTTTTTATTTATGAGACTTGGGCGAGAAGAAAATGCTCTTTTATTACTAATTTCTAAAACTTTCGTAGATAAGAGAACTGAACTCGATTTAACATTTTTGTTGTATAAGAGCAAGTTGAAATTTTCGAACAAAAACAAATTTGAGTTATTTCATTTTTACCCGTTTTGCGGATAATAAACTGTCATTCTACTAGAAAATTACATTGATGAAGCATTGCCAAATAACTAACTGGAGTTATATATCTTTTTCAAGAAGAATATAGAAGAAAGGCGTTCACATATTAGAAAAAATGTTTATCTATAGCACAATGTATAACGCTAAAGCCAGTAAGACCCTTATTTCCAGTTTATGATAGGTTTACTGGTAATATTAAACCAATTCAAAAGCTTAACTTGACCTTTTTGATAAAGGGTAACATAATGGAGGCCAATAAAGGCTATACCATGGATTAATGATCTCCTTAATGGTACAGCTATAAATCATGAAAGGTCTTATTATTATGTTTTCTTCGTCCCGTAATTTTAAATCTGAAATATGAACTTAATTAAAATGTCGCACCCTCGAAACACCGATCCTGAGGGAGGGCCTAGACGACACCGGCATAATCACATTAAAAATCGCGTCGGGTATAAATTATTTACTAAGACCGCCGACACGTTTGCACTTAACCATATATTGCGACGTGAATAAAATGAGACAGAAACCGCATAAAACGTGCCTCGAAGGAGTTTCATGATCAAGAATCGTGTATTTTCCTACTTTAATACTTAATCTTTTTTCTATTGCATTTCTTAGTTGTTAGACTATCTCTAAGACAACTTACATGTCAATATCTTTCATGAAAATAAAATATCAATTAGTCGGTTTTTTAAAAGTAAAGAGTACGATGTATGCATTCATTAAACTGCATGTTTTGTCACTAGAAGTCACAGGATATCTAGACTGTTATGATTTAAAAAAAAGAACTTGTTCATTGATAAAACTGGCGCCAATGAAAAAGCTTACGCGACCCGAACGTAGTAGCTATCGCCCAAAGAGCGTTATTTACAAATAACGCAAGCCATAATAGCTTCATTTACAACGTAGGGAGCTGCTAATTAAACCGAGATGAGATGAGCCTGACAAGAGGATTCTAATAAGCGATACATTGAAGATGAGATTAAACCCGATTAAAGTCTCGTCAAGACTGTTTGTTGTAAACCACTACTTCGAAACCAAACCCCAAGCAGGTTTTAAAAATTGTTTTTTCCAAATAGTACGTACGTCCTGTGCCAAATTATAAAAATAATGGTTGTGCTTATTAAGTGTCAAAAGTAAAATATACCGCAAGCAAAGGCTAGATAATACTAAGTGGTCAGAACTGTCTGAAACTAAAACGAAAAACAGTTGGAAGGCTAATACAACAAAAATATTAATTCATTATTCTTTCTATGTAATGTCTTGGTTGAGATAAAAAGTCAGTGTCACAAGCGGGATTCGAACTCACGTCCTTCGGCTAAATAGGCCGCTACACTCACCCTCTCATCATACAACCGTTCGAATTTTCTCTCTTTTTTGCCATTTTCAATTTAATTTAATAACATCTTACATAGACAGAATAATTAATTGAATGAATTAACTTGGTCAATTGACTACTAAAACGTAAATGGAAAAATATTGATTTTTAACCAATGATTAGTGGTTATAATTAGTATATTCTCCTTGGCGAACCAGAATGTATGACATTGAAACATTTTATTCATCACAGAAATTGATTTTGAACTTTTTAAATGAACAAAAATTTGCAAGGCCAAAGCATTTTTTTGTCGAAAATATGCTGACATAAATGTCAAATTTGTGATAATTAAGCAGGATTGATGAAACGTTCACAAGGGTTTGGGGGATGAGAATTCTTTCAAATGTGAGAATCCTGATAAAGAAAAGGGGTGATTCTAACATAATGGTGGAACACTAATAAAACAAAAATATTATTTTTTAACCAATGATTAGTGGTTATAATTAATATATTCTCCCTGGCGAATCAGAATGTATGACATTGCCGCATTTTATTTATCACAAAAATTGATTTTGAACTTGTTGAACGAAGAAAAATTTGCTAGGCCAAAAAATGTTTGAATGACAAAAATATGCTGACATAAAAATCCAAATTTGTGATAATTAAGCTGGATTATTAAATGTTCACAACGGTTTGGGGGATGAGAAGTTTTCCTAATGTAAGAATGTCATATGATCTAAATTTTTGATAAATTGAGAAATAGGGGCGATTCTGACAATATGATTAGGAAATAACACAAATTATTCAGAAATCGTGACATGCGGTCTGGTGTGATGTAGGTTTCAGAAAAACATTTTCTTTATCGTGCCAACGTTTTGATCTTTATTGAGATCATCTTCAGGGCCTGGGATTGTTTACATTTAACAAATATTTTATATCAACAGAGATAAACACAGCATCAAGAACAGATCCATGTAAACTCAGTGGCAGCTACGCCAATATCATTAATCAAATTCCATATAAATAACATACATATATCATTATTACATTCCACACATCGAATATTTTTCATAGTCTAATTTCCCAACAATTTAGCTTTCCTTTTCCTATTTATCCCTTTCTATATAATCCTGAAAGGATAATCTGGCCGACGCCTTATACAAAAATGTCTTTTCTATACCGACTTCCTCCCCTTCAAATATAAACACAAAATAGCAAATTCTCACTGGCACTCTCAACACGACACGCAAGAATGGCACAATTATACAGAAAACAAACATTTTGAGTGAGTAGAAATACTTTGATTGAATATATATACAAAAAAAAATATATATGTAAATATATTTTTTTTTGCATTGTATAAATTCACTTTTCCACATCCTAAATGTATTTGTTAAATGTAAACAACGCTTGTAAATCCCAGGCCCTGAAGATGATCTCAATAAAGATTGAAACGTTGGCACGATAAAGAAAATGTTTTTCTGAAACCTACATCACACCAGACCGCATCTCACGATTTCTGAATAATTATCGATTAAGGGTCACTAATCACCACGAAGATAAGGAAAATGTTTTTCTGAAACCTACATCACACCAGACCGCATCTCACGATTTCTGAATAATTATCGATTAACCACGAAGATAAGGAAAATGTTTTTCTGAAACCTACATCACACCAGACCGCATCTCACGATTTCTGAATAATTAACGGTCACTAATCACCACGAAGATAAGGAAAATGTTTTTCTGAAACCTACATCACACCAGACCGCATCTCACGATTTCTGAATAATTATCGAATAACGTCACTAATCATCACACAAAATAACACAAATTTTAATAGTGGGTTGTTCTTATGAAAATAAGGCGGAAGACAAAGTACGTTCCATTTTCACATAAGTTGAATATGATGTCTCACAAATTTACTGTAGACATGCTGGCCGAAAAATTTAAATTTGTGATAGAAAAGCACGATTGCTTCTAACATAAATTGAATTTGAAGTTACACAAATTTGGAGGTGAGAATAAGTACTTGTGAATAAAATATGCTAACTGACGAACACAATTTATGATAATAAAACTCGATTGATTGACAATTTTTAAATATAAACTAATCTTTCACGTACTAAGAATATCTTTAAATTTAGGATCAGCCGTAATCGAATTTTCGAATTAAACGAGTTAATTGAAAATGTATCCATGTCAGTTACTGTCAGATATATAGATAGAGAATAGCAACATATTTTATTGAATATCTAAAATTGTGTTCGAACTATCGCATTCCTTGATTTTTTTCTATTTATATATTTTTTTTATTTAACTGCTTTTGTTTTTGCTAAACTGTAGGAATGAGCACTTAGTCTGAAATAAGAAATATATATTGAATATGTATTTAAAACACATCGTATATATACACTTTTCTGCTTCGTTTTATATTATTGACTCAAATTATGTATCTATCTTTGTTTCTCTCTTGTGAACGTCAGCCTGCGATGAGGAGGGAGACTACGTGAGTACATACAAAACAAATATTCTAGTGTTAATGGACTTAGTTCGCACATTTATATTGCTTATATTTATCTACGTGCTTTGTTTTGATGTTAAACATGTGTTGTTTTTGTTCAGTTTAATTACCCTTTGTAAAGTTAACTGGAATTTAAGGAGGACTGTTTGATATTGCTACGGATAAACATCTCAAATTGTTTAAACTACATCAGCATTCGTTGTTATCTATTATCCGAGCCGCTATCAGTTTCAAGATTGTTAAACAGAATATGTTGACTCGACCCTCGCGGCCGAAAAGTCCCGACTTACTACATCGGCTGGCTAAGTCCCGAAATTTCCAGGTTAGGGAAATACTCTTGGGTCAAGTTTCCCTTGTGAGAAGTTGGCTCATTATGCTCTAGAAGCACAAAGAGACTTGAGGGCGCAATTGATTGCCGGATCGACACAAAAGCCCTCAATCTGCCCCCAGGGCCAAAAGGATTTATCGCATGTAACCAATAAGGGAGAAGGGGAGAAGTACATTGTTGTGAGTGAAGCATTGTTTAGCAAGTGTCACTCTGTATAAGTTATGGGTTTAATTGAAGGTCGAAACACCTCTACCGAATACCCATACTGGCAAATAATTCAAAACTATTGTCTTTCCAAGAATCTCATATCTGATTGTGGATGAGGGCTCTTGCGTACTTTTGTTAGTAGGAAACCATATACAACACCCAACTTAGTTACGTCCTAGACACATTTTATCGTGGGTAGGAATTTTAATAAGCTTGGTACAAAACCAACTTACAGGAGGTAGAAAATAATTAATTTATCGTTCAGTTTACAATCACTTTTGAGATTATTCTTATAAAAAAATATCGTCGTATTTTATGGTGGTTTTGTAGCTCAAGCCTTCACAAAAGAAATATATTAAATGCAAAATAATATTTTTGGTACGTCATCACTTGACTGGTCAGCCTCGGGAAGATATCTGAGTAGATTGCGATTAATATTTATAATATATAAAATCATATATAAGCAATATTTTATATTTATTTATAGTCGGATCATCTCTGACTCAATGATCAGCTTATTTTAGCTGTTAGTTCAAACTCAATGCCTCAAGATTGTTCTAACTACTCCCTTTCATAAAAAAGATATGAGTGAAAAAGTCAACATGCGAGTATTCAGCGGATCTACCGAAACAAAGAACGGAAATGGGATGATCAAGAACGACCGGTTTGTTGAAAAGTGTTGAACTGCTATCCATGCAACCAAGAAACGAAAAAATCTCTACTTTTGAATACATTATATAATTATAACCAGTTTAATCCTGATTCATATTTGTCGTTGGAACGTATTGGTAATTTAATATTTACTACTTGTTAATATCGGTTATCATCCCTACAGAACTTTTTATTTTTCAAATCCTTAAAAAAAAGAAAAAAAAATAGGCGAACCCCAGAAGAAGAGCGAGGATAGGAGGACCAGGATGATGATGGTCTGACAAATGCTCACCAATTCATGCGACCAGCTTACCTTCATAAATTGACGCTTAATTTGTTATGGTTTTTAAAAAATTATTGGTATATAATAGATAGATGGTAGATAATAGAATAGAAGAGATAGTTAATTTTTGTGGTTTTACTTCGGGCCAATTACCCGATTCGAAAAAGTTTTGCTAATTTAACTTCGATATCATGCTTGACAAAATAATTTAAAACTACTTCCATTCCCTATATATTCTTTTATGTTCTCATAACATAAATAAAGAATAAGGGAGGGGGTGTCGAAACCGTACGTACATTGACTATGGCTGTGGGCCGAAAAAGGAAGCGAGCAGTGGCGGACCAAGTAAATATGATTACATAATTGCTTGAATAAGTAGATATCCCTTCTATATAATTTCTTTCTTTGCCTCGAGAAAGCGAAAACGGGATGATCGTTGAGATCTGCTGGTCAAACCGCTGAAAAATAGACAAAAACCCGTCGTTTTGACTAATATATCATTTATAATATTATATACACATTACCTACTTTATATAATTATTTTGTTGTTCTTCCATTTTTTCTATATAGCAGATTTTTCATACATTAAAATTACTCATGAATTTTTCATAATTTGTAGTTTGTTGCTGTATATGTTGTTTTGTGCATTTATAACTGCAGAATTAAATACAACGATAATTGTAATGAGAGTGGTAAAATCATTAACTTGTATCGCCTTGAGTAGAAAATTTGAAAATAGGAAAAAATTTTCACACGTTATCACATAAGATGTTCACACCAGGCCACCGGTGTTCCAGTCGGCGTTGAGGACTATCACCAAGTTAGAGTAATGAAAACTGGGTTACTAAGGAATTGCAATGATCAGAGAATGAGGAGTTAAGTTGTTATATAGGTCGTTATGTTGTGGGAAATGTAAGGGATATTGAGGTTATGGTATAATGTAAAATCATATACATAGAAAGGAGCATTGCAACGCAACATACGATTTTGGACTAGAAGAATAGGATTCTACAGGAGAGACTTTGGCTGAACCCCACATTTTCATAAAATAGGTTTATGTCGGTTTGTGTTGTGTAGGGAAAAGTATATATCGTCTATTAAATTCTTTTCATTTAAGTTTTGTACGGGGATTCCTTCGGTGATAGTTGGATGATGATGGTGATGAAACACTAGGAAGATGGTTTTATCTTTCTTAAGCACTGTAACCTTCTGGCTATTGAACTTTGCCTAGTTCCTATGTAGTATTAGGTCATTGACTGACATTGCTACAATTTTTTTGCTTGGGTCTTCTTGGCATACCAGGGTATAATCTTCTCCATTGAAAGGTTCAGTTCGAAGGTAATATGAGTGGCAGTTTCTTCCTCCCATTGTATAACCTACAAATGAGTTGAACAAACAGATGTCGCCTTGTCCTTTCTCAAATAGCACCTCTGGAGATCGTTAACTTTTTTTGTCCCATTCTGAAATGGAAGAATCTGCGTTTGATCATTTTATCTGGCTGTAAACCTACATATCTTCCAGATCCTCCTCTGGCCAATTTGTCTGCTTTGTAATTACCCTGAATTCCTTTGTGTCCTGGACCCAAGTTATTTCTAGCTATTTGTGTTTACCAAGGTTTTGTAAATTGCGGATGCATTCACTGACAATTTTATATGAGACTTTTAATTGTCACTGATAGCCATTCCAGCTTGAAAGACCAAAGCTCCCTAATGGATTTATTTGATTGCTCATATTTAGTTTTGTAAATATATACTTGATCCGTTATCATTTGCTATGGAAAAGTATAGTCGGAGGAACAAACATAGTTAGTTGCGGGTAGTGGTTTTATTAGTCACGTCTCAAGGAGGCTGTAGGGAACGAACGGCAAGGTCAGGATTGATGTATCGTTTGCAAATTTGAAGAGGGAAGTGTTGGGATGATTTATTATGCCAGCATATTAATTAAAGGCTACGACCAAGGATAGTACCTTGCAAGCCTCCTGCCCGATAAGTTATCCAAAAATAACCGTCGGCAAGTAGATTTAGGAGAATAGTAGGTAGTGAGGAGGATTTTTTAATTTTTTTAACGATAATACTGAAAGGGATTCATAATATAAACTATAATCATTCAATTGTCAAAAATATGTTTTTTAAAGTTAATCTGGTGTTGAAATAACTGCTCAAATTCACATAATAAGATCAAATGCCTTACAAATTGTACCAACGTCTTGAACGTTGAAAACCTTCCCAGGCATTTAGATAAGAGCGGTACTGCTTCAAGTATGCCCGTTTCGTGTCCTACAAGTCGGGCTCGGGCTATAGCAATCCTATAGAATGGGGTTTTGTAATGAAGAAATTACGCCCCGGAAAAGGGTTATTTTCTGGCTTGGGAAGGCAAATTGCAATGACTTTTCAGAGGCCCTTTCGAATTTTCAGAAATTGTTTTAGACACTAAACGGCCTGTCCTTGAATTAACAACGCCGCTACGATAAACCTCGTATGAATCATAAAAATTTCAACTCTGGTCAAGACCTGTTGAACAGGAATATAAAATTGACTTTTTTTCATTTAACAGGCAGAGAAAAATAAAATAAAATCATTACAAAGGATTACAGTTATGTTCGTTTTACCTCTTCGTTATACCATCCAGACTGAAGGAAGAGTAATTGACGAGAAATGAAAAGGAGTTCTTATAAATAAACGACTTTTGCCGGTATTGAAATTCCTTGTTGTTAAGACCGGCAACATTCCTGTCTCAGCATAAAATATTTATTTTCATTTAAAGAAGGTTCAGACTCAAATATAACAGAAAATAATTTAACATAAAACAGATAATACACATTTTTACTCCCGTTTTCTTTATAAGCCGTCAAATAGCAAATTTTATTATTCGAAAAAGCACTGTATAACATACACTTTAATACGAGTCCACTCTTACCACCTCTAATTGTCCGTTGGCAAACAGTTTTGAATTTGAAAACATTGGTCCGTTTCGGCCAATTTCCCATTTGCGCTACGCTGTAAACTATCCGAATACCTTTGTTATGCAAATTCAGGATGTTGACGTTAAAGGGTGAAACGGGGTTCAGTTTCAGCATACGGATGCGACTGGATTTAATCGCCCCGGGGCGAACCGAATGCAGTCTGGACGCATGTTCGTTATTATCCGGGTTTCCTCAGGCGTAATTGTCACACGGACTGTCCTCCGATATGTTTCACCGATATGAAATTGCCTCTCCGATTGAATATTATTCAATGGAATTGTTGAGTTGGTTAAAAAACAAACAGGCTATTTTTTCAGACGAATTCAAATATTCTAAACTGCTCAAAAATGAATAAGGATATTTGTCATTTATTTATTTATTTTTATTACGAGGGTTCGCAACCGCAGAAGTATATCAACCCTCGGGGTACCGGTGTTTTTGAAAAAAAAGCCCATTTGTAAGTATTTCGGGTTCGAATGCAGGCCGCTGGATTCGAACCCGGGACCTGCACCTTACAGCGATGAGCGCCGTATCACCGCCTAAACCGTTGCGGCCACCGACGCCCCCAATTTATTCTTATTCTGTTAATTTTAATTGAATTAACGATATATTTTTGTAGTTGGATAAAACAAAATAGAAAATACAAACCAAAAACAAACAAATGATAATCCTCATTTTTAATATCGGATTTACTTAAGAATAGTAAGAATGAAGATTACTTATTTTGTAAAAAAACCTTTTCTCGTTTTTTCTATATTTTAATCCAGTTGTAGTCTCTTTACCCATGGAAGACATCATCTTGAACCAGAAGTTCTTAATATTATTTTAAGAATGAATCATGAAGGTCACCGGCAAGTGCATATCGTAGAGGCGTTTCTCAGAGCGAGGTCTCCCGGGTTTTAGCACCATTCGGGGAGGCTGGAAGTGCCAATAAAAAGCTTGATAGTGGATTTCAGCGCGTTACAACGCTAAGCCAAGCCAGAAATATTGTCTTTGCTGCAAGACGGAACCCTTTCCATAGTGTCCGCCAGGTCCTAAATGAAGTACAAGATGTTTTGGAAGTTAACCTCACATCGAATACCCCTGAGACCACCCAACAGCCCGCACCAGCAACTTATATGGTGCGAGTGCCTAGAAGAGGACACTAATTGGAATGTTGTTATGTTTACTGATGAGTTGGGGTTCTGTGTATATAGTAATAGCATGCGCTGAAGAGTCTACCGCGAACAGGGGATGCGTGCAATGCCCTAGTTCGTGTACAATTCCGTGCACTTTGGAGAAGGTGGTGTAATAGTCAGGGCTGGGATTTACACTGGAGGACGAACTGGACTCCATATTGTTGAAAGCAACTTCATCGTAGTCCATTATGTCCAAGAAATTATCCAGGAATACACCCCTCAAACCAGGGATCTCATTGGCAGGGATTTTCGATTTTTGGATGATAATACTAGACCTGTTAAAGGCAGAGCTGTTCATCAATGTTTAGAATTTCCCATCTGCCCCTTCCCTCATTGTCAGCAGACCTCAATTCTATTGAGCACATATGGGATGCATTGCAGAAAAGGATTTTTGATCCCCATCCGCAGCGAGTTGACCTGCAACAACTGTATGCAGAATTGCAATACCTATAGTGAAATTCCTTATAGAAGTAGTGACAACCTTTCAACAGTATGTCTAAAAGGTGAACAGAGGCTTAAGCTAACAGAGGCATTTTTATTTTAGTGTTTTATAAATTGCATGAAAATTTATTAGCAATTAGTAATTAACGGATTTTAAAAAATAACAAAATAACAGGTTTTAATTCCATAATTTTGTTACTTTTTAAAATCCGATAATTATTAATTGCTAATAAATTTTCATGAAATTTATAAAACAAAAATGCTAGGGAAAGTAAATACTACAAAATTGGCAATATCCCTATTCATTATTGAACGGCTTATATCTTCATTATTTTATTAAGATGTTATCACGCTCAGTTTTAACAACTGTCCATAATAATTTCGCACTTCTACTAAATTATAAAAACAACTGTTGTAGGATTGTAATTCTATCTTTCCAGACAAAAAGGTGAGTTTTCCCCTTTTGTCTTGTGATGAATTCTCGGCTAATCACTGAAGATGGTGAGGAACCAAAACGCGTCTGACAGATAAAAACAACGATGATAGGCAAACTAATACAACCATACATCAACAATATTGTTCTGCATTTGAATATTTTAACTTCTATCTATTTTGGGGAAGAAAAAATACAATTTATAGTAGTTTTCAATGAAGATATGAAAATAATAATTTCAATTACATAAAAATTTTGTACTATTCGTTTAGAAAGTTTGCATCTCACGTGGGGTTGTTTTAATTTTTATGAGAAATGGATAGATAAATTAAGATGAAAGAGGGAAAGAGAGAGAGAGTGAGGGACTAGTGTAGAAAAGAAATGAAGTTAAAAAAAATATTGAGAGGAAAGGGGTGTTACCAAGTATCACTGTAGGTTAATAGAATCAGTAAGAAATCAGAGCACCGATTTTTTTTTTTAAACCAGCGTCGGTTCAGTAGTTAAACATTAAAATGGAATAATTTATACCTCAGGGATACCCGATTAAAAAGGGAAAATTAACGAGGGAACCAAATGTATATATTAATGTAATTTATAAATTTCGTTGGTTTCGTAGGGGCTGCCCACCCCCCTGGGGTTAATAGGAGGCCGAAACCACCTGGTGGCCGGTGCATTAGACCTTCCATTTCCAGTGGAGCTCGGGTCAAAGCGCAACATCCCTTCCTACGCACACAACTCTGCCCCAGGCCTTTCCATTTGCCCCCAGCCGGAGTGTCATTAAAACTTGTGCCCTCCAACTTTTTAATTTGCCCGACGCAGGGGTGGTGGGTTTTACGTCGAACTGTCCTCAAACGGCTTACCTTTAAAATGTTTTATAAGGGGTGACCGTTTTTTACAGTTTTTTTCTCAAACAAAGACATTACATTGATCTCTCTGCAAGTATGTTTACGCATATAACTGTTTCGGACAAATATAAACAATTTCTGCTTGAAGAGAATGGTAAAAGAATTCAAATGTTCAAGCAAAGAATACTATTTATATAGAAAGAACATGTCTCTCATTACGAATATTGCTATTTGTGACTCATTTATCTGTGAATAATTTCAAGCTAAATGTTAATAAAACATTTGGAAATNGAGGGAGAGAGAGAGAGAGAGAGAGAGAGAGACGCGCAGTGTCTCATTTTATTTTCTTGTCACTGACCGGTGTAAATATGACCATAAATACCTAATATAAAATCAATTTTTGTAAATATTGGATTTAATCGTATCCATATTACTTACTGTAAAATTGGGGGGGGGTTGCATTTTTTTAACCATTGTAAACAGAATGTCGATTTGGTATCAACAACTTGTCAAAACATGTCATCATTTTAGGTCGATTATTTATTGAGAAAGAACCGATATTTGCCGAGAAAGCAATATTTGTACGAGAAGCGCTTTGCCAATTTCCGACGTCGCGTTAAGTTAACAATATCCGCTTGCCAGACCTACTTGACTTAATTGCTAATCCAGCAAGGACATTTACTTGTTGTCGATAAGGTCACAAAATAATTATTGAATGTAGAACTGACTGTCGTTCCGAGGGCATAAACAATTTAGATGTGTTTCTATGTCCACTTTGATTAACTAACCGTGCGTGATACATTGACGTATGCCTGAAAATAGGACAAAAGGGAATTGTAAAATAATTTTTCTACTATGGCATGAATTTTCCGACATTTTAGATAGTAGCCAATATTTGTCCAAAAATGTACAGTTATATCACATTGCCTTTTTGCAAAATGACCAACTCATTGAGAACAGAACTACCACGTTGTATTGTAAGACGGCATCAGCTATATTTTCAAAAAATAACTATAGCAATTTAACACTACAATATAATTTTATACTTACACTACGATTTGTATTTATTTTAATTTCCCTGAAACGTAATAACATGAAACAATACCGAGCTTTGTGAATATTTAAATCAATTATAAACAGAAAATTAACTTAAATTATATATCCTTTCCATGTATGGTCTTGGTTGAGATAAGAAAGTCAGTGTCACGAGCGGGATTCGAACCCACGAACTTCGGCTAAATATGCCGCTAATCTACCACTTGCCTCGATAGCTCAAGTGGTAGAGTATCGGCGTATTTAGCCGAAGGTTGTGGGTTCGAATCGCGCTCTTGACACTGACGTTTTTTTATCTCAACCAGACCTTGCATAGAAAGAATAATTAATTGAAAGAGGTAACTTGGTTAATTGACCACTAAAACGTAAAATAGATTAAATTATATATTTCAAGTTTTTAGTAGTGAATGGATCACAAACGAAAAGAATATAGTGAAGAGAAGCAAAAGATAGAGGATAAAAAAGGAAAAGATACGTATATAGTTAAAGAAGAGGTATATGAATTGATTGGAAAATAGATCTATAGATACATAGTTAGAAAGATAGATGTTACATAGACGTAAAGATAATAGGTACAAAGAGATAGATAAAAAGAGATAGATAGATAGAGATAGATAGATAGATAGATAGATAGATAGATAAAGAGAGAGAGACAGAGAGAGAGAATGTGAGAGAGAGAGAGCGACAATGGGAGGGAGAGAAAGAGAGAAACCGAGACGGAAGGATATTGGGAGAGAAAATAATGGAGTATGGGGGAAGGAAAGAATGGGACAAAGATACAGTAGATCACGAGAGCAATAAAGAAAAAAGGGACAGAAGAAAAGAGAGAGAGAGTAAATAAATATTTGATAAAATTTAAAAAAAAATCATTTACCAATATCATTTGGCGCAAATAGAATAAACGTAAATTATTCTAGTGTGTCATGGATTTTAACCTTTCGTATGGTGTGGACTTAAGCGATAATAAAAAATCGTTCTTCCATGTTTTATTATGTCGGCAGAAAGTGATTTTAAATATCTTCCACCTTTATTATTGAGAAAACCGTCAGTGAATTCAGACAATGGCGTCTGATTCTAGAAGCTCGAGTTTATTCTTTCCAATTTTCGTATTGAGTTTTCCACCCACCGGCCGGAAAATTCTGGTTAACGCTGATATAAAGCTGTCTTCAACTTTTCTCTCTCTCTCTCTCTCTCTCTCTCTCTGTGCGAGCACCCTCCACTGAGGTTGAGATAATTTGATGGATGGAATGGTAGGGTTGCGCCGGTACGAGAAGGAGGGCCCATATTTATCTTTCTGACTCCACCCCTGATTTTATTTGGTTCCTTTTCTCTCTGGGCCTCCTCTTATGATGAAAGTTTTCAAACAAAACGCAAATTCCAGTTTTAGAGTTAAATTCCTTTAAGAAGATCCCCTCGGATATTAATAAAGATATTACCATTAAAATAATTTGCTCCTCCACCCACTCTCAAAAGAGGAACGTTTGAATTTCTTTAAAAGTTGAAACTGTGTAATAACTTTCGATGAGTAAACAATGGAAAGCTTTCAGTCACAGCTAACTTGCTGTATGGAAATGAATGGAGTCATCTTTTACTAAAGCCTCTTGTTATAAATTTTTCCTCTCCTATCCGGAGAAACTTTTTAAATTAGAATCGTACCGCTGCTGCAGCTTTATCTCTTTATAGCTTTTACAAGGCCCCATTTTTATAGCACCCTCTGTTTTTTTTTCTATAAAAAAGTCTGGTCGTATTTCCCCGAGTTTAATTTTTACAAACTATTTTCACTTTAATTGACCCTTGGAACGAATATGAAATTGCCTTCTATCACCAAATTGAAATTGGAAAAGGTTCTATAATGTACAAACCCTATTATTCGAAAATAAGTCATATTTTATTCTATACAATAAAACTTTGAAGCCAGAATTTTCATTAAATAGAGATGAAAAACGTATTTAATTTTTTGCTGAAATAACAATGCTACCTCATTGTACTGCCTTAAAATATGCATGAGTATAAATGTCAATGTAAGGGAAAAAATCTTCAAATTAATTATTATTAAATACATTATATTTAGTGGTCTCATTGACCAAATTATCCTTTCATTTAATTAACATTTTTACATAAGGTTTTGGTTGAAATGAAAAAGCTAGTGTCACGAACGGGATTCGAACCCACGATCTTCGGCACAATTCGCCGCTGCTCTAACCACTTAAGCTATCGTGACTTCGATCCACTCGGACACCAATTAATTATTATGTAAGTGAACGTGTTTGAATCAAAAACTCAGCATATTGGCAAAACAGCATATTGGAATAAACTGGTTTCATAGCCGTACAAAATTTGTATAAAACTTATTTTGTTTTCAAATTGATACACTTAGCGCGTGAGCAATTTTATAAGATGGAGGGATGGACAGGCAGACAGGCGTACAAAGAATGATGGAGAGGGGCAGAAGCGAGCGGCCAGTGTGAATTTCAAATGTTCGACCGATAGACGGTACACCATTAAAAGGGAGCATCAATCATTTTTTATGTACACCTGCCAGTCGAATTCACCATTAACGGTGAATCAATCATAGAGCTGATACAGTGTAAGAATGAAGAAGGCGAGGGAAATGCACTTTATGATCAATAAGGATACGGATATGGACGGTTGGACATGTTACACGCATCTTTTCTGACAACTGCTCGAAACTCCAAGGAAAACGTATTATATCATCTGCAGTCGATATTCCAAAATATGTTATCTACAGGTACATTTTCGATTATGCAAGTTCACAGAACATAAATGATTCAGAAGGCTGATTTACAAAACAAGCGAAACCAAACGGATCTTTGACCAACGTTGATATTTCACAAGGTTAGTAATAAACTGACTCAACTACTGCCAAGTCGTAAACAACACTGGTTTGTTTCTAACATGCATTCAACATGTTCCCCTTACCTAGAGAATAATTGTTCCAAAGATATTATTCATTTCGCAGTCGAAAGGAAAAGGGAATCCGACGTCCTAAAAATCGTTTTTATTCGTTACATATTTGCATTTTAGCCGGGGGGCAGGTAAAATCGTTTAAGTAAAAATATTTTATCTAAGTGTTCAAATAACTGCCTAATGATATCATTATTAATTTGAATGAAATTCTCTCAGAAAGAAAAATCTGGTGGGTGTAGGATGGATAGTTGTTTTGTAATGATTTTTAGGTTCGTGTACTTTACAAAACCCAACATATAAAAGTATTTTACCATATAAAAACCTTCTGACAGAACTAATAGTATTATTACTATACTAAAATTATGTATCACTCTCCGGCTGACGAATATACAAATATATGCTTTTATATATTTCTTTCGTACTACGTAAATTCGTAATTATTCTTATATAATGCATCTTACCATTTTTATTATTATTATTATCATTATTACAACTATTTACAATAGAACAAAAAAGATAGTGGCGTGGGTGGCCGCAATGGTTTAGGCGTTGACACGGCGCTCATCACTGTAAGGTAAAGGTCCCCGGTTCGAATCCAGCGGCCCCGCATTGGAAGCCGAAAACTTACAAATGAGTTTTTTTTTCAAAACACTGGCACCCTGAGGGTTTATATGACCTCTGCAGTTGCCAACCCTTGTAATAAAACAATAATAAAGATAAAAATGATTACTAGATAAAGGAAAAACAATCTAACTTTAGCCTAAGCATAAGACTAAATCGGAACGATTATAATAAGGTTATTTACTTCAACTTCGGAAATTTTATTAGTATACAGGTTGTTCAGTTATTTGTTACAAACCTTGCCAATAGATTTTACATTCAAACTGGAACCAAAAAGTTTTAATTAACTATGGTCCGAATCTCAACAGTTTTGGAATTATTCCCCTTTTCCTGATTTTTTTAAGATTTCTCTTTTCTTCAAATAAACAATGAAAACTAAAACTAAAAGGTTTTGGACAAATCGGTTAAATTTCCAATAAGATGTGATCAATACTAAAAACTTGTAAACGTTGGCGAAAGAATCGTTTCAGTGACTGTATCACTGTTTATTTGAAGGAAGGTCGTGAAATATTAAAAAAATCAGAAAAAAGGGGAATAACTTAGAAACTGTTGAGTTTTGGACCATAGTTAATTAGGACTTTTTGGTTCCATTTTGAAGGTAGAATCTACTGGCAAAGTTTGTAGTAGCCGAACACCCTGCATAATTATCTTTAAATGTCAGAGAAAAGTTAGAAATAAAAATAGAAATAGCAAAAAAGTTAGTATTAATAAAAATGTCCTTGCCAACTATGCGTCCTACAAAACGATCAACATTAAGCTGAATACCTGGTTAATAATGTCACCAGAATTCTCCAGGGCAATTTTTCGTTCTCTTTTTTTTAAATAGAAACAATATTGACAAGGAAATAATTCAGGCCCATTTAGACGATAAAGCGGAACATTAATTACTCCTGGGATTGAATCGAGAGCAATTAATTTGTGGGGCCGTTGATAAGGGGCTCAAGCAGCTCTCGTTTCTAGTTAGATTGGAGAAGAAATAGAACGTTGAAAGCAAATATCTAAGCCTTTTAACCGGTCCCAGAACCAGAACTGGCCTGTGCTCAAAAGCCGACCGGTTTTTATTTGTATTACCGACAGAAATAGACTTATTACCGGCTTGCCTTTTTACCTGGACGAATGTCTTGCGTAGGTGAATACACGATTTACGCAGAAAAAAATCAAGGCTATTTCGTGCCCTTTGGATTGCTAACTGAGGAAATTATCATAAGCAGTCATTCTAAATTTGAATGAATTTTAAGTCCTCTTTCATAAATCAAATCTGTCCCTGATCTAGTCATTGGCGATATATGCGCCGTGGCATCGGGCTATAACCACGCGATAAAGGAAACATCGGATCTTAATTATTTATTTACTTTTTACATTAACTTTCGACATACACATACCTATTCAAACCTATTTGGATGTACGGATGCCAAGCTTATGGTTCGGCCAAATATCCCACCCAATATTCAAACATTACAAAGTTTCAATCTAAAATTTTAAGATTAATTGTTTCTGCCCCTTTTACATAAACAATAACACACTTCACAGAGATCTTCACATACCAACAGTTTTGTCATACATCAAAACATATTACAGACGTTTTCTCGTAAATTACAAAATCAACTGTAATGGATTTAATAATTAAACTCAAATAGATTACACGACATTTGAAAAATGGCAAAAAGGAGGGAAAATTAGAGAGTTGAGGTTGAGATGGGTGGGAAGTTGGCGTCCGTGCCAGATCCACCAAATATTTTTATATATTTTTACTATGTTTGCCAAATAAATATTCTTTATTTATTAAATATGTATGAAATTATAATGTAAATAGTTTTTGAAATGTTTAAATTGAAAAACAATCCATTATATTTCGTGCCCCGATTGACCAAACAACTTCTTTCAATGAATCAATCTTTAAGTAAGGTATTGGTTGAAATGAAAAAGTTAGGGTCACGAGCGGGATTCGAATCCACGACGTTCGGCTAAATACGCCGCTGCTCTACTTGAGATATCACCAAAAATGGCAAAAAGGAGGGAAAATTGGAAAGGTAGGTTGAGATGGGAAGTTGGTGTCCGAGTGGATCGAAGTCACGATAGCTCAAGTGGTAGAGCAGCGGCGTATTTAGCTGAAGGTCGTGGGTTCGATTCCCGCTCGTGACACTGACTTTTTTTATCTCAACCAATACCTCTCATAAATATTAATCAATAAATTGAAATGCAATTTGCTAGTTGTATATAACACATATACAGTTGTAGATACAAATAAATGAAGTAAAAAAAATATATATAAACAAAAACATTAATATCTCAATAACTCTCAACACGACACACAAAATTTCTATGCTGTGTACATGATTGTAAAAATTCATACTTCTATTTTATACGTATTAGTCTAATTTAAACAATGTTTATAAATCCCAGGCCCTGAAGATGATCTCATTAAAAGCCGAAACGTTGGCACGATAAAGAAAATGTTTTTCTAAACCTACATCACACCAGACCGCATCTTACGATCTAAAATTAATCTTAATTTATTTTGTTTGTGTGAAACACTAGTTATTGTTATAAGAGTGTTCAAAGATGCTACGTGAATATATTTTTATTGTCTACTGTCGGTTTATTTATCTAAAACACCTTGAACTGAGCAATAATCATTGAAAATGATTAGGAATTAGGTCAGGTACGTCTCAAGTGGCCTTTATTATTGTTTCAACTCAGTCACTCTGTAAGCTTTTCTTCAATGTACGGCTAATAAAAAAGGCATCACTACGTACCACTGTAAATGGTGTACAAGTACACATAAATGGGATATAAACAAATCATGACGTATAAACGATTCAATATTAATATTTTTCTATCGATATTCATGAAAATAAAACCAAAATCATAATTACCTTCATTTAACAAAAAAAAAAAAAAAAAAAAAAAAAAAAAAAACAAGTAAATCATAAAATAGTTTTATGCAGTTGGTCATTAATATTCATAAATAATTTATTCGCCCGTAGGCTCACTGAATAATTTAATGACCTTGCGCTTATAAAAATTCAAACCTGACACTAATTAATAATAAATTTACTTCATCAACCAATAAACAATATAATATGAACAAGAAAGTTAAGAAAAAGTTTTAATTTAAGCAGCCAGAAAACAAATAAACCTAATAGAAAGCCTAGAATGTACACATTATTGTGAAAATAAACAGGCCATTTCTTCTAGGTATATATCGGCTATTTTCGTCTTTCCTGAACCCAAGTCACATTAATCTCTTTTCGTAGAGTTTATTTATTACTAATAGTAAAAATAAGAGGCGTGGGTGGCAGCAACGGTTTATGCGTTGACACGGCGCTCATTATTGTAAGGTAAAGATCGCGGGTTCGAATCCAGCGGCCCTGCATTCGAACCTTTCATACTTACAAGTGGGGTTTTTGCAAAAACACCGGCACCCTGAGTGTTTAAATGACCTCTGTTATTGCGAACCGTAAAAATTATCTATGAATATCACCTCCATATCTTGATGTAACTTTTATCATTATTTTAATTTGTCATTAAACAATCAGAGATAAGTACAATTTGAAAGGAAAGAAAACCAATTAGATCTTTCGTCAGGTTTTAAAGGACTTTACTACTATTATTGCAATACATATGGTTAACAAATAAGAACGTCTACTTACTACATGAAAACATACGGCTTTAAACTTTGTCAAGCTGTTAGTTGGTAGTGAATCATGATCTACAATCGTCCATTTATATCGGAATTGTGAATAATCCTCACTGTACAACCTCTAAGTCTGAGTAGTTCTATTCACCATCTCATCATACGTCCGTTTGTTTTATCTCATGCCAGTTCTTTTCCTGGCGAGGGTCAAATGTATAATGGAATTAGGTTCTTGTTTTATAGCATTGTAAAGTGTCCAAGTTAAACGGTTAAAATGGTAATCGCGTTAAAACCTTTCGCCTATTCAAGCTCCCTCCGTCGCTCGTAAGGAAAAACTCTTAGAACTTTTGTTTTTGAGACACAAATATTGAGTTAGTAAATTGAAACGTTTCTAATTAATTCATGACTAAAACATGGAAAGTTTATCCGACTTGAACCTTCCTGTAACTAGCTTAACCATTTCCTTTTGAATAATCACGTTAGTAGGTGTCAGAAATGTCTTTTCGCGTAAATGTGATCAGAACGAAAAATAATGTGAAAACTAAAAGAAAATTAAGCTATAAACTTCTGTTTTGAATAAGAAACAACAATAATGACTCATTTTCTTACTGCTTACTGTGTGTGCACGATGTGTTAAACAGGTATTTTTTGTTTTTCTTGTCGAATGTCGTTTTTTCTATACTTTTCAGGAATTTTTAGTATATCTAATATAATTAATATTTATAATAAAATTTTGAAAAAAGTAAACTAATGTTTCAATACTATTTCATAATTGATTTAAGTAGGTACCTATCACTTATAGAGTTTGGGAGTCTATGAATTTTTAAAAAATCGACGAATCGTTCATCCCTGAATATCACCTTCTATACTTTCCACAAACAAAAAGGATTCGGTATTTCTTTCATATACAAACTAAATAGAATCAATAAAATGTTCAGTTTCTAGTATCAATTTCAGAAAAAATTCTGTTTTTCCTTTGAGATAATGAAAGTATAATATTTATTTTTCATTTTTGAAACATACACATAACATTCAATTTGTAAATTATTAAGTTTATAAAGTTTAATTGTTGATGTTGTTTAGGTGCTGATGCTGAAATTTAAGTTCTCTCAGGATGTTTATATATTTATTTGGGAAAACTATAAAATATGTAAACATAATAAATTATTTTTATGGAATAGCTCTCTCTCTCTCTCTCTCTCTCTCTCTCTCTCTCTCTCTCTCTCTCTCTCTCTCTCTCTCTCTCTCTCTCTCTCTCTCTCTCTGTCTCTGTCTCACTCTCCCCCCCCATGTATATTGTATTATTGTGGACGTTTGTAAATAATACACAATAATGTATGTCTACATAAATTGGTTGGATAGTTCTACACACAAACTTGTTTATGCAGTTATTATTATTTCATTTTTATTGTTTTTACGGAGTTTCTCAACAGCAGAGGTAGTATTAACCCATATGGTGCTAGTGTTTTTGAAAAAAAGACAATTTGTAAGTATGTCGGGTATGAATACACACCTCTGGATTCATCCCGGAAGCTTTGTTTACTTTACACTGTGTTATATAAAGCGTCGTGACAAGGCTAAACCGTTGTGGCCACCGATGCCCCTGTAGGTATTATTATTTATTATTATTTTTATGTAAGGCCATTGAGATACTTGAGCTACCGTTACGATCAAGTGGTAGAGCAGCGGCGTATTTAGCCGAAGGTCGTAGGTTCGAATCCCGCTCGAGACATTGATTTTTTTATCTCAACCAAGACCTTACATATAAAGAATAGTTAATTGAAGTATGTAACTTGATCAATGGACCACTAAAACGTAAATGGATTATTATTCATCTTTGTCTGGAAAGCTCCATAAAATAGAAAACCTGATTCAATTTATCTAATTGTTTACACATACTAATAATCGCATGGCGACCAAAGATTAGTATTTGTATTTTTTCCAAATTGGATAAGCAAATGTTTGACAACCTTACTTAATATTTATTTTATTAATGATATTTCATTTTTTAGCGTACCTTTTTCCTTTGAGGGTTCTTCCTGCTTTAGGTTGGGGTAAGTTGGGACAAATGGCATTTTATATTTCTTGAACTTTTCCGCCATTATAGAAATATTAAGTTTAGGGGTTTCAAGAGTTCAAGCGTTTTATACTTTCTGCTTTAAATTAGTTTGAAAAGATAAATTAATTTATTTTAAACATGTATGCTTAATTAAGTAAGTTGAAATAAGGTTCATGGTAATCCCATTACAGATTATTTTTGTTTTTGTCATTTCATAAAGTGGAGAAAATGATTAAAGCCACCCAACAAGGAGGAAGATGAAAGTAAATTGATTTATGCTTGTAGAATGACGCAGGCCATTTAACTCGATTTTACCGAGCTGTAAAAAATTTAAGGCCGTTACCCGCTCCAGAGTTTACAAACAGGTAATTGTCGGCGTTGACGGCGGTTTGAAAAAAAAAAAAAGCCGAAGAAAAAAGGGAATCAACCGGGATGAACCCTGGTATTGTCCATTGAAGCCGTTAACGCACAACCTTTCCCGTGACACCTAAGGGGATTAATCACACGGAGATTAATGAGTCAATGTTTGTCTTCCGTAGAGATAAAATTCCATCCCGGAACCGACATTTGCCATTCATGATCTTGTTCATTGCTGGATCGGGTCTGAACAATCCTCTATTTAAACGTTCAATAATGAAAAAAGTCATCCGTTGACAACGGACAACAATACAATAGACAATTAATATAATCCGTGGTATTGAAGATAAAGAGTTCGGGATTGGTGAGAAGAATGAGGTTTAACAGCTGCATTTTTTCTTTTTCTAATGTTAGGTTGTGATCGATCGTTTGTCTGTTAATACTCATATTTAATTGTATGAAAAAGATAAAATCATGTCGTACTATCCGTTTTGTAGACTGTCCCCTAGTTTTTTTCTCCTTAATTATTTTGACTTTGCTAGTTAAATACGTTTTGTCCTGATCGATAAATTTGCTTAGATTATTAGATAGAATTAGCTTATTAGATATTTTAATCCTTATATAAGGTATTGGTTGAAATGAAAAAGTCAGTGTCACGAGCGGGATTCGAACCCACGACCTTCGGCTAAATACGCCGCTGCTCTACCACTTGAGCTATTGTGACTTCGATCCACTCGGACACCAACTTCCCACTTTAACCTACCTTTCAAATTTTCCCACCTTTTTGCCATTGTTCGATTGTCGTGTAATCAGGATTCGTTGAGTTGGTGCCCGACTGGATCGAAGCCACGATAGCTCAAGCGGTTGAGCAGCGGCGTATTTAGCCGAAAGTCATGGGTTCGAATCCCGCTCGTGTCTCTGATTTTTTCAATTCAGCCAATACGTTACATAAGGATTAATTGATTAAAAGAAGTTATTTGGTCAATAGAAATACAATGATTTATTAGAGAAAGTAGCTGTAAAATATAAATCTCCCTCTCTCTCTCTCTCTCTCTCCCTCCCTCTCTCCCTCCCTCCCATCCCCACACTCTCTCTTTCTGGTGGATGCTGCGTGTGTAGCTTACGTGAAAACCTTCCAGCTATGCCTTCTTAACAGTTTTTTTTATTTATTATAAATGAACAATTTTTAACAATTCCACTGATATCATTTTTCATTGACAGAAACGATTTTCAATCCCATATCCTTGATTAGCTTTTCTTTTTCAAAAGTAAATCAAGAAAATAAGAAAATTAGACATTAGTTTTGTTTTTCACTCAGAAAATGTTAAAAATTATCCAAACACCGACTCATTTCTCGTATGGTTTGATTGTATTATACTATTATATGTATATATTAAAACCTCAGTTTTAATTACACTTGGCTTATTTAATACAGTTCGTGGTACAGTTCGTACAATTCTTATAATTTATTTTTAATAAAATCATATTTAGCAATGGGGGACCGCGGTAGCCGAGTGGTTAGCATGAGAGACTCTCACGCCGCGGTCGTGGGTTCGATTCCCACCGTCGCCTCTGGCCCTTTTTTCCCGATAACCCCCGATTTGAACACACAAAAATTCGTACCATGGCTAAATATGCAAGATCATAAGGCCAATAATAATAAAAAAAAAATATTTAGCAACTTAATAACTTACATGGTAAAAAACAAAATACAGTTTTATACTTCAATTATTCTGAAAAATTTTGTTATGAATTTCATGATTAAATGGACTATCTATATCAAATACAAGGGCTCAATATTTATAGGAAAAAAGACTAGGGAATTGTTAAAAGAAATATAGCTTCTCTCTCTCCCTCAATGTAAGGGTATCGTACCATATAACACTGTATTAATTTTTTGATCTGGGTATCCTCCATGTTTTGGATTATCTGAAGAGTTGTTTAGGTTTTTCTTTATAAACAGCGTAGGTTTGTTGACTTGCCTCATACTAGTTATAATCCTGACCAGCCACGGAAGATGGCAAAAAGATGAAACTCATCTTAGGGAAAAAACAGGGAAGGTGGGCATACAAAACCACCAGGAAAGACCAAATCACACGTTCCTGTCTGCATATACCTCAAGAAAAAATCTTAAAAAAAACTGCCATGGTCTGGTCGTTTCATGCGGAGTAATCAGGAGGCGGCGCAACTCACCTGAAACAAGAAATAAAAGAAGATATTAGCCTACAAGAAAAATTATTACTGTTGAAAGTTAATTGCGAATGTAAAATTTTTCAGTGCTGTGAAGTTCAGCCCGGTTATCATCATACATGGGCTCATCAGCTTTCTGCACGGTCTTGTTCGTGACTTATGTTCGGTTTCGTGTTGAGTACATTTATCATGTGTGACGACGGAGCGATGGCGGCAAACTCGCTAATTACACTAATTCCTTCAAGTTTGTACTAGTTGTGAAATGGTTCGATACACCAACCTCTTGTAATTTCTTGCCACGGAGGCCGAGTAAGCAATTCGAAATGAATTTAGCCGCCTGCTTAACAACGCAGTTAAAAACGTAGGCATTAAAGGAAATTCAGTTATTGGATTTTTTAAGTTAACAGAGTTTTAATGTTATGAATAAAGAAGAATAAAGAATAATAGGTTTTTATGTATTATGCATGTCAAATTTTAAATGCAAAAAATTATAAGTTTAAAAAATGATCAGCTTTGTTACATTGTAGTATTATAATTTATAATATAATTTGATTACGTAAGAGGAGCAAAAGTAACAGAAATTAGATATACCTAAACAATATAAAAATACTCGTCCTCCGTGACTAATTGGACGGACAAGAGGTAAGCAAAAAACTGGTTAAAGGTGGAAATGAATGATTTCGATTGGAGTGAGGTAGGGAATTCAAAAGGTTGTAGGTATAGATAAAAATGGAGCAACTAAAGAGTTGATTCGTATGAGGAATAGATACAGAAGAGTGGGGAAGAGGCGAGTGAATACGATAGAACACATGAATATGAATATATTTTAATACATATAAGGGTAATAGGAAGAAATTGTTTGAGAGAGGACGGAGACAAAGAAGTATAACCTGCGATAATTGGTGTACAGCTATTTCAAACCACGATACATATTAGACACATGAGATCTCATTGGTAGTTAATATGAACGGAACAAATCAGGCCATGATTTTCTTGAGTCTGTTAATAAGCTCGCTGGTGAGTCCACCGTAGACCAAAAAATCGAAATTGGGAAGCCCAAAGGAGGAGGACCAGCACTTTGTGGACGCTGATTGGATGATTTTAAGACGGAATTGGCGGAGGGTAGAGAAGCAGCTGCGGGAGATTTGGGAACATGTGGTGTTTCCAGGGTAATGTGTGCTAAAGAACAATTCCTACGATTTTGATAGATGGTTAAAAGGAGATCGATGGCTGTTAACACAGAACGGAGGCGGTAAGGATTGGAGGAGAGGACGGAATCCAAAAACTACAACCTATGTCTTACCGATATGAGGAGAGTCCATTTTCACCGCCCGGGGAGCTGATGACATTGAGGTCTACTTGGATTCGTGGGATAGATTGTTGAAGGTCATGAGGTGAAAAGGAGAGATAGATTATAGAGTCATCCGAATGGAGGTGATAAATGCAATATTTTAGGATAGGAATTGATATAACAACAAAAGAGGATGACAGATATATTAGAACCTTGAGTAACTATTAGTGGGGCAGGACTATTTGTGAGAGGGCTAAGACGAAGAAAGGAAACTATCGAACAACATTGTAGGAAAAGGAGAAGTTCAGAAAGAAAAACACATTGATTTATCTTGCCAAAGCTTTAGAAAAATCAAAAAGGGCAATAATAGTATCTTTTTCTTAATCCATAGCTGTCAGAACATCGGTAGATATTTTTAGAACCGACGAAATAGTCGATAAATCATGAAAGCCAGATTGAAGGGGTACAAGTAAGTTGAGATTTGATTTAATTTTCCAAGAGGTTCAGCGAGGCTCTTGATAATGGAAATGAGGCTGAAATCATTGGGAGAGGAGGTATTAGGAACTTTATTTAGAGGATTGCTTTCATCATTTTGGGAAAAGGGGATTTCATAAGGAAAAGTTAAGGAAGGTTAGTTGAAAGGCAGTCCTTGATCAACTTTACTGGTATCCAGTCTGGACCATCTGCGTTGGAGTTTTAGCTCATGACGATATCTATTAATCTATTGGGCGAATTATGAAAAATGTAGTGAAGCGGGCAATGTAAAAACGATGAGGCTTGAATGGAAGGACATCTAGGGGATATTGAGTGTATAAAGGCCAGGGGAATGTGAACAGTGAACAAAATTGGCATTAAAATGTTGGGCAAATTGAGGTGCTTGAGATGACTTAAAGAGGAAAGTGTACGTAGAAGATTCCAGTCGGCTTTTATGTTGGAGAAAGAAACAAATTCGTCATGTAAATAACGCGATTGAGCCAGTCGACAGTTAGATTGCGCCAGGTTACGAAGACGAGATGATCATCAGAGTGACCTGTGCGTCTGGAGCTTCGTGGTCTTCACGTCTTTCCTTAAAACATGTCGTCCGTTAACCAGGGTGCTGGTGGGCGGCGAAATATACGGGTACGGGGAGCATAGTAATCAAGGAGAGAATGAAAAAAAGGTTTCGGGTTATAGAGATTTTTGGTTGAATACAATCACCGCAGTTATCAATATTTGTTTTTCCATCCATTTATGATTGCGTGCAAACTAAATGTAATTGGCCACGAGCGCTAGAATGGAAAGATTGACCCAGAATCGTTTTAACAGCTTAAAAGACCTGATAATCATAAGATACTGAAAGAAATTTTGAGAAAAGATGAATATACACATATGAATAAGAAAGAAGTGTTGACAGTCGACACATGTTGAAAAATGTGGTTGTGAAACACAGGATAATAGAAACTTAACAATAAGGCAATGTGGCAGTAAAAGATAGATCGCACGAATCATCGTGCATGCAATGACTACATATTGCATTAAATATTTCTGAGTGAAAATATAGTGAAAAACCACGGATAGCACTTTATCTAATAGAGCGTATTTTTTTTAAACGGGAAGAAAACGTATATATATTTTCCTTCCAAGAGTATGGTTTTGATATTGTAGTGCAAATACGTTGTATGGGAAATATTAAGAAATTTAAATCCCTGTCAATAAACTGTATCCAAATAATTTTTTCTTTATCCAAGAATTCTTCTTTAAAACAGTTATAATAAAATATAATGCTTATGTTTTATAATAATAATCAATAATAACATATAGCCCAAAATTATAGTTTTATCTGTAAAATTAGTTGCTCCCCAGACATTATAGTGAATATCCCAATGTCTTATTTATTCGGAGGATGATAAACCAAAATATTGACGTAAATTATCCTCAAAAAGGAAAATTGAGAATATTCTCGTTCACCATATCGCCCATCAAACAACACTGATTTGCCTACATCATTTATCATCTGATCTGAACTATCGGATGACATGGGCATAATTTTTAACAAGCCTCAGGGTCTTGATCAACGCCAAAGAAATCAAAGGCCCTAGGACAAAAATCTAATAATAAACACACAATTGGTTTCGTTTTTAAAGCGACACTAGATTATAAATTGAAATGTAAGCCCGATCATCTCGTACATTCACATTTTCTCAACGACTGACGAACTAAAATTATATAATTACTCAATTAATTATACAGAATTTTTTTCGAAATGAAAAATTTGTGTCACAGGCGGGATTCGTACCCAAGACTTTCGGCTAAATACGGCGCTGCTCTACTACGTGAGCTACCGTGACTTCGATCCCCGTTTATTCCAGTTGTAAACAAATCGTGGCTTCATACAGAAAAACTTTTTATTAACGACTACTGTGCTACATTAGCGAGACTGTGCGATTCACTGGTGTGAATATTTTAGATTAATACTAACTTTTTAATTACATTTATGCTTACTTTTATATTGGAATAAACGGGGAGTCGAAATGGGAAGTTTGTGGCATGGGCGATCGAAGGCATAGTAGCTCAAGTGGTAGAGCAGCTGCGTATTTAGCCGAAAGCGGGTTCGAATCCCGCCTGTGACACAAATTTTTCATTTCGAAAAAATTGTGTATAATTAATTCAGTAATTATAAAATTAAGAATAAGCGTAAAAGTAAAAAAGAACTAAAATTACGTATGATCAGATCGACCAATGATTCCAGTTGATAACTAAATCACAAAACCATCAAACCTTTGACCTTGAAGTTAAACTGTTTCTTATTTCTTCAAAATTGTATACATGTGTATATTGTGGTAGTAGGTCATCCAATGTTTAATAAATCGTGTGATTCATCCTTTATAAGATGATCAATTACTATCGGACGATGACTCGGGCCAGTTCGTGGACAATAACGCTCAGATTTCCACTATCAGGCTTGAAAGAACAACTTTACATTCATTGCTCATTAATTATAATTAATGATATAATATATTTATACAGTATTCATTACCATAAAATTATTTTCACAATGTAACATATAAATGTTAACATGTAAATTTGAAGTTAAAATAAAAGAATCTAATAATTAACTTTTGGATTCGAATGTCTACAACAGTTGCTTTCATTTCGAATAAAAATATAGTTTTTAGTTTTTGACTGTTGAAAGCTTCTCTGATGAAACTGGTTACCGTTCACGGACAGGAAATGCTAATTCGTACCCCTTCCCCTCTTTCCTTGATCACGTGGTGTTGAATTAGATACGGCCATAGGACATGGGTGAGTTAGCACCTGCAGTTCCGAACAGTTACCAAGCACATCCCAAGTTTCAAAACCGCACCGAACCCTCCTCCCTAAGTCGTTCCAAGTTCCAAATAGGCCTAAACTACGGCTATTGAACTGTCCCCGTTAACGATCAAAGCGTAAATCAAAATTTAAACAAACGTTATCATTGGGCGGAAACAAGGCGTTTTCGCTTTAATTGCCTTTCCTATTGAAAATATCTGTGTTTATTGGACGGCGTGATGGCATTCATTCGCTTCCAATTAATTAGGAGAACGCAGAAATCTTGATTACTTGGTATCGGAGTTATCGTTGAAAAGGGAGAAAAAAAATCAGCGATGATATGACATCTCTCAATCATAAACACATCCAAATTTATATGAATTATTAAATAATTGATTATTTTAATCTCTTTGTCATTACTATAATATATAGATACTATTCCGTAGACATTAACACAGAACAGTATTACAAATTTTTCTCTTTCTTAAACGTTCGTTTCCCCGGCACTTTCTCCATTCTCTCTCTCATCCTTATTAACTCCCTTTATTGCTATCTATTTCACTTACCCCCAGTTTTATTCTTGATTTATCTTCTACAATTCTTCTTTCACTCTATTTCTCTCTGTTATTCTGTTTCTCTATCTCTCCCCCTCACTCACTTTCTTTTTCTCTACCTATCTCTCTTATTCTCTTTGTGATACAATTCCTTTATGTTAATCAATTTTTCTACCGATCTTCGTCCTTTATCTCACAACTCCGTTTGAAGTAATGTCTGTATGTTACTACATCAGTTTTGCGAGCATCTCAATAGTTTTCCCTTCTTTCGCTTTTTAATTATCAATATTTTGAATAATCTCTCCTCGTCCTGTTGTCTCTCTTTGTCTCTCTTACTCTGTATATTTCACTTTATTTGTTTTTCTAAGACACACTCTTCTTTATTACTCTCTTTCAGCCAATTTGTCTATCGATCTTAATTTTTGTAAAATAATGTGTTAAAGTCTGTCAGTATAATTCTACAGTTTGCTCGATTTTTGCTATTATTATCATCAATATTTTTCTAATTCCCTCTCCCTGTATCCCTCTCTCTCTCACTCTCTCTCTCTCTCTCCCGCTCTCACTCACTCCCGCTCTCACTCACTCCCGCTCTCACTCACTCCCGCTCTCACTCACTCTCNTCTCTCTCTCTCTCTCTCTCTCTCTCTCTCTCTCTCTCTCTCTCTCTCTCTCTCTCACTACACACACACACAAACGAACCTGTTTTCTTTCTCTTTATTTCTATTAAAGCGTCTTGCGCAAACACACACGGTCTCACATAAAAAACCCATCACTTCACGGATATTATTCGTGTACCTTTAGTATCTCTTAACAGTATTCACTTTCTCTTTCCCTTTGTCGCAAAAATCCTTTCAGATAAACCAGAACACTTAAAAATGTACTTAAGCTGTGATAAAACGGAGTTGATGCTATCGTCGAGGAGAAAATTTTCCGCCTTACCTCGGCCGCGGCTTGTCGTGAGAATGTTCTCCTACTTTCTTCTAATGAAATTCCCGCAATTCATTTCCAAGAGGACGAGCCGGTTGGTCGGCTCTGTTATAACTTCTAAGTACATAAACATGGTTGGTAATTGTTTAAACAAATAACCGTGAGAGGATCCAAGGCCTAGTAGGCCAAGTGGTAGAAAGTGACTGAAAATCGATTGCAGGATTGTTAAAAAAACAGTTACCAAACCGGGTCGAGACACTTGAGACATCGAGAATACATGTAGTGAATGCTACCTGTTGTACTCAGTATAAATCCTATATATTAAATATTCTCTATTTTATGCGTTAAGCGTGTTTCATTTCGCCATTTTCGTAGGTGGATTTGGTTTTATGTTATCTGTTTATGTTAGCCATAAAGATAACAAATGTATAGAAGAAAAACATTAAAGAAAATGTGTACTTCAATTTAACGACTATAAGAGAGAAAAGTAACAAAACATATCCTGTACTGTATTGTCCTAGAGTGTATATTATATTTCAAGAAATATTTATATTTCAGACAGAGTGGTATATTGTTTCTGTCCAAGCCCTAATAGATGTTGGAGCAAATTGTAGTTCTCCATTTCTTCAAACTTCACCGAAATAAAAGGATATTTCTTGGCAACTGGTTCAAAGGTTTATTTGCCTTCCAGCCTGTTTTATGCCGAGAGAATACCAATATTTAGCTAATTGGCGTTGAGTTTCCTTTGATGCTTTGAATTGATTGAAGCTTAAAGCTCTTAAAAGTAAGAAGGTATTTTTTAAATTTTATCACCTGTCAAAACTTGATTGTAATAATTTTTAAAATTTCAAGAGGTGAAGAATTTTCTAAATATCACGTGGTAAAAAAAGGGCAGTTGTTTTATATTTTACGTGAAACTTCTTGAACAAATATCATTCTTTATTTTATTTTTAATAATCCATACATATATCGTTAAACATCGACATTATTTAATTGAAGTGTAGATTTTTTACCATAAGAGGATATCGTTTATGCATTCAATGTAAGAAAACAGAACGTGGTATGTAGGAAAACTTTGTTCCATGGGTTTAAGAATTTATATTGATAGGTACCGTCAAAGAAAAGATAAAATATTTCGTTATCTTATCGATATAATATAGATATTTTTGTATTACCTGCTGTCGAAAGGCATTACTAGTGAAATCCCAATGAAAAACTACAGTTACCACCATGAAAACGTCTGTATAAAATATGATAATTATAGTAAGAAAATAAAACTTAATTCTACTTGTTCAAGAGATGAAGAAAATTCAAAATGATAAATACATTGCCATAATTATGTAGATATACCGGTATTGCCAAATTTCGCGTTCTAACTGAAATCGATTTTCAAGCAATAAAAACCAATAAAAAGTTCTGCTGTCATATTTTTTTGGGTGGATCAGCGTCGTAAGAAACACGAACATCATCTCGATGTTCAAGATTTTTTATCGATGCAAAATTACCGAGGCCACATCGATACTGCGAAATATAGCAATCATACTAGTAAAGAAAACCAACAACGTACACACGTGTACAGTTACTGTAATTCCATCTGCCATTGAACATTCATGATATGTAACAAAATCATGATGTAGTTAATCTAAATTTCAATCTAAATCTAAAAAATACAAATTATTTTGATATTATCATTTGAGAAAATCACTAAAGCAATTTAATAAATTTCTTTTATTACACACGTAAAGGGAAAAAGGAGTTGAACTGATTAAGAAATGTCTGAATGTTAAAATTTTAAAATACAAAAATACAATTTGTAATGATAATAATAATAATAATAGTAATAATAATACATATGGGGGGGGGGTTCGGTGGCCGCAACGGTTTAGGCGTTGACACGGTGCTCATCACTGCAAGGTAAAGGTCCCGGGTTCGAATACAGCGGCCCTGGATTTGAACCCGATATAACCAAATGTTTTTTTGTTTTTTTTTCAAAAACCCCGAGGGTTGAAATAAACCTAATAGAAAACCTAGAATGTAGACATTATTGTGAAAATAAACAGACCATTTCTTCTAGCATCGGTTATTTTCCTCCTTCCTGAACCCGTCACATTAATCTCTTTTCGTAGAGTTTATTTATTACTAATTGTAAAAATAAGGGTCGTCAGTGGTCGAAACGGTTTAGGCGTTGACACGACACTCATCACTTTAAGAATAAGGTCCCGGGTTCGAATCTAGCGGCCCAGCAGTCGAACCGGACATGCCTACAAATAGGCTTAAAAATACACCGGCACCCCGTAGTTGATTGAACCTCTGCAGATTTGAACCCCTGTAAAAACCTAGATAAAATAAATACAACTATGTGATTCACGAGAAAACAGGCAAAAAATGAAAATTTACGAGTCTGGGTGTAGGGCCAGAAATTAAACTCACCCTGTATGTCGTAATTACTTTCTCATTTTTATTTGTTACTGATTCGAAAGTAGTTGTATTTTACAGGAATATATTGAAACGTTTAAGAAACTGTGACACCATTTTAAATTAAAGTGGATAGGTGAAGTAGTTATTACCTAAGATAAAAGCCCAGTTATAATCAGCCACCAGTAGATAATCAAGCCACACTAAAACACAATATTATACGTTTGCGTTTTATTCGATAAAAACATGTCTTTAAAAAAATAAAATAAAACTATAATTGCATGTAATATAATTTAATCTACTGATAAACACTTGGAAGAAGACTGGCTGGTATAAAGATGATTAAGTTAGTTTCTTTTAAATATTTAAAGGGTATACTTTTATTTAATGATATGAAATAATAACCGAAAAAGAGAGGGTGAGGGATTTTAAGTCTGCGTTGTTAAATAAAGAAATAATAGCCTGGGCTTAGCCCGATCCCCCGGGTGTCGACGTGCCCTGGAGAGGACAGACACAGAGAAAGACCCCCAGCCCTTCGTCAATAAAATATGTAATCTTGGCACGCGAGCTCTTACATGCCACACTCCTAAATATTCCACGATCCGCCCCTTTCCGCTCATTTCCTGAGCCGACGGAGAGAAAAAATATATTTTCCACTGTCTTGATTGATTATGTAAATGTCACGAAATCTCGTGACTCCACGACAGGCACAAATCGACGTTCCACGTTGACACCCGGACTTTTTTTTATCTGTGTTTGTTCTTTAATCGTCATTTACATTTTGTGTTGTACACATTATTGATCGCTGTCGCATGTCAGATTGAAGAAAACAGTTGTAATTAAAGTTTAATAAAATAATAACCTTGTCTAATCGTCTTACATTTTCAAGCTAAATAAAATTATTTCCCTGAATTATTAAAAATGTCATGGTGTTTTTGCTTACCCAAACAAAATAGAACATTGAGACCAGCTTTCTTTTATCAGAATAATAAATGCATATAAATACTTGATGTCCCAATCTAGCTCTGGAAATGAATGATGGATTGTATTGTACAATTTTGCGATATTGAAAACAAAATATCTTCAACAAAATATCAAACTGGTCCAGTAATATCTTAAGTACTCTGTTGAGAAGGATGTATATATGTATAAGGCAAAATTTAACGAATTTAAAGTGACAAATACATCCAACATCTGATCATCAGTATAAATACGAAGAATGACGTAAAGTAATGGTGCAATGCATTGAGTAATGGCAGAAATTTTGGACTTGAGCACCATGCTGGGGCACCTGTCTTTCCTGTATGTTGTCAAAATGAGCATAAAATTTCCCATTGTATTATAGTATACTTGGCCATCTCAACGGATAGAAAGCCATGAATAGGTAGTGGATCAATGAGGACAGTGCGTTTTGTTCATTAATGACAAAACTGCAGTTACTGCAAAGAAGATTCCATTGTTAGGAAAATACACATTACTAGGTTGACTTTTTTCGGTGAGATCTCTATGGATTAATAAAAATGATCTTTTAGTGATCTTGGATCACTAAAAAATAGTATAAAACGGAAACACGTCTGACAGACCAAAGCAAAAAGCTTAGTTTTATCATAATGTATACACGTACCGGGAGAGAACAAGAAAGAGGTTGAAAGGAGAGGGCTGGGGGAGGGATGAGAGAAGAGGAAGAGGAGGATAAGAGAGAAGAGAGGAGAGAGAGGGAGAGAGAGAGAGAGAGAGGGATAGGGTGAGAGAGAGAGAGAGAGAGAGAGAGAGAGAGAGAGAGAGAGAAAGTGTAAATATCCAACATGTTTACCTACTGTTAAATACTGTTTCATCAAACCTACAGGCCCAGTCACAGGAATAATTTGTTTTTAGTTTGAACAAAGAGACCCGTAAGACTGCTCTAACAAAAGAACGAAGAGGAAAATTTTTCACGTTTAAATTTGGGCCCGTCCGATTTCGCTTTTACCAGTCGGTATCAAATACCATAGATTGATAGAATTTCAGCCAGTTGATAGCACATCAATACTCATCAGGGTCCGCTGGTTCTCGACGATTCTTCTCGTTCCTTAACTTGAACATCCGAGGTTGCAAGAAATATTCACCAAATTTATCTTCAGTTGTATAATCCATATTATTTAATCCAATTCAAAAATAAGGAAAAAGAGAGAAAGTGAGTAGAAGATAGTGAGAGAGTGGAAAAGATGGAGATAAAAAGAATTGAGAGAGAGAAAAAAATTGATAATTATTGATAGATAATAATGAATATTTACATCTCTTTAAAGGGACTAGTATTTAATAATATTCTAATAGATATTATTTCATCTATCCTTTAAGGAAAACAAATAATAGAAAGCTGTATTTATGTATTACACATGTTTATTACGATTATGAAATATTTTTTTTCTAACAAAGAATTGTAATAGCAATAATATAAAATCTCAGTGAAACTTTTAATACTTATTAGCTAAAACACAAGCTCAGTTTAAATAGCGACGTGATAATTTTCATTATTTGTTTTACAATTAGTTCAAAAGACGCGTTTAGAGCGCTTGACAGCAAATTATACTTTCCTCCTTCAAAACTTTTCCTTTGACAGGATTACCAAGGTGCTACACTGCTCTATTTATCTTTCAAGGTGAGAGCCGTTGCTGGCGGAAAAGGATTTTTCTTAAAACAATTCATCAGTATTTAAACAAGGATAATCCCAAGGACCCCGCCCACGGCCTCGGCATAAAGCGCCCAACCTATCAGATAACCCTAAATACAAATCCGCTTACCACCTCTTCAACGAGAATGGGCCTCGCTGAATCCGCAGTCTATTTAACAGCGAATTTAGCTATACTGGAGTGGGATAGAGCAACAAAACCTTGCGAACTTACAAAGAGGGGCTTATTTTCCACGGCCGAATGTGAATGCGATTGGATTTTATGGCATTAATAAAAAATATAAAAAACCCCGGGTGCAACAGTAAAAAGTGTTCCCTTTTAACTTGATTTAACGCGATGTTCAAATGCTTTCTGGCTTCGTTTGCATACGCAACGAGGATTAACGAAAAAAGTTTTCTATTACGTGCCAGCTCCTTTTACCACCCTTTTGCTATACTCTGTTATTTAAAATACCATTTAGATCATTTTAAGCCTGCTTTTATTTGAAAGTTTTCTGAACTAGAAACAAAACCAGAATCCCGTTTAATTTATTTTAAATTACTGCTTCAATGTATGTTTTAAAGATAGAAAAGCAAAACACCCACAACTTTACAACGTTAAATTGAATGTTGATTCAACAAAACAACTCATTTTATTGAGGTTTTACAGTAATTATTTATCCTGTTCAACCTCGTTTTTCACTCATAATTTTGCTGCTTATTAATTTAAGAAGAAAAAAGATATTGTACGAATAATTATTAAAAAAAGTTTATTAAGTGTAAAGTAGGATTTTAGGACTAGATCATAGGTAAAAATGGAAGACCCATTATGCTTTCTTCACATATGCTCTGGGGTACTCATAGAATTCGAAGCAAGCCTTAGATCGGGTATGGCACTTCGAGCCACTGTAGAAGCTTAGCATAGAGAGTCTTTGTTTTCACCAACTACCTTATCATAAAATCCTACTTATCAGATTTCAAGTCATGAGTGGTGCTTTTCTTTCTGCTGGCGATGAATGAAAAGGAACCCCCAAGGATGTATTTTAGGACCCATCCTCTACTCGGAATACACCGCAGACATTCTGTAACCTCTCTGAAATTATCTTTTCGCATGGCACTGCTATACTTTGATCCATCTTATCTAGAAGCCAGTAAACATATCATATCTCTTGAGCAGTGATTCAAGCGGTTTAATATGACAGCCAAGCTTTTACAGTAAACGTAAAAAAAGGTGAACATGTTACTTTTAACCTTTGAAGGACAACCACTGCTCCCTTATCTCACAAGGTAATGTAGTACGATACCCTCTGCTACAAATACAGAAACGACTTCCATGGAATCCACACACTCGACTTAAAAGACAAGAAATTATAAAATAGTCAAAATCCTCTCATCCTCCAAACAAAAGTGACAGCGGTGTTTTTTTTTTTTTTTTTATTATCAGTTTTACCCGCTAAACGCAATAACAGGCTAAACAAAACAAAATGATTACAATATTAAGGATGTAGAAGGTTATAAAGCCCAGTGTCTTTCGCACTTCTAACGCAAATGTAAAAAGAGTCAGGTTGCAATCTGTACGTATGTAAATATTTGGTTTTTCTTCTTTCTTCGTTAATAAAGTCAATATGGACGTATGAACTAAAAGTCTGTTTACTTCAACTGATGCTTCAGACTTATTAAAAGAGTCACACGATTTAAAAAAACCACCCAGTTATATCACCAATCTGAGACAAATTTGGGCATAAGGAATTATGAACATTACAACCTTCAGCATATCCAATCCTTACAATCCAAAATCGTCCTAACTATTCTAACTATCCAATTTCGATCTTACACAATGCCTTGAACATACAATGTGTTCTTGAAATAGCCAAAAACAAGAGCAAGAAGTTTCACAAACAATTTATACTGTCATACAAAACTTCATGTTAAAAACCCTCCATTCCGCACCCTTCCAGATATTCCTCACACGTAAGTTGAAAAACGCTTGATGTTAGATGGATTTATACCGTTTTTGGAAGAATTTATCTACCAAAATTCTAAATAAACCTTCGGGTTTGGGTGAGAAGTTACAAATCCAAAAATAGACTAATCCTAGCAGATTATCTTAATACAGTAATAAATATTTAGCTTCTATAAACTAGATAATTTACAGATACGTATACATATTTTAATCTCTCCGACGGACTCCATGGTTACCAATCGGTTTACCTATGAGATTCCATTTCTGTTTGTTTCTTATTTCTTGCTATGTATTTTTCTACTTCGTTTGATATGAAGATGAAAATATCTGTGTATTTATCTTTTGACCAACTACATATTTTTCATTCCATGTTTCAACAGAATATCCATGTAATTACAGACACTTGTTTGTATACATATCTATTCACCTGAATCAATCTTAGCTAAATTATATGGAGATAGTGAGATGCGGTCTGGTGTGACGTAGGTTTTAGAAAAACATTTTCTATATCGTGCCAACGTTTCGATCTTTATTGAGGTCATCTTCAGGGCTCAAAGTGTTTGTTTTCTGTGTAGATGTGTCATTCTTGTGTGACAACTCAACACGACATACAAGTTGGCACGATAAAGAAAATGTTTTTCTAAAACCTACGTCACATCAGACGGCATCTCTCGATCTTCAAATAATCCTTATCTAAATTGAAGATAAGTATCTAATATATCTGTATATAGTCCAGTAAACCGATCTTGATTGTTCTATCTGAATGCAGATTCTTCTTATTAACAATTATATCCATATCTTGTCAATAATCCTAGATTCTATTCTGTTTATTTATAAATACAGGAGTTCTGAAGATCGAATTACGTGTTGGGTGACGCGGAAGACACCCATTTACAACATGTTTTTCATTATATAATAAATTAAAAAGCCATTGGCATGCTGATTCGGACCTAGAACCGCTAGCCTGGCAAGCCTCTCGGCCACCTTGATCCCAATTTATTTATAAATATATTTATTGATACATAGCAGTAAAAACTATTATTATTTATATACCTAGTGACGTGCTATACTCGAAAATAATCGATACCAGTACTCGAACGAAATATTCGATACTCCTCAAGTATCAATAGAAATTATTCGATACTAATGAGTATTTACTCATATGAATACTTTTTGTTTATTCATAAATGATCAACTTACTATTGTGGACTTTGGTTAAAATACGCTCATGCGTTAAAATAATCGAGGTTTCATTTTTTTTTCATTTTTAAGAATTTTTTCATCCAGTGGGTTCGTAGGTAAGAACAAGCTGCCCACACATTTCAACCTAATTGATAGTTAAATTTTAGCGTTATCGAGCTTTGAGAAAATTTATCAACGGGTGTTAGGTTTTGAAATGTTTGAAAAGATAAGACCTATTCCCACTGTATTCCCCAGAGTTTACAAGATGCCGACGATTCAATTTTCTTAGTAAAATAACCTCATTCCTTACTTTTGCGAGGAGACATGCTTAGGTATCAACCTACGAGAAGGAGGAGAACACATTTTAAGGTCTTGAAGACAAAAACATTTTATAAGAAATTACTGAAATTGAAAGTGCGAGGTGCGTCGCGGGAAAGAATTATGACTTACCAGAATTGCCATCAGAGTTACCAACCACCAATTAAAAATCTCAATAAACTTGTTGACATATATAATAGGCGGTCTTGACAGTAACTAGTCAATTCCCAGTTTGATGAGAGGTGTTTCGAACGGTAAATAACAATTCGATATTACTTGAACACTCGACGAAAAATCTATTTGAGTATATTTTCCGATACTACAAAAAGTATTCGATACAGTACTTGTATCGAATGACAATGTTCGATACCAAAATTACTCAGTGTCGAAAGAAAATACTCGATACTTTACTCATATCGATTGGTATCGCACGTCACTAATTATACCGTATAGAACTACCAATAAAACTTTGATTACATTTTTATTGCGTACAAAGTAGTTATATTTGCTTGAGAAATATTCGCACGCTTATGGATTGCGAAACTCATAAAAACACATATTTTGAAAAAATTTGTCGTGAACCCTTTTTGTTTAATAAATTATTTTCTCTTTAACTTTCGATGTATTTATGTTACGGCAGATCGATATCTATGCCGAATGATTTAAAAGTATGTCGATTATCATATATCGTGACTTTAGAATGTAGTGTTCAGCAGATGAATGTGAATATATTAAAGCTATTTGTAACGCAGCGCGTGACACTGGTTGTCGCCCAATTTCAAATATTTAATCCATATTAACCTATTTTGTCATCCGACAATCGCTAGACAAAAAACAAAACAAAAAACCAAGATTGAACTTCAGTGTAAATTAGTATTCTCTCTTTTATCGGAGAGGTGAACGCCTCTTGCACAACCGCTCACGCTCGGTCGTCCAATCTAATCAGCGGCCAATATTTGTTTAAACGAACAGGCCAGGAGAACGCCACGGAATTTCATGGGTTTAAAAAAACAGCCTCGGACGTTCTGGAAGTTTGTTCAGTTGGTACTCCGCCGATAAGATGAGACGTGGTGCAATCAATCGACAGCTTGTAAGAAACCCAGATACGTTTCGAAAGAGGTTTTTTTTTTTTTTTTTTTTCAAAACCGACATTACAACTGGCAGAGCAATTCCGATTCAATGAGATTCTATCGTTGAATTGTTTACTCTGACAATATTGTTCACATCCTCAGAAAGGGTTAGTCTAAGAGGCCTTGATACTGACAGTCTTGAGTTGTTAAATTGTTGTTCTGCGTTCAGAAAATCAGCATCAAAAAAAGTGAAATTGTTTATTTAAATTGCCTTTTCCTGTACGAATATTCTCGACTAATAATCTTTGCCAGTCGGAGAAACTGAACATTTAGTCGGAAAAATGTCAAAAGAACAGCTTTAGCAGGTAAATCGGTCTATTCATATCAGTTACGACCAAATTAAATGGGTTCAACTCAAATAGGAGAAGGCCGTTGGATAGCCGTTGTGGTTTTAAGTTCAAAGCGTCTTTTTTTAGGGTGTTCTATCCCACTAAAAATAGGGATCATTTTAAAGGAAAACCCTTTCATGAATTAACTGTTTACACTCTAACTTCCGCAAATTTACCAAGACAGTCTGAGAAGACTTTTGTCAGCGATTCTATGTGGTTTAATCATCAACCTCTTCCAAAATTAACTATCTCTAAGACGACGAAAATCAAATAAATAAATTTTTTCTTGAATCTATTTTTCAGCCTTTGAAAATATCTTATTCGTACCAACCAATAACTTTCAATAGTCCCAGTTTTGGTGTCCGTTACCTGTCCTAAGTTCGAATATCGGCAGATGCCATGACTTATTTCAAACTTATTCAAAATGGTTTAATGTCACGCGGTTCGATCTCACGACTTCCAGCATTATACGATATAGCTCAAGTGGTTGAGCACCGGGGAATAAAGCCGGAGGTCGTAGGTTCGAGTCCCGCTCGTGACACTAATTTTTCATCTCAACCTTCTTTACATAAAAATATATCTTTGCATATTATATACTAAAATGGTTAAGATAACTAATAAGACATGTTCAAGTGGTTTGATCTCCGCAACACCCAACGGATTGCTGGACATTTAGTCCTCCTGTATTTACTGTTTTAAACTTTTTAACTATTTAATTAAGTATAAAAATATCCGAACATTTCTCTCAAAGCATTGCGAACAGTCGGAAGATAGAAGTAAGCAAGAAATATCTACAAAATTATTGGACACAAAACTAACTAAAATTCTGTGAACCTTTGTGACCGCACGTTCTCGCTTTTTAAAGTTCAGGCTCTCCACTTTCTCTTTCAGATATTTCTAATCAGCTTCTACTTATTTCCAACAGTATTTTTTACAGTGGCCGAAGCAAACTCTTTTAACGAAGATAAACAAAATTTTCAATAATTAGTACATAATATCAGGAAAACGTTTGACAAAAGTAAAAAATATCTTTTCCTACCAAATTTTATTTATGTATATTTAGTCTCTGGCTAAAATTGTGCATAAATAAATATTATTTTAGGTAGAAGTTCTTTGAATGAATGATGCTAACAAGCTAAAATATTATGAAAATAATTATAATTGGAACATATATCACATCGAGTTATTACATACGAGGATAAATAACTGAAAGTTGTCACTTGGCTGAAGTTGATACACTTGCAAGCGGAAAATAACTGCACCGAAACAATTTTCCTTTCTGTTTTGGTCTTTTAATTGGTTAGGAAAGTTGGAAGAAACTCATGCAGTTGTGGTATATAAAGAATCTATGAGAAGTGATGGACATCAAATGGAGATAATAACAGAGTATGAGTAGTACAGAATGAGAGATCAACAGACTAGAAAGAAGCGAGAAAAAAAGAAACGAATGTGGTAGGAATGAGGAAGAGTTAGAATTGGGTAGATAGGTAGTAATAGAGATAGGTTAATAGATAGAAAGAGTTAGAGAGCGAGAGGAAGGAGGAAGGGAGGGGGAGAGAAAGAGAAAGAAAAATAGAGAGAAAGAGAGAGAGCGAATGAGAGGGGGAGGGGTGAGAGAGTAACCGTGGACATTATGATCCAATTTTGATCAGATGGACAAGGTAATTCGTGAGGGAACGACTTCCAAACACTAACAGGATGAGTATGGCCAAACAGACGATTGTGCTTTTTAAGCTTCTTTCCGCCTTATTCCACGCAACTGAGACAGGTTTGTTGAATGCATTCCTATCACCTAAACCCTATTGCAAAAAAGAGTATCACCAAAACCTGAAGATACGCAACGCAAATGCAAAACATGTCCTGTGTGACGCTGAAAACATAAGCGAGTCTTTTATGCCAAGATCAAAAGTTACGATGTTCCAGCAGCTGTGCGTCCTGCAAATATGATACGGTTGGCTTGATGTCATGGCCTCCCTTTGGACATAACACCAAATCTCCAGAGACTGTAAAAGTTTAATAAAGCCTAAACATTTAACCTTAATGAAAACTTCTTCTTTATTTATTATGTACTAATTTTGTCGAATAAATCAGCATTTTTTTATGTTTAGTCTTGTTCAACTAAGGTCACATTGCAATCATCTCGAGTACTCAATGTGACCGGTCATTACTGCTCTAACCATCCATCACGCGTATAAACAACTACACCGAAATAGAAGTAAATTACTTTCTAAATTGCATTTAACTGCCATCAATTGAATTACAAGTTTCAATTTAAATTTATTAAATTAAAACTTCTTGGAAATGTTGAACGTTTGTCCCAAATAAAGTAGATAGCCTTTTGTTTTATATCCTGCCGATTATTTATACAATATTATTGTCACAAGCTATGCGAATTAGTTCATTCATGTTGAATGAGTGAAACACCCAGTGAATTTATACATATGACGAAGTTGCAATTTAACTATTTTATTTGTTATTTGATCTTGTTACCAAACATATTCCTGCCCGTTTTGTTGTTTACATTAATTGATCATAAATGAAGAATGTCGGTTATTTTTTGAACTAAACACAACAATTTATTTTTATGCAGTACATTTCAGTTGTTTATGCATTTCGTGCGTCTCTGGTTCCTCTTCAGAGCGTGCTAATTAGCTAAATTGAACTCATCATACCAACCACCAAATTAAGTTAAAATTAATTTAAAAAATAAAATTTGAATTAGTTGATTTTGTTTTTTGATGATGGTTTATGTATTACAAGTTCCTCATAATTTTTTATATCCTGATAATATATTACTGTATTTGATAATACGCCTAGTTCTTGCCGAGTTCCCCATGGGTTACCTGGGTACTTCCAAGCTTAGTGAATTCCATCCCAGCTCATTTCTCTGTTCCTATTGCCGACCATTCATTAAATTTCTACGCATTGCTTGGCACTATAAATTTTTATTTACTAGCACTTACACTAGCATTTCATTTTAAAAATTCTCACTCGTTCTTAACAATGGTTTGTATTTTATTCGTTCCCTTTTGCCTTGTGTTTTTCTTTTACATGTATACTTACACAATATTTCTATTTTTACCTAGTTAAGTTTTACATTCTATTGTATCTTTCTCCCCGTCTTTCTCTATTGATTTCGATATATTTCTTGAAAATCCTAAAATTCTGTCGAGGGAGAGGTCGTGGGATAGAAGAGAAGAATATAGGGGTATTCACGATGCTTGTAATATGTTAACTCGTGTTAACTCGAATAAAGAAATGTCCAGTAAGATCGTGAACGACCCCCTTCTTTTCTTAGCATGTTAAATGCTAATTTTTCCGCAATGCTGCGCTTGTCGATTGGTAGAACCAGAAATAAAGCTATAACAGTCCGTGAAGGATTGTTGTTGTTTGTTTTGGTTTCGTTCTGTGTTAAACTGTAAGATGCCAGAAGTTAATAAAAAAGGAAAATTAATCAACTTTTTCATTCAAAATGATATCTATGCTCTCGAAAAGTGCTAACAAATGACACGCTCGTGCAGACATATCAACTTGTATCCTAACGTCTAACAGCCTACAAATTTATAGGATAGGGGATGTATCTATTATGAATGAGAATATAAGGACAGGTAAGAAATTAACAAAAGAAATGTATTGGTCTGATTTAATTAACGCGTATTTAAGAATTAAAATACGGTAAATAAAAAAACAGCTGTTAAATCCATGTTGGTTACCTACGCCCTAACGGATAGCAATGTGATTACATTTTCGACCTAACATCTAACATTGGCCCTGGCCTGTTTCTCGATCTAACACTACCTAACAGATTTAACAGGGTTAACACAAAGATCGCGAATACCCCTTATATATTATTGTCAGGTCAACCTCCGGCTGACGGAATGGAATAATTCCAAGCTAAATACTGTTTTTTTTTTTTTTTTTTGGAAATAAATTATTTTTATTATTATTATTTTATTACCGTACTTGAACTTTTATTTATATATGTGACCAACGTATTTAGTACGTCGGTATCCGTGAATGTGTAGGTTCATAATCTTAAGCATGTATATAATAAATAGATAATATCCATAAAAAGGAAAATTGAACATACGGAAACGCTATCAATCAATCAATAATTGTAAACGGAATTAGAAGGGGGGGATTTTAACACTCAAAGTTTCTTTATACTACCAGAGAGAAAAAAAAAAGAAATAAAAATGTAATCTGATTTGTCCTCTACACAGTAATTTTCTGTACTGTTATTGACTGAAGGACGACATGACAGTATCCTTGTCTTTTATTTAGAGTGTCTGGTAAGTAGAGGTGTTAAATACATAAAATTTGAATTTCCATGCCATGCTGGTGCAATTGTAGCTGTCCTGTATACGGAGGTGTTCCCTAAACCAAGTCACTATCGCAAGTTTCACAAGTACCTCGCTGTATATTTTTATTTCAAATAATTCACTCTAATTTAATATAAAATAATTATTATCAATTTTTGATAAAGGTGCCGATAAATGCGTTGGGAAATTGAATAATATCTAGTTCTTGCATGTCAATTTAATTTGAACTAGGCTATTAAATTCGGGCCTATTCGCTGTTGTATTTTTACGGGTTAAACGCAACGGCAATAAGTTAATTTACCGGCGACAATAAAAATCCGTAAAGCCGTTTTGAGACGAGAGGCCGTGCCGTGCCTGATTCCGTCCCTCCTTTTTACGCCGCATTATATAACCGGGTTATTACTGTGCTAAAATCCCTGAAAACGACTGAGTGAAGCCTTCATGGATTATTGAAAAAGAAAAACCACACTTTAAAAAGAAAAATGTATCAGATTTCATGTTTCAATAACTATGAAATTTTGTTTCACATTTTAGAACACAATTTTAAGAGAAAATATTTAAATCGATACTAGTTTATAACACAACAAAACGTGTATAATTTCTTTAAAAAAAGTATTAATTAAGCAATATTGCAAAATTTGAAATAGACCTAGAACTTACGATAGGGTATAATTATGTGGAGTACATTCAACCGAGTTTAATTATATATGAACAGAAGTCGAGTAACGATCTTCGGATCGCTAAGCATGGAATGAACCGTCCGATTGTAAGCCCCTTTATATTTTGCCCCCTTTGTAACTTGCAACAACTGGAAGCCTTATTCTATTTCAACTCTATACGTCCGTATAGTTCGAAATTCATATTTAATTGGTTAAGGGAAAGCTTGTTAAATTGTGCTAAGTGCAATAGAAAGATCGAAAAATAGAGTAAAATTGAAACTAGATTTCTTTAGCCCATGTCAAAACAGAAACGTAAGTCAAAAATTTTATAAGAGAAAAAAAAATCATTTGATTATTATCTAATAATCAGTTCAATTTTTGTTTTCCGGACAAGACGGAAATTTATTGAACAATTGTGTTCTTTTCTGGTTGATATGGTTGGTTATTTCATTGTCATTAATGAAGACGTGAAGCTAGACGTTTTATCGGCTCTGATCATGCTGGTCCACTTAATCACGTTGTATTTCTTCGACCAAGCCTGTATTTTTTTATTGAATGTGTTTTCTATCTAACTTGCTATTATAAACTCATGTCATTTAATTTTTTAGAGTTATAAAACTTTAAAATTGCAAACGTAATCTTTTAAATTTCATGTAATATTGATTATTTCAAGTGGCACTGAATGGACTAATTTAGTATGAGAACATAATAAAATGTTTTATTTCTTTTTGACATCAAAAGTAGAAAGTAATCTCAAAAGGAAAATTATCGATCTTTTAAATTTATGTTAAACGTAAAAACTAGTATACTTTTTCGAAACCAAGTTTTTTCAGGTTTCGAATTTTGTCTGTATCTGAGTAAGAAAAACATAAGTTCAAAGTAAGCCAGTCTCTTCCTTGGTTCACTTAATGTGCAAATGGAGGAACCGGTTTATAATCGGACTATGAAAAAATCCGAATATAATAGTTTCTGCCATTTGGTCGAAATCTTGGTTAAATCCGTCGAGAGCGGACAAAGCTGTTTTGCTCCAGTCGCCGTCCAGTCCGCCCCTTCTGATTTACGACGGCAAGGAGGCAGTCGAATGACGCAATTTCCTTCAAAATAATCGTCAGATCGTGTCCAGAACAGAAGTCTCAGAAGCACAGGGCTCAGCATTGTTAGAAAGACTTTCAGCACGGTTCGAAGGCCAAAATTAAAAATAGAAGGCGGAAGTTGTGAAGGAGGCTACGGTGCGAAAACAGAAAACAACCCATGCCGAGGTGCGATTGACGCACCGATGGCGTCACGGAATTATCATTTATGAAAGATAATAGTTACATTATGTCACCTTCAGTTTTAACAGAACTCATTAAATATTACAGACCACCCTAGTCTATTTTAACTATACACTTCAGGAAACATTTCAGCATTCCGTCTTATCTAATGTCAGATTCTATCTTAAACTGATTATCAAGTATGGGAGATAATGATGCCATGATTTCACCGTCAATTATAGCTTACAATTTTGGTCAATTTGGTTTGCCTATCATTGCTGGGTTGGTCTATTGGAGTTTTAGTATTTCATCACTTTCGGTGAATCTGTTGTAGAAATCTCTCAAATTGTAATTTATCTCATTAAACAAGAATAGCAGATCAACATCGTTCGCTAATCTAACTTTTCCTTGAAAATAGACAAATCTCGATATTCTGCCTTAACCAATGGAAGAATATCAACTGTAAGAGAATCCACTAGATCACTGACAGAACGGATCATCCTGGTGCGCTGTACGTTTCATGAAGTCGTTTTCTCCTATTCCGACGTCGTAAAATCGATTAAAAAAATCTAGTTAATCACTCTAAAACGAAGTCGAAGGAAGCAGTTTTATACACCTGAAATATAAGCTAAAAAAAGATGATATTCATTTTCTGCAAAACTGACACAATCCTTATTTGAGCAGTAAGAGAAATTGTTATTCTGATTGTAATTGAACTAGTTTCGAAAGTGTAATACGAAAATAAAGTCATTTTCATAATGGATGCAGCATAAAGGTGCTGAAGTGCACACCCCTTTGCTCATGAATGATTTATATTATACACAGAAGCATGCAATCGTTTGATCAAAGAGTGCAAATGAGATATTAATGGAATCCAAATTGATTAAAAACAATTTCATTTACTTCTGCACCACTGTTGGCGTTTGTTGAATTAAAATTGAATTTTCTCTGTGATATTTTTTATAAATTTTTTGTTTATCAAAAACAGGTTTCAACTGGATCCTTGCGTAACATTTTTTGCAATAACATTTTGTCATACATATTTTAGGGATCATTAACAACCAGAAATCAAAATTTTTGACACCAAATATTTTTATATATTTTTACTATGTTTGCCAAATAAATATTCTTTATTTATTAAATATGTATGAAATTATAATGTAAATAGTTTTTGAAATGTTTAAATTGAAAAACAATCCATTATATTTCGTTGGCCCGATTGACCAAACTTCTTTCAATGAATCAATCTTTAAGTAAGGTATTGGTTGAAATGAAAAAGTTAGGGTCACGAGCGGGATTCGAATCCACGACGTTCGGCTAAATACGCCGCTGCTCTACTTGAGATATCACCAAAAATGGCAAAAAGGAGGGGAAATTGGAAAGGTAGGTTGAGATGGGAAGTTGGTGTCCGAGTGGATCGAAGTCACGATAGCTCAAGTGGTAGAGCAGCGGCGTTTAGCCAAAGGTCGTGGGTTCGAATCCCGCTCGTGACACTAACTTTTTCATTTCAACCAATACCTTACATAAAGATTAATTGAAAATCAATGTTCAAGCTTTCAGAGGTTTTCTTCTTGTCCATAATTTGTGCGTGTCATGAGCGAACTAGATAATGAGTTAGTATAAAAATAGATTTTTCTCTTACAAAAATTTAACATAAGCAAGTAATAGTGACAAAATACCCTAGATAGCTATTTCCGTGTATCATTGTCTATTAACAATTTTGATAGCTTTTCTCTTTCTCGAATAATATAATATAACGACGAATAACCATTTTCATGGTTAAAATAAATATAAAATTTTTATGAAAGAAAATTGTATGTTAGTAAGTATAAATTACTTTTATAAATATATTACCAAATATGATAATTTTGGTATTCGGATCTTATAATGACGATTTGTTTCAACATTCATATAATAGAAAAAAAATTATTTAAGGTTTGTGAAAATTGTTTCATGCCACTCGTCTTTAAACAATAACATCATTTTTTTTCTGTTGTTTGGAATTATAATTTGTTTAAAGAAAGTTCACACCTGGCCATGCGGACCCAGAATTAAAGCAAGCCTCTTATGCGTCCCTTTTTTGTAACAAACTTTGCGATAAGCGGAGGTTTAAAAATTACAATAACTACTTTATATTCCCGAGCTTTCCCGGAAGAAAGGGAGGCCGGGCGCAATTCGGAGTTAAGTAGCTGCTACGGACGCGGTTTGGAAAAATGGATACATATATAAAAAAGGAGACGAAAAAAGGTCCAGGGTTATACTATCTGGGAATGTACTTGGGACAAAGAAGCAGCACTGTTTACCTAGAGGCGTGTAGATAAGATAAAACCTAGTTGAAGGGAAAAGAGGCAAAAAAGGGGTTAAAGTCAGTTCTTTTGTGTTTCCTCGGAATGTGCTTATTCAGAGCGGCGTTTTATATATTTTTGTGAAGCTTAGTTGTGTGGTCCGCTTTTGTTGAATAATCATCAGTACATGGTCCGCCTGCTTTCGCTATGCTTCAAGAAAGTTTGCTATTTTCAGTCTTCCGTCTGCATTTCCTGACTGTCCGCTTTTTAACCTCGATTTTTCCTAGTACAATAGCCAAATGCAAAAAATAAATAAATAAACGCATATATGAAATTATTTTTCAGTTTATATTTCTGTTTATCATCTAACTTTAAACTTTTGTATTTAAAATAACAAAATAATTCTTATAACTTTTTACTCTTCTTTTCCGGTTGTTTACTTTTTATATTTCTTGGGTTTCTTTTCAGGAACCATCAAACTCATTTTCTTTTTATTGATATCGATTTCGGGGTCATCAGCCTCTCCTCATCAGTCTACATAATAAAAAAATAATGCGAATATTTTAAAATTCATAATAAATTATTTATATAACATGAATTTTAATTAAAATTTTTAAATTACTATTGTATTATGCGAAAAACGAGATACTTACAAAAAAGTATTAAGGTTATGCGTTTCCAAAAAGAAAACGAGGTGAGGTACCTCATTATAGTAGTTTAAAATATTTTATTAAAATTAATATTATATAAATAGTTTGTATAAAATATTCACCTTGTTTTGTATTTTATACACACCACACATTATATAGAAAGATGAGGGGAGGCTGATGCCCCTGAAATCGATATCAATAAAAAGAAAATGAGTTTGATTGTTGTCTACTTCCTGAAAAGAAACCCATGAAATTCTTTATAACGGTTCTGTACAAGGATTGTGTTAAAATTCATGTAAGGCAATACAGGCTGTTATTAAACCAGAACCAAAAAGTATGATCAAGGTTAACGTGTCATTTTTTTTATTAAAAAAAACTTAATTATATCTGTCCCTTGATATAATAAATAAAACATTCAATCGATTATTTTTAATTGGACTCCGTTCTTAAATTTCTGTGTTAATTAACAATCGCTTTTAACAATGTGTCAATTCAATTTTTCAAAAACCAAACCGACACCCGTTTAATAATCTTTCTAGTTTTTTTTTTTTTGTGTAAAATGTAAAAGTAGAGTCGAGTATTCTAGAACAAATCATTCATGAATCGTCAAAATTTTTTAATTAGTTGCGACGAACGTCGGATTTGTAAGATTGATTATCGAAAAACACGTTTGTTTTGTGGTTTTCTTTATTCTTCGCATGGATCGTTTTTGAATAGAATCTGTTTGAAAGGTCCCATATCTTTTCAGAAAGGCTAGTTTACAAGGTAATTAATGGGGCGTCGGTGGCCCTAACGGTTTAGGTAGGCGTTGACTCGGCGCTCATCACTGTAAGGTAAAGGTCCAGGGTTCGAATCCAGCGGCCCAGCATTCAAACCCGACATATTTACAAACTTATAAATGGGATTTTTTTTTCAAAAACACCGGCACCCTGAGGGTTTATATGACCTCGCTGTAGCGAACCCTCGTTAAAAAAAAAGGTAATAACGATCGTCGGATTTGGCCGTTGAATGTTGTGCTTTTATTGATGCTCTTTGTCCCCTCTATTTTTCGTGTGTGTGCATTGGCCAATAACGCCATCGCGTTTTATTCTTTGTCGTTCTGTTAATGGTGGAAAAGAGGTTTGTTCGTGTACAGATTTATTTGAGAGTTAATGAGTTTGCAGGCGGGGTGCCTTTTGTCCATACATTCCGTGTACCGCGAAATCATTTTGGGCGACACGGTGAACTTTTTGGTAGCAGTTGTGTTTTCTCTAACACTCATCTAAATAAATATTTTAAATAAAGCGTGAAACATAAACAATATGAATATAATCTTTTAAATTAGAAAAAAATTAGCTGAAGTGTGTAATTCCACGTTTATTTTAGTTTCGCCAACTCTTGACTTTTCTCTCACGGCAAGATTCCCCAAGCGAGGCTTAGACCCAGATATGTGGGATAATCTGGATAAAGATGTGTTGTCAATTGTGACCTGTCAATTTTATGTTAACCCTGTGAATGTATCATTATTGGTGGAACTGTTCTTCTCACCCATGTAGAGCTATTGACTTGAGTTGACCGTGTATTTAACAAAAGATTTTTCTCTTTAATTAGTCATTAGTTGGATTTATTTAAGAGGGGATCGATGGCGAATTAATGATTTTTTTTCTTCTAACGATGAGACGCCCCTGATCCCATCTTTTTCTCATCACCCAAGGCGTAAAAATCCGATCTGGGACAGCGTCATCTCCCATTGTCTGACTTGAAAGGAGTTTGCGCGCCCGGCAGCGTGTCTGATTTCGGCGTCTGCACAACGGCCGTCCCTTGCAGAAAGGCGAGAGAAGTCAAATTAGTCGAATGTTGTGATAAGCGAGGGGTAAAAACGTGACGGTCCCCAGGGCCGGCTCACCGCGGGGGGAGATGGATATCTCAATAGGAATCTGGATAAAAGAATATACGCCAACAATAGAATTTTGAGAGGGTGGCCCGGTCGGATCGATATCTCCAATTGGTACACCGAGAGCCGGCCAATGACACGGAACGGGGGGCGGAGGCCCTCCGTAGATATTTCTGATCCCGTTTTACCTCCTAACCAACGCCGGCAGAAGCAGCAGCAGAAGCAGGAAGCGTGAAATAATCTTTTACCGAGCGGAAGACACATTTGTTAAAAGCGCGATCGATTTTTAGAACAAATCATAACCACGTAACCTGAAATAGTTTAATAATCTGTATTGACAACAAAACACATCTTGCATTTTCTTCCTCCAATGCTATCTAAAATTACAACCATGTTTTAAGAGGATTATATATCTCACAGCAGCTTCGTAATTAATCTAATTAGTCACTTATTTCTCGTCATTGGTTTTCCTCTACACTTTTCTTTTGGCTATCTTTTGTCTAAAATTGATAAAACAGCCATTGTTATTAATAAAGTGTGGTGTATAGTTACTGTTAGTTAAAGATTGTTCGGAGATTGTGAGATGCGGTCTGGTGTGACGTAGGTTTTAGAAAAATAGATTCTTTATCGTGTCACGTTTCGATCTTTATTTAGATCATCTTCAGGGCTCAAAGTACGTAATTGTGTCATTCTTGTATGTCCTGGTCTCAACACGTCACACAAGAAAGACACAATTAAGCAGAAAACAAACACTTTGAGCGTTTAAACCCTACGTCACACCAGACCGCATCTCACGATCTCCGAATAATAATTTATTAATAAAATGTGTTTTGTTTATGCTAGATTAATTCCCATACACAAGCACATACACATACACACATTTTTTACAAACTTTTACGGGTTCTCTAGCACATCATTACAATATTTCTTTCAGAAGCTGTATGGATTTAAAATCAAAATTTGAACTTAATAATTTATCATAAAGCCTCTATGGTTAGTGTGTGAAACGCATTTCATCATGAGTGCTCAACCTCTTGTAAACTAGTCAGTTCAACAATAAATTTTTCCTTAATCTCCTAATCCAAAAATCCTCCTATGCCTTGGGGAAGTTCGAACAAAGAATGTCTCAGTCCTTATTCATGTGGATATTAGGACATTGTGGTAACTTTCTTGCTGACAAAGTTACACAATTAGCCGTTACGGAAGCATTCTGAGGTGACCAAGTTACACTCCTTTCAAATAGTAATAAGATCTGGGAAAACTTGTTTTTGGGATTAACTCGTTAACCACAATAAACTGGGGGAATTAAGAGTGAGCCCTAAGCTATTCTAACATGAACTCCTGTAACTAGGAAAGACGTTTTGCACGCCTAAGAATAGGACATTGTAGGCATACCAATAGAACTGCTAACGGTAAAACACACCCAAACTAAATGTTTTCGATCTGGAGAAGTGTTAATTTGATATTTAAGGTTTGTGTCAAATTTTGTCTCATGAATAGAGAACCTCTTCAAAATTTTAAGGCTGGCAGCTCTATTACCGTACATTTAGAAAAGTGATATTGTCAGGATGAGGGTGTTGGGTTCAAGCCCTGAACAGGACTTGAAGGATGTGGATGGTGTCACAAACATGTCTGCCTTACGCACTCTTTTTGTTTGTTATGCCCATTGCCTAAGCGACTGTGTCTTATATATATATANAGGTGTCTTCTCAGTGGGCAGTGGCCCGTCAGAATACCTATCAGCCTCCTAATTCCCTTCCTTGAGATAGCGACTGTGTCTTAGGGGAATGTATTTTTAGTTTTGTAATTTCCCCAGTGTTCAATCGATATGATTGCAGACTAGAAACCTGTAGTATTTGCCTAGGTTATTTGGTCTTTGGATTCATACCGAAGACCCCGTGCCTTGTCGGTTTTGGTGCCATCAGTGTACCAATAGGAGTTTGCCTTTTGCCTATTCTTCCCGTTCTGGTGTCCGTACCTTGTACTTTCTAGTAAAATTGCATTTTGGAGTAACGACATCGATTGGCATGCCTAATATGGCATCAGCCTGTATCTCCTCCATGAATTTCCATCGTTTATTTACATGGCCCTGTAATGTCTTAATATCCATTTAATTTCATTATTTCACCAGTTGTATTTCTCCTTCAACAATCAACTTTCATATGGATGTTTTCGTTTGGGAAATATCGAGTTGAACTGTTATTCTGGAAAATTTTAACACGTCAAATTATGATGGGGGTCGACAAGTTGAGATGAAGTGTTGTCACAGCCGTTGGAAACTTTATACTTTTGTTATGTTTGAACACAAGCAACCCCTGTTTAAAAAGGAGGACAAGCGGGGTTTACTATTTTATGGTACGCAATTCACTTCGTTATAGCTGTTAACGAATCGTTTATGTTTGACTTTCAAATTTAACAATATTTTTAAAAGAACGCAACCCTTTATTTATCACAAGAGCTTGGTTAACAGAATTTAGATTTAAAGAATTTTTACGTATACGAATTTAAAGATTATAAGTACTTTAAATATTCTCCCTCCTTCTTAATTAGGATTATTTATACTATAATAAATGAAAAATGATGTCATTTGTTGTAGATTTCGAATGTCGCAACTCATACTCATCACTGAATATTTGGAATTCTGGTTTGCTGTTGACATCCTTGCCAGCCTTGGGTTTTTAACGATCGACACAAGGACGGATTGTCACCGAGGATGCCGCAACACCCAGCAGCTCATTTGAACCGCGTCCACTTCCTGCATCATAAAAAAGATTTCTTTGGTAAGGTCGCACCAAAAGAGGACCGGTTTGCCCACGAGGCGACACTTTCCCACCTTGGAAGACGACGAGCGGAGAGAGACGCATAATTAAACGAAACGGAATTTTTTTCGTATTGCTGCCGGTCTAACACGAGGCTAACTCAATTTAGAATTATTTATCGCCGTCTGTTTTGCTCGTTTTCCAATCAAATAGAAAACACTTACATCAATCAGTATAAGCGATTCGAGCTTGTTTGATTTGCATATTATTTACTATTAAAAAATATGTCTATATAGTAAAAACTATCAAAGGGAAAGAGAAAGTAATTGTGGAAGAGAAAAATGTGTGTGTGTGTGTGTGTGTGTGTGTGTGTGTGTGTGTGTGTGTGTGTGAGAGAGAGAGAGAGAGAGAGAGAGAGAGAGAGAGAGAGAGAGAGAGAGATTATTCTAAACTTCTAATGAAATTTTTACCAAGCACAAGCTTGAAATGTGTAGTAGTTAAGTAGCACGCAGTATTTTATTACGATAGGAATTTTATTTTTTAGTGTGCTGAACAATCCATTAAGATTTTCATTTTGATTTTGTGTCAAATGTTAATTTTTGTGTATTTTCTTGTTTAATACACTACAGACGGATGTCACCTCATTATTTTATTCCGATGTTCTTATTAGTAATTAAATTAAGCAATATTAACAATCCAGGAAAGGTTTGTCCTTAAAATTTTTGCACATCTTCATTAGCAGGTTTTTAAACTGTTACAAAACAGTACCACGTAAATGTGATCAAATTGTTAGTGCAAACTCATTATTTTTCGGAAGGTAATCGTTGTTATAAAGCCTATATGCACAAATATAACTGTCCTCAAGGTTTTCCATTTTTTTTTAATTGTGTATGTCACACATCGAATTGATGATCCCCAATTTGGCAAATCTGTGCAAAATGAATGTGATCACTTATTACATTTATGTTCAACCGTTTCAAAAATATTCACAGTCAATATCTCTTATTTTTATCTTGAATTTTTTTAAATTTCATCAGTCCACGTAAACATTATCATGCATTTTTTTCTTACCGTGTTGCAATCCTAACGTTACAGCCAGTTTCGATCAGTTTTTCACTCATGCAATATTTATAAATTACTTAAAGTAAATGCTGGAAGGTTTGGTTGAAACACATAGTTCCATGCCGCATATCCATATGGGGTTTCAGTATTAAGAATTTTGTTAATGAAGAAGAGATTATATCTGTTAACCAGTAGTCTTTTATTCAATTGATACATACACATCGTCAGTTCAGATCTGACCCTTTAGGTCGTGTATGGAGATTGCAATTAAGCCGCTTGTCTCTATACAGCTCACTCATTGGGTGATCCTTTTGGTAGGAAGTGCGTGAGGTTGTAATAGATTAGAAATGATAATAATTATGATTTTGTGGCATTGAGTTTAATTAGCTACTTTTCGAAACATTGTATTAGGGAATAGGTTACGTCTGCATAATTCAGTAAGTTATAATGGGGTCGCGAAGATGGAGGATAGACTGTGCTTGTGTGTATGTGCTTAGTAACGGACCCAAAATGCTAACCTAGGGAAAGAGGAGGATCCGACTCGTACTTAAAGTACATGTTGGCCAGGTAACTGAGTAAAGGGTGCGACGCAATTGAGGTTCCAAAGCAACCCAGGTGCCTGACTCGATCGAAAGCTCGTTCGTCATCGAAGAAGACTGACGATGAACACTCTTTCTGCGCAAAGAAGGAGCTGAGGATCCAGTATCATAAACACATTATGCCTGCAACTTTAGAAAAGTGGAATCGTGAAGCCTAAAACCAATGTTGTTAAAATGAAATCCAAACTTGCCTTTCTAAGATAATTTCTTTCAAAATTGACGTTTTACTAAATTTCATTTTTTTTAAATTAATTTCTCTGATATTATCTTTTGTTGGTGATATTTCTTCTTGTAATCTGTGGTGTGATGAACCAGAAATTAAGTCTTTACCGATCGGATGAAAGGTAAAGTCAACCTACACCTCCTATTCTGAGCTGGTCGCTCAGGCATTTCGGCATTTGGACATTTTTAATGCCATTTCTATGATGTCCAGTCAACGTTTATACGACCATGGGAGGTGGGGCCGGTGTGTCGGCTTCATTATGGGTGCCTTTAGTTATTTTGAGTTTTTATCGTACCGTTTGTTTAAAGTATTTATTTCGACATTCAGGTCCCAGTTTTGTCCTAATAATTTTCCGATTGTGTCCGTCCGTGGACTTCAGTTCTGATCTAATATCTAATTTGTTAAATATATTTGTTAGTTTGTACATTTTTTCCTATGTATGTGAATGTTGTCAATGGTTTTTTAAAATTATATTTATTTGATAATTACAACTACAAATATTGTATAAAGTAAATATGTTTATATGTTGAATTTGTCATTTGAATCCCTTGCAGGAGAAGAACACAGTGGCAACCCTCCTTCACACTTAAATGTTTTAATTCTTCATTCAACGAGAAGGTCTTGGGGCCACTTTCGCTTCAATCGTCTTGGAGGATTTTCAGGTAATGTTGGAAGTGATAAATGTCGTACTAAAAGATTATTGTGTGTGTTCAGTGATTGATGAAATTTTTTGTAGTAGGTTTTGATGAGTTCATATACAAACGGGATGTATAAGTCATCATGAATAGTGCAATTTGAAACGTAAAAAGACGAATTTACAATTTGGCGGAGAATTTTAGTTTGGAATGATTGGAGTGGATGGGAATTGGAATCCTTGGTTTAGCCCCAAACTTCACAACCGTACGCCCAGAGAGGTCTAGTCATTGTCTAATAGATTGAAAGTTTGTTTTCAGTGTCTAATTATGATCGTGAATCAAGTTGTTTTTTTTAATCATTTGTAACGTCGGTTCGTTTGCTGTCTTTTCAGTCTTGTGTGGGGATTCCAAGTCAGCCTTTTATCCATGAAAAGTCCAAAATAACGCAGGGGTCGGTGGTAGGCAATGGGATTTCATTTATTCTTACTGCAGGATAGATATTTAAAAAAAAAAGGTAAAATGTATCTACACGCTTTTCGTTAGGTTATCTTCATTCTCCACTTTGTTAACCATACGGTTAATTCATTCAGGTGTTGTTGTAAGTGTTAAGTGTTAATTGAGGGGTCCGAATTACGTGTAAGAATCGCCGTATCATCAGCGAATGTATGTGTTGAAATATTAACATGTGTTGGAATGTGTGCAGTGTATATTAAAAATAGAAGTGGGTGTTTGAGCTCGTGCATTTTGTCCAATATTTTAAGAATACTAGACCTTCGGGAAAATGTTTCCTTTATGATTTCCTTTTATTTTCCTTTTCCCTTTTCCTTCTGTTTTGAACCTTTTAGAAGTGTAAAATGAGTTTCGTTAATAAATTTAAATTTATCGTTGGGCGTTGAGAAATAGATAACGCAGGCCAGTTGTTGACCGAGGTAATCCGCCTTCGAGCAACAATAACACTCCGCTCGGCGGTGGATTCATTCGGTTCTCAGGCCTTGACCAGTGCGACTCCATTTTTTGTTTTTTTTCGCTTCACCCTTCTTTTTCGTCATCGTTTCGCTCGTTTGTCTTCGAAGAAAAAAAGGGAGAACTTTATCGACACTCGGGAAATCATCGTCCCGAGTACTTGGTATCGCCTGTGCTCGATCAGCCCAAATCGTGAGAATCACGGCCAGAAAATTTCGCTGCGCGACCAGCAGAAGCAGGACTTCGTCGATCTTCGCTCATCCGGACAGCCGGAAATCCACCGCAGGGACTTCGAATCTCCTTCGTTCATCGATCCATCAACGTGAACATCGACATCGGACTTCAAAATTTGTATTTATACTTTCGTTACAATTTGCATGCAAGCTTGCTTAATCATTTTTTTTTCTCTCACCTCAAATGCGCATTTAAGGAACAATTATTCATTTAATATTATTCACCCCTTATTTTCGATTATTTTGTTTAGTTTTGTTACTAAATTTTAAGAGTTAACCCTTATTTTGTTAATTTCTGTTCATCTTCGATAAAATCGACTAAAGGTAAATCTGATTTAAGATTATCCGGATCCGGTATTTTCGTGACCAACTTTGTTATTCATCGATAGCAATATTTTGATTTTCAAGTTAGAATTTAATTTATTACAATTTGCTTATTATTTTGTTTTGTATCAATTGGTTATTTTAATTTGACTGTTTCATTCAGCAGAAGATATTGCATGTTATTTTTATTTAATTTAATTTGTACTCTCACGTCTAACGATAATATTACGCTGCGTCAGATAATTTCAAAGTATTAATAAATTGTTTTTTATTTTCAATATTAATTTCACTAACACTTATTTATTAATTTTCATTTTAATTTGTCATATCTTTTCTCCACTACCCCTTAGATCGTCCTCATCCTCCCACCGATTACAGAAGTGGAAACCCTATCAGATCGGCGATAAACCGGCATCTATCGTCCCGGATAAGGAGATTTGTCTCTTCAATTAGAAAGACCCCTCCTCCCAACAGTGGGCCAAATATGATTCCGTGAGGAACACCTGCTTTAGTGCGTATTTAAGGTGAGAATTCAGTTCCATGACAGAATCGGCAAAGTTGGTCCGTCAGAAAAGATCTCAGTATAAGACAGTAGTATGCGGGAGGACGGTCCTCAGTTTCCAAAGCAAGCCCGAGTGCCAGGCTCGATCGAAGGGCTGTTCTAAATCAAGGAAGACACTCAAGCAATGCTGTTTTTGTTCGAGGGAAGAGGCGGTATTGTCAGCAACACGATGCAATTGTTGAGTTGTCGAGTGAAATGTACGAAATGCAAACTGATGATGTGGAATAATATTAGTATTTTCAATATTGGCAATAATCGAAGGAGAAGTAGTTTTTCTAGAATTTTGTAGAGAACTTCTATTGCAATGGAAAATATGTGGTTCTGAGTACAGTGTTGTATAGGCATAGGTATGTTAAGTGGTGTGAAATTTTGTTGTCTTTTTTATTTTGTATTTATTTTTTTAAATAGAGAACACAATGTAGAGGTCATATTAATCCTAGTGGTGTAGGTGTTTTTGTTCGTCTTGTCGATTTATTTATTGTGTTTGCTATGTAGCTTTTTGTTGTGTGCTTTTTGTTATCCTTTATAATTCCGTTTCGTATTTCTCTATCGTCAGTGGATGGAATCGTCAGAAAATTGGTTTCTTGATTTTTACATAGAAAAAAATTAAATCCCTTGCCAAAATATTGTCCACTGAGATTTTTTTCATATTAATTTATATTTAGTTTTGTACTTTACTAATGGATTATTATATATTCATATTAATACCCAATATTATTTGTATAGAATTATTTAAACATTGTGGTTAGGAACATTTTACGTTTTACATCCGGATAAAGGGAAAACGAGTGAAGCCAAGCGATCAAGTCAAGTATTTGGGAGTAATATTAGGCGATAACCTGAACCCAGTACACCACGCTATTAAAATAAGGGAAACGACAAGAAGGGTGTACAATAGATTGAGCGTAATAGCAAGAGTGGAATATGGACTTAGCACAAAAGCGCTCTCCACAATCTATAAAAGTGTCTTCCTCCCAATAGTAAGTTATGGTGTAGCCGGATGGGCCAAACGACTACCTAGCAAAAGCAAAGCCAACGAATAGCTCTTATAAGAACCACAAAAGTGTACAGGACGATTCAACACATGCCCTACAAGTAATAGCCAACGCACCGCCAATAGACCTAGTCCTTAAAGAAAGGGTAGTCATCCACCAAAAAAAGAAAAATGAGGCTATTGATATAGGAGCAAGCCAAGGAGAAATAGAGTGGTTCCGAAGCACAACGGGGAAGGAAGCAAAAGAGTACTTGGGAAAAATGACAAGGGCATCATGGCAAGAAAGATGGACAAATAGCAATAAAGGTCGGCTAACACCCAAATTTGTCCCAAGCGTTGAAAAAAGGCAAAAAACAAAATGGCTACACCCCCACTACTGGACCACCCAAATGCTATCAGGACATGGAAACTTCGCAAACTATCTTCATAAATATAAGAAAAGAGAAAGCCCTTTATGCTCCGTTTGCAGCACTGAAGAAGACGCCGAACATAAACTCTTCAGCTGTATCAAATTCAAGGCAGAAAGAGAACGTTTGCGAAAGACCATCACCTCAGCAGAATGGCCGCCTAATCTCCAAAATCTAATCTGTGATATCAAATCTTTTGGAGCACTAAAAGACTTTGTCTCAAATACGCATAAATGAACAAGTCCCTATTTATTCTATTTATTCTAATGATTAAGTCCTAAATATTGTTATTATTGTTAGAGTTTATAGCATAAACATTAAAGCATAATTAAACATAGGTTTAGGTTTAGGGTTCCGGGCTGTTTTCCTCTTCTTAGTAAGAAAATTTTAGATAATATAAATAGATAGAAAATAAAACCAAGGAAAGAAAATGTGCAAGGGGAAACCAGCAAGGGAAGACCTTTTGTTTTAGGTTCTAAAATGAAAATATGGTCCCTTCAAAAACCGACTAGCGGTCTCGCCTGAAGGAAAGATCGTTGGGAGGTATTTTTATCCCATTTATTTGAAATCCCTTAGATATACAAATTCGATTAAGCTAAAGCGTTTGTCCGCCGGTATGGGGTCTTCCTCAGGTACGGCGGGGTGGTGGAAAGGGGGAAAAAACGGAAAAAAAACCGTTACGATTATACACAAATATCATGATTTTATGTATCAATGATAACGTGTTAAAATGTATATTTAAAAAATAAATAACGCTGCATGCGGCAGTTATAAATTGCTGACACTTCCACTGAACGAGTAAACACTTGGCAGTTATGATAACAATTGTTTTCCACGATTTCGCGAGGCAATGGGCGTTGACCGCAGGGTCTTTGAATCGACACCATCGGTTGTCACAATGTGAGCCGGGCCCAGTTTCTATTCACCTCTGGTACAAAAAAGGAGAAAAAAACATTCCCTGATTTATCCACAGTTTAAACAGAGCGATAAATAACGGTGATAATTCTCCAACTTTTATTCCCGAGGGCATAAATCACGGCTTTCGTCGTTGCGAGGCCCGGAATTGAAATAAAATTGTCTAGGAAAAAAGTTATCAATGTTTATTATCCTTAGTTCCCATTAAGCGGGGAGAGTTTTGTTTCTGCCATTCGGGCCAGGGGTGGCATGGAGGTACTTGGGGATGTTCTGTCGCGTAAATCATGAAAGTAAAAGCAGATGTTAAGTAGAAGACTCTCCTTGGCCGTAAGCAGGGCTAATAATTCAGGTTGGAATATAAATAAAATATAAGGTCACCAGCCAATAAAAAATTAAAATATAAAAACCACGTGAACCAGGAAAAAGAACGGACCTATTCTTCAATGATCCACCAATATATTCTAAAATCATTCGGTATATTGACTTTATTATATTTCGTTCAGTTGTATACTTTGCCATTATTTGTCGAAATAATTGCATTTCTGTAAACTATTGGGTTGTCCGGAAAATAATGCAGGATTTTGGTATTAAACAAAAAAAAAAGAAACTAGTTACTTTAAAGCAATGTTCTTTAATCAAAATAATTTCCCATACTCTCAATACATTTCTCCCAACGTGTTGGTAACTTATTAATTCCGTCTGAGTAGAATTCAGAATTTTTAGAATTGATAAAGTCAATAAATGCATTTTCCAGTNTAGCAGAGAGTGATTGAAGGACTAAAGAAAGAAAGAAAGAGAGAGAGAGAGAGAGAGAGAGAGAGAGAGAGAGAGAGAGAGAGAGATTTATCATTCACATATGATTTGGTCTCAAGGACCATTTTTACATCTGATGTGAAATATAATAGTTAGTTTACCCTACTTGTAATTCATTAAACATTAATTACTTCTAATAACCTGTTTTTTTTGTGGCCAGTATGTTACATCTATTAATTTTACATTGAACTATATATGTATTTACTTCAAATTGCCTATTGAAATAAATATGAGAATAACTGAATAATTAAAATGTAAATTACTAATATAATAATTGAACAAAAATATTTTTCAATACAATACGGTTTCAGTTCAATTCAGTATACATCATGAATTATAATTAAATGTATTCTGTTTAATTTTAAATCTAGAAATAAAACTTCTTGTCACTAAATAGTAATATAAAAAAGAAGTTAAATTTAAAAGTGTGAAGCTTGATAAGAGGATTTTATGACTATTCTGGAAATCCCTGATATTCAGATATAGTTTTATGTATAGGGATTCCAGAAAAAGTTGTTGCACGTTTAACTGAGTATGACCAATTTAAAGTTTTGAGTTTGTGCTTAACGAGTCGCAGACGGGAGTTTGCATACCTAGTATCACTCTCATGAATTTGAAACCAGTACTTAAATTTCACATATATTTTGGTTTTTGAACTTTTAAAATTTTAAAAACTTTACATTTTAGATTATAATCGATTAAATCTTTAATTGTGAAAAATTTAAGTTGCGAAAACTTGTTATGTATATTGCTGCAATATTTCAGGTTTAGGATGTATCTGATAGATGTGTTTAACCAAACTTGCAATTTTTTGATCTGTGTCCGATTTAAGTCAAACATTGCTCCTAGACTAGATGTGTGGAAAGATTAGAGTTGATACAAGTTTTTTTTATGTGTGGTGTTTAGTGACCGTTAGTCAATGATTATTTGGAGATCGTGAGTTGCGGTCTGGTGTGACGTAGGTTTAGAAAAACATTTTCTTTATCGTGCCAACGTTTCGATCTTTATTGACATCATCTTCAGGGCTCAAAGCGTTTGTTTTCTGTGTAGATGTGTCATTCTTGTGTGTCGTGTTGAGAGACAAAGTAGACCCTTGTGTAGGCCCGTGTTTAATGAATTTTTCTTCAGAAACTTTGCCATCCTGTGTTTTTATCAATATGACTTCTGTTTGTGAGATATGCGTGAAACCAGATAATTACAATATCGGATAAATTTATTCATTTCAGGATTGCAATTAAGATTTTGTGATGTATTCTGTTAAAAGCATGGCTAAAGCCAACTAGAGTCATCATGGTCATTTTACTTTTATCTAGGTTTTCTCTTAATTCATCAGACATCATAATTAAAGCAGTTTCCGTGCTAAGTGCTTATCTATAACCAGATTTATATGGATAAATTATATTTTTGGATTAAAGATATTGATTTAGTAATAGAAACACTATTTTGTCTAGAATTTTCCCTTACGTACAAATGAGATTTATAGGTCTGTAAGAAGCACAATCTTTTGGCAGTGATTTTTTTCGCTAATGGAATAACAAACGACCTTTCCCAATGTTTCCGATGTATTCCAACATGCAATGAATATTTATAAATGTGACTGAGAACTTTCGATTTTTAATTTTTAGCATGATAATTGAAATATGATTTGGACCTACTGATTTGGATTTTATTTTCTTAATCGTTGTCCTAACTAAGGCTGGGGTAATTGTTTCTTAGTTTTTAAAAACTTTTCCCAGTTTGCTAATAGTTTGTCTTTTTTGTGTGGTGGATTAGTGACCGTTAGTCCATGATTATTCGGAAATCGTGAGATGCGGTCTGGTGTGATGTAGGTTTCAGAAAAACATTTTCTTTATCATGCCACGTTTCGATCTTTATGAGATGGCCGATGGACCTGAGATTTACAAACAATTTTTTTTTTGTTTTCTGCATAATTGTGCCATTCTTGCGTGCCGTGTTGAGAGTGCCAGTGAGATATTGCTCTTTTATGTTTATATACGTTGGATTTTGTAGGGGTGGGGAAGGAAATCGGTATAGAAAGACATTTTTGTATAAGGAGTCAACTTCTTTGAGTGAAAACAAACACTTTGAGTGAGTAGAAATACTTTGATTGAATATTAAAAAATATTTTTTACATCGTATAAATTCACTTTTTTCCACATCCTATTTATATTTGTTAAATTTAAACAATCCCAGGCCCTGAAGATGATCTCAATAAAGATCGAAACGTTGGCACGATAAAGAAAATGTTTTTCTGAAATCTACGTCACACCAGACCGTATCTCACGGTTTGTATTTTTTAAATATTCCTAAAGCCTTGTCTCTTTCCTTCATTAGTGTTAAATATTTTCAACCACACAAAGTGCTGGTTTCATAGTAACACGTACTTTTCTTATAGAAAGGAATTTGTATTATAATTTCTGCAAGTAATCGGTTAACATTTGTACTTTTGTTTTTGTAAGTTTTTTGTCTATTTTATTGTATGTTTTGACTGTTTAGATTTTACGAGTTAATCTGGTGTGTGTGTCTGTGTGTGTGTGTGTGTGTGTGTGTGTGTGTGTGTGTGTGTGTGTGTGTGTGTGTGTGTGTGTGTGNATAGAATGAGAGAGAAAGATATAGAGAGAGGAGACTTTAAAGTATGAGAGAAACAGATAGGGAGAGAGAAGAGAGTGTGAGTAAAAGGTATGTTGGGAGCGAAAGGGTATTATCACAATTGTATACATATGTTGATACTGATAATGTATGAGGGATCATCGATTCCGAATATTGAAAATATTTTACAAACATGCAGATAAAATAAATATTTTTTTAAAATAGTTTTTGCCACATGTTTATATATGGAAAATTTAAATAATGATTTTTTTTAACCTTCTTTTAAATTTTGAACACAGAAAAAATAAAATGATGGCCAGTTAATTGGTTTTGTTTGTAATGAT